>NC_138866.1:63646017-63966131 GCF_965194805.1 Balaenoptera borealis | reverse complement strand
GAATTATAGTTAATTTGAAGGTACAAAAATGGTATTGTGGTTGAGTAAGAAAACGTCCCCTTTTTCTTAGCATATTTAAGAGTGAAATATCATGATGTCTATGATTTAAATTAAATTACTTCAGCGAAATTTTCAGGAGGTATATATGGCAAAATATAAGTAGTTACTCTGCCAGGTGATGCATATATGGGAGTTGGTCATACTATTCTCTTTTATTTTGCTTGAAAATGTTCATAATAAAAAGTTAAAAACATGAAAAGGAAAAAAAGATACCATTGGTCATCAAGCTGGATCAGTCATGCTGTCCTGGGGAAAAGTAAGCCTAGAACTAACCATCTTGCCAAAGGCAAAGGACGTGAATAAAGAATGTGCATTTTCCTTTTAAATTTCTTTTTTATGTCTCTTGTTTATTGGTCTGTGAAAATTCAGTTTATACTAATAAAGCTCTTGAAAGTGAGAATAAGCACTTATTTATTCAACCACATAACTGAGCACCTACCATGCATCTGTGATGACCCCTTTCCTTGCACAACCTGCTTGTGCTGGGTGAGGGTTCATTACCTAGAGACTCTATTCAGCACAGAGCATTTAAAAGTTGACTTGCGCTAATTATTAGACAAATTCAAATCAAAACTACAATGAGGTACCACCTCATACCAGTCAGAATGGCCATCATCAAAAAGCCTACAAATAACAAATGCTGGAGAGGATGTGGAGAAAAGAGAACCCTCCTACACTGTCAGTGGGAATGTAAATTAGTGCAGCCACTATGGAAAACAGTGTGGAGGTTCCTCAAAAAACTAAAAATAGAGTTGCCATATGATCCAGCAATCCCACTCCTGGGCATATATCCAGACAAAACCACAATTCAAAAAGATACACGTACCTATATTCATAGCAGCACTATTCACAATAGCCAAGACATGGAAGCAACCTAAATGTCCATCGACAGATGAATGGATAAAGAAGATGGGGTACATATATACAATGGAATACTACTCAGCCATAAAAAAGAATGAAATAATGCCATTTGCAGCAACATGGATGGACCTAGAGATTATTATACTAAGTAAAGTAAGTCAGAAAGAGAAAGACAAATACCGTGTGATATCACTTATCTGTGGAATCTAAAATATGACACGAATGAACCTATCTACAAAACAGAAGCAGACTCGCAGATGTGTAGAGAACAGACTTGTGGTTGCCAAGGGGGTGTGGGGTCGGGGATGGATGGATTGGGAGTTTGGAGTTAGCAGATGCAAACCAGTATGTATAGAATGGATAAACAACAAGGTCCCACTGCATAGCACAGGGAACTATATTCAGTATCTTGTGATAAACCATAATGGAAAAGAATCTAAAAAAGAATATATATCTGAATCACTTTGCTGTGCAGCAGAAATTAACACAACATTGTAAATAAACTATACTTCAATAAAATAAATAAATAAAAAGTTGATTGGTTTCAACCCTTGAAAACTAGTATTTGTACTGACTCTCCATATTAGTAATTGTATCAGTTTTACTGGGGCATTCCCATGCCTTGGAGAACTAAAGCTAGGGGAGAGGATATTCGATTTGTACTCTCTGGTCATCTTGATGTCAACTGATTCTTTATTCCAAGACTGGCAAACAATTCACTCACAGTGGAAGAGGCTTGGATGGGGCAGAACAATAACCAAGTGCGAAATGCCCACAAGCTCTAAAGATGGGGTCATCGTTCTGCAAACACAGACAGGGGAGCCTGAGAGCCCCAGAGCGTTCAGGCCACAGGAATGGGGCTGCCAGATAAAACACATGATGCCCAGGTAAATCTGAACTTCAGATAAACAAAGAATAATTTTTTAGTATAAGTATGCCTCATGCAATATTTAGGACATACTTAAACTAAAAAAAATTGCTGTTTATCTGAAATTCAAATTTACCTGGGCATCCCATAAAGGATGCCCAGGGCTTCCTTCCTTCCTTCCCTTCCTTCCTTCTTTCCTTCCTTCCTCCCTCACTCCCTCCCTTCTTCCCTTCCTCCCTTTCTTTTCTTCCTTTCTTTTTCTTTTTTTCTTTCCTTCCCCTCTCCTCTCTTTCTCCCCCACCCCCCGCTCTCTCTCTCTCTCTTTCCCCCTCTCTCCCTCTCACTCTGTTTTCTAAACCTAACAACCCTACACAGGAATGAATGAAGGACAAATGCACAGATGGGAAAAGCCAGATCACAGGAAAGGAGAAAACAGTGCACTCAGATTACTCATTCCCCAAATGTCTCTGACCCACGAGGCAGGACACTAGGTTAATGAATTCGACGAGAGCCTTTGGGCCAGGGAGGAATGACTGAGGATTTGTGACCAAAGAAGTAAGTACGTGAGATTGTTATCTGTGGACAGCCCTCAGAGGAGAAGTTTTCCCTTATCACTTTCTGCCTGAACCCCTGGCTTCTCTTCATTAATTTTTTAAGCATTAGTCAGAACCCACTGAGTGTGAGTCCCTACGGGAGATACAAAGATGACTTGCCCTGCATGTCATCTGCCCCACAGGTATCCAAGGACCACCAAAAGTGAGCAAGGGAGAAGCGTGGATGTTGGGAAAGGATTATGCCACTGTGTATATTACAGAGGAGCCTGGAGGCTGGGGACTTGATATAATAAGGAATGTCTGTGTTCAAAGCCAGTATCAGACATTGTGAGCAAAAAGGTCCCTGCCCTCATGGAGGCTGCAGTCTAGCAGAGGACCAAGATGTTATATAAATAACCACACAAGAGTTAAAAAGGAAAAGTACAGGGTTTTCTGACAGCTCGTAAGGATCCTAAGGTAGTGGAGGGGTGAGAACACTGACGTGAAGGGTGGATATCCAGCCGAGACGTACAGATGCACAGGAATCGGCCAAGCCGGGGTGCAGGAGAGAAGAGCTTGCCAGGCAGAGGAGCGGGACAAGCGGGGCTCTGTGAGGAGCGGGAAGGTCCCTCCAGACCTTCTGAAAAAGGCCAATGGAGGCAGAGCGTTGCAGGGGGGTGGGAAATGGGGCTTGAAATAAGGAGCGTTAGGCAGGGTCAAGTCACCCTCCAACTAGGCCACAACTGGTTGAGTCAGAAACCAACATCTGACCAAAAGAAAGCCTCTGCCAGGCTCTCTAGCCCCCTGTGAGGTGGCCTGGAGTGAGGTCAGACATCAAGTACCTGAGTCAATTAGAGCTCCTCTCTTGCGGAGTTTGAACTTGGGAGGGAGAGAGAGAGAAAGACCCAGAAACAGAGAAAAGCTGACTGAGAGATAAATAGAATGCAGTTAAGTGGCAGCACAGAAACAAAGACATGGGCCACGTAGACCTTATTAAGGATCATGGTCTTCATCTTAAGAACAAACACTGGTGAGGAGTGACAGGAGCCTGACCTAGGACTGTGAAGAAGAGATGAATTGGGGCAGGGGGTGGGGGGAAGCTTTAGAAATATGTCCACAAATCCTTTGGCATTTCTCCCTCAATTCCCTTCCTGATGGGTGTGGGCTGTATTTAGTGATTTGCTTCTAACACATAGAATATGGCAAAACTAAGAGTGTACGACTTCCCAGATCGGGTTATAAAGAGACTTCAGCTTCCATCCTGACTCTCTTCCCTCTCCCTTTCCCCTACCTACACCCTCCCCCATCCCTCTCTCTGCCTTTGGAGAGAAGCAAGCTGTTGTTGTCAGCAACCCTATGGAAAGACCTACACGATGAGGAACTGAAGCCTTCAGCCAACAGCCAGCAAGGAACAGAGACTGGCTAAGCACCACATGAGTGCTCCTAGATGTGGATTCTGCAGCCCTCATCAAGCCTTGCGATGACTGCAGCCCTGGCCCACAGCTGCCAGCAACCTCAGGAGAGACCAGCTTATCTAAGCCACCTAACCCTCAGAAACTGTGTGAAGTAACAAATGTGTTGTTTTCTTTTCCCCGACCAGGGTTTGAACCCAGGCCACAGCAGTGAAAGCGCCAAGTCCTAACCACTAGACCGTCGAGGAATTTATTTGTTTTTTAAATTTTTATTTATTTATTTAATTTATTTCTTTTTGGCTGTGTTGGGTCTTTGTTGCTGCATGCGGGCTTTCTCTAGTTGCGGTGAGCAGGGGCTACTCTTCGTTACGCTGTGCAGGCGTCTCATTGTGGTGGCTTCTCTTGTTGCAGAGCACGGGCTTAGGCTCACAGGTTCAGTAGTTGTGGCTCACAGGCTCAGTAGTTGTGGCACACAGGCTTAGTTGCTCCGTGGCATGTGGGACCTTCCCGGACCAGGGCTCGAACCCATGTCCCCTGCATTGGCAGGCGGATTCTTAACCACTGTGCCACCAGGGAAGCCCCTCCGCCAAGGAATTTAAATGTGTTGTTTTAAGCTAAACTTTGGCATAATTCATTCTCCAGCATTAGATAATGAACATAGAGGGCCATGGATGAAATTGGTGTCGCATCGGTAGAACTGTTAGGACTTTGCAATGATAGCTGTTGGGCATCAGGGAAAAAAAGAAGTAAAAGGGATTCTGAGCTTTGGGCCTGGATCACCGAGGTCCCATTTTACAGAAGGGGAAGGAACAAGGGAGGAAGAATTTTGAAGGGGAAAGAAAATAATTTCCATTTTGAACTAAGTGAATTTGAGATGCTGGGGAGATTTCCAGGTGCCAGAGTCCCACAGAGATGTGGAAATATGGGAATGTGGTAGAGTGGTGAGGGCTCCATTGATGGAAGTCATCTGGGCAGAGGAGAGCCTTGGCAGTGGAAGGCATTTCCATGGAGGGCAAGGAGAGACAATAAAGACGGATGAAAGGCAAACCACAGGAAGCGTATACATTTACGGACCCAAAAGAGGAAAAAGAGAAGTAATGCCCAGGGAAAAAGGTGAAGACACCAAAGAGAGATTTGATAAGGAGAAGACATTCAACAGTGCCAAAGACCAGAAAAATCGATCCCAATCCCTGGAAGTTCTACCTCACATTGTAAATCTGCTCATTGGATTACCCAAATCCTAGTTGGCATAAGTCAACACTGGCTGCACGGACGAAATCAAACGTCTAGATCTACAGTATGGAAAACAAGACCTTGTGTTGTTTACATGGCAAAGCACTTTCCACCATGTAAAGTTCTCCCCCGGGGCATCTATCTATCTCTCTCAAGCTGCAGCAGAAGAATGTTCATGATGATTACATCCAAACCTACTCTTTTTACAAATGGGAATTTTTCAAGTTGCAAAATACGGAGGCCTCCTCCTTTACCTCAGGGTAAGAGTTTCCACTGCAAGGATACTTGGGAGGGTTGACGAAGCAAAAGAAAATGGTTTCCAGAACACATATCAGGCCTCCTGGAGAACTAGAACATCGCTCAGAATGAAACAGCAGTTTCTCCAGCAGCCTTTTATTTCGGAAGCATCTCCTGCATGCTCTGCCTTTCTCTACTTGCTGCTTCTTGTTAATCCACTAACTGATGGCTTTCTATGCCTTCTTTTACAGCCTCTATTTACTAAAGTTGTCTGTTGCCTCATAGTTTCTGCTTACTGCCTTCTCTTTCCACGTCTCTAGCTTTCTGTGCTGACACTGGGCTACCTTGTTTGTTGGTCAGTCTCTTTTCTCTCTTTTCTTTCTGGGTCTTTCTCTCCGCTTGTCTCAAGTTCAAACTTTCCAAGAGAGAGGCTTTGATTGGTTCCGTCACAATCCAGGGCCACTTCAGGCTACCTCACTGGGGCTGGAGAGCCTAAAGCAGGCTGTCTTTTGTTTAGGTGTTGGCTCCTGGCTCAACCAGCTGTGGCCAAGGTAGTGGGGGAGACGGGCACTAAGCCTAGAGAATTCCCTGTGGTCTCTTTTTCCCAAAAGGAGGCAGTGGACCTAGAAGCTACTTTGAGTCTTAATGACCTTTGGAGTGCAAATCTCCCAAAGAGTTAATGATAAAAATGGTTCAGTAAATGCACTACTACTTAGAGAACAGTTTTGCACAGTGTAACTTCTCCCATGACTGATATTGTGTTAAGTATTTGAACCTTATTCAGATTTTATAAGGAATTTCTCAGACCATCAGAAAGTTATTTAAACAGTTGTTCTATTAATAAATATTGGATTTTTAAAGAGCACTTTTCAAATAAAAACTACAGAGTTTAAAAAATGATAAAAATGGTTCAAAAACTTCCTCTTCCAAGTACGGATTTGTTCCAAACAGGTTTTTATCTTTACTATTAGTTCAATTTAGCAGCAACTACCTGTAGTACTCAACCTCAAAGTAGCACCTACTGGCTGCTTACAGATGAAAAACCCAAGGTAGAGATGTAAAATTCAAGCAAGAAAGCTTCTGATATACTGCAAAGGCCTAAATTACTTCAATAGCCTCTGCTTAACCTTAGCCAGTTACTTCCTGCTCTTCGTTCTTATTCATTCTTCAGCACCGCTACCCAGTAGGCATTTTCCTAGTCTGATAAGATTATAAAGATGGTTACGACAAACTCTACCCTCAAGGAGCTGCCTCTTTCTTCTCCTCTCCTTGGTCTAGTTCATGCTCTCTTTCCTCCCTTCCCCTTTACTTTGTGCATCTTTGGGAAGCAGGCTTGTTGACATTCAGTTCCTTCTTTCTCCGTATTTCTGTACTGCCTTTGCCAAGGCTTCACAGAAACCCTAATGGACTCTGGCTCTATGAACAGGTAAAAACTGAATGTGGCTGGAAGGAATGGGACTGGGGTGGGGGGGAGCATGTGTTTTCATTTATATGCCTTAACATTGTTCAAATTGTTATAAGCTTTTATTATAAATTGCTTTTTATAATAGAAAAATAAATCAAAGAAGTTCAAAAGGAAGTTTTTACATATAAAGAAGGAGAAGAAATGAGAAGGGATGGGCAACTGTGAACAAATGGAGTTGGTAAAATTTTCCATGACCCTACTGGCAAGATTATTTTGTTTCCATTATTTAAAAAAAAAAAAAGCCATCTCAAAGGAAGCATTGTGGAGTGAAGGAGGAGCACACTATAGTCTGCAAATGACTGGAAAAAAAATCTCTTTTGTCCTTTAGATTTGGTTGATTCACGTAGCTTGCTTTCTTATTCTTGAAATTCAAGTGATCTGTTCCTCCTTCACTATAGAAAAGTAATTGACGTGATAAAATAAGCAAACCTTCAGGAAGCTGAGATTTTAGAGGCAGGGAATGGAAAATTTGGTGGTGAGGGGCCATCAGGGCATGGTCTCTTAGATGTGTGAGCTTCCTGTAATGTGGAATGCGTACGTGTAAAATCACCAGTCACTACATTTGCAATAACTTAATAACATGACCGTTCCTCCACCCCATCCTCTTTCCCCACACCAAGTTCTAGTTTCACTCTGGGTTACTTACTGTGAAGCTTTACAAAGAAAGAAGGAAGTAAACCTACCAAGAAGGCAGCATTGCCTTCAGTTTCACTCTGGGTTACTTACTGTGAAGCTTTACAAAGAAAGAAGGAAGTAAACCTACCAAGAAGGCAGCATTCTTAACCTGATGAAAGTTTCTTTTATCATATTTATTAGTAATGCTACATGGTTCAGAGTGGATGGTCCAAATCTTGTATTTAATCATCTCCTCTTGCCCTGGACCTTCCAAAGTTACTGATAATTATTTAAAATCTCATTGGGGTAGGGTTAACAGACAAAAATGACCCTAGCCAGGGCCAGCTTCATTCTGCCCCAAGATGCACCTTCTCCCTCACCTGAACTAAAAAGGAAGTAAAATATGTGATATTTAAGTGGCCAGGTCCTTTCGTCTGATGTCAGGAAAGCAATGAGAGCTCCTGTTTCTGCACTGCTGTTCCTGCTAAAGGGTCTCCATGTGTATGCCATTTAGTGGAATCAGTTCCCTGCTCCCTAAAAGCAAACAGAGCTGCAGGGGAGAGGCAGAAGCTGGCCAGTGGGACCCACTAATCCCCAGCAGAACACCAGGAGCTAACAGGGGAGGTAACTGTGTTTGAGGAAACTGACAGGATCTAGAGAGAAACCGAAGCTTAATACCTTGTCTGTCATTCCTCTGAAAAATTAGGAAACAGCAAAAGTAAGCAAATTGCTGCTTTAGTGACTAAGGAAAAAAGGAAACTTGGGGCCTACTGCATTGTTCTAAGGCGGCCCTTGGATCCCAAGCTGGGCTTGGTACCAAGCCAGACAGAGGCAGATACGTCTGTGGAAATGGCTAATGTAGTAATAATTCAGAATAATGTTACACCCTTAGACAGATTCAAAGTGGCATTTTAAGTAGCTATTCAGTTAGCAGAGCCTGCCAGCTGACAAACGTAACCCTAAGAGAAGGCAGACCATGAGCATGTAAATATTTTAATTAAAGTTGAATATGGAACTGTGTGTTTAATATTGAATTTGGGACTACTATCACCCACTGCTTTAATCTTAAGCTATGACACTGGTAAACACGAGCAGCTACTGAGAATGTGATGGTTTGCTTTAAAACCAAAAAAAAAGCATTTTTGAAATCACCTGAGGCTAAGATTATTAACAATTCTAAGAGCAGTAACAAAAGTTATGAATGTTGGTTCACAATTCTAGAAAAATATTGTCTGTCTGTCCTTTGATTTTATGAGGCAATTTTGAAAACCATCAATCAAAGACCTGCACTGAATCTCCAGGTGTGAAAACAGGTATGACGGGAAATCCAGATGGTCACACCATCGGCAGAGTTTTTATATTTGTGATTGGTAGAGAGAAGGAGGCCTGTGTTTGAAGTACAACAGATGGGAAATGCCAACTTCATCACTTAAAGTATTATCCTCCCTCCCACCCCACCCCACAATCTGGAAAAGAGTGATAATGTTGCTGTTTAAAGACAGCAGTCCTTTTCTAGATGAGGGGCGACTTAACAGACCCCTTTAATTATCCTTCCACACCCTTTGGGTTAAGACGTAACCATCACTATCTCCATGAGTTAATAAGAGGAGTGACCGCCAATCATTAAAAAATAGCAATCTTATTAGAAATTGGAAAAATTATGTACACATTTGACAATTCTGAAAGGCAAAATGGAGAAAATATTTTTCAATGATGAGTGATCAGGCAACAAAATGTGTGTGCAGACTAACAGACGTGAGTGAGTGCGTGCACACCTAGCATGTTTACATTTTTACGTAGCAGGAAAAAAATGATACTTTGAAATGATTAAACATCTTAATTTTGGAAAATACTGCATGCTTAAGCCATCTCATTGGTGGCTCAACCATCTCCGCCCACCCCCTTGCCTCAGGCAGGTAGAGGCAAAGACGAGAGTTATTTAAGGTCATGCAGCCAATTAGGGAGAGAGAGAGAGAGAGGAACACAATATCATCAAACATCTTAAATTCTCTTTAAGAATACAGTCCAAGGGCTTCCCTGGTGGCGCAGTGGTTAAGAATTTGCCTGCCAATGCAGGGGACACGGGTTCGAGCCCTGGTCTGGGAAGACCCCACATGCTGCGGAGCCTGTGCGCCACAACTACTGAAGCCCACGTGCCACAACTACTGAGCTTGTGCTCTAGAGCCCGTGAGCCACAACTACTGAGCCCACGTGCCACAACTACTGAAGCCCACGCACCTAGAGCCCGTGCTCTGCAACAAGAAAAGCCACCGCAATGAGAAGCCAGTGCACCACAACAAAGAGTAGCCCCTGCTCACCACAACTAGAGGAAGCCTGCGTGCAGCAACTAAGACCCAAAGCAGCCAAAAATAAATAAATAAATTTATTTAAAAAAAAAAAAAAAAAAAAAGAATCCAGTCCAAGACATCAACCAATCTTAGAAGTTCCTTTTGTCTATCTTGAAGTTCTGACCCATGTTTGTCCCAACTTAGATTACTCCTAAAATAGAGAAAAAAAAACGACCCCACCCATGAAGCAGCTGAATTAAAAGAAAACATAAATTGACCTTTAAAAATATTTTGAATTAAAATTCTTTGGCAATGGATGATATAAATATAAGACTGGCTAGTGCTCAAAATTGTTTATAATTTTTCTTTATTTCACTTCAAATAATAATTTATTTATCTCAAAATGAAACCACAGTTATTTGTAAAGATGATGCTTTCTGGCTCTTGATTTGGGAGTATTTGCCAGAAAACAACTGAGGTATATACACTAAGTTAACAAACCCATCCACATACCCGGTGAATGTAGCCAGGAGCAGGCTGTGTCTCTACAGTCGATTTCAGCTAAACTGCTCTTTTTCTAGGGAAAAATCTGCACCACTTTCATTTCAGTAGGGTTTGTTTGTCTGTTTGTTTTTAACTTAAATCAAAGGATGACAAAGAATTAATAGCCTCATTAGATTGTTTGAAAAATCTTACAAAATAACAAAAAGATAAACAACGTATATGAAAAATGATTTTAAAATTATAAATAAGTGATTTTTAAATGACCAACAGTTATACAAAAGAATGTTTAACTTCATTAAGAACCTAAGGAGTCAAAATTACAAGTATGAGATACCATTTTTCACTTGTCAAGCTGGAAAAAAAATTTTAAATAATATCTAATGTTGGGGAATGTATATAAAAATAAGTACAATGGCATACACTGTTAGTATAAATTGATTCAACTTTTCGGAAGGAATATATGTGTACGTGTGGGTTTTAAAGCCTTAAAAGAGTACGTTTTCTTAGAGCAACTAGATATCTAGAAATTTATCTAAGAAATCATCATAGATGTGCCCAAAGATATAGCTACAAGGATGTTCATTACGGAGCTACACACACTGTCAAAAACTTGGGTTCAGCCCAGATGTCCGACAATAGAGAACTGCTTCAAATTTTATAAAACAGTCATATGACAGAACACTGTGCAGAGGGAGAAGAATATTTAATGTTCATAATGCATTAAAAGATTTCAACACTACTTATTACACTATTTCACAGTTGTGTCTTCCCATACCAAAAATAATAGAAAACATATCATGCTATCTGTGGTTATCTCTGGGAACTGGAATTATTGTTATTTTTATTTTATTCTCATTGTTTACCTGTCTCTTCTATAATGTTCTTGTTACTACTTTTTTAAAACACTTGTTTGAGATATAATTCACATATCATACAATTATGATTTTACTTCTATAATTAAGAAAAAAGCCATAAAATTATTCTTACCAACTGAGTTAAAGCTTTGGCAGGCAAACATTTCATTAATATTCCATCTCAGTTATTTCGACATTGAGTTCCTGTCCCACATTTGTACAGCACATTGTATCTTAGTGCATCTTTACCTTCACACAGGGTCTTCCGGCCAAGCGGACCTCACTACAGATGGACAACTAATAACCCGTGCCTGTCACAGTGCGAGTAATTAAATCTTGTTGGGGTCTTTGCTCCCTCTTACGAGAAATTACACTGTGAATAAGACAGCAGAAACAGCCTTATTCTGAAGCCCTAGATATGTGTCATGTCGCTCTTTCCGACACGCTGTGGGTCTTCACAGAATCCCCAGGATGACTTGTACCAAGAGAGACAGAATACAACACCCATCGTCCTCCATTACTCTCCTCATCACATCAAGGATTAACAACCACGCAAGGGGTGCAAAACTCGGGCAGCCGTGGACACGTGCGAATAATGTGATTTCTAATATTTATTTCATCTTCCATTAACACACAAAACTACCTTCGCAAATGTAAATAAAATCTGCATTCACAGACACCTAAGATATTGGTCAATTCCTCACTGAAAGGACCTAAGTGATGCTGGGAACATTGAAGAGGGGAGTTTGGGGCAGTTTGCAAGCTTTTGGTTGCCAGGGGACACTTACCATCGGTGGGTCAAGGACATTGCATGCTGCCGGATGGACCACAGAAAGAGCCAAAGTGCTGAAAAACAAGGGTCAGTACAAGGGTTAAATGAAAGTGAAATCACGCTGACCCAGAAATGCAAATCAATGTGCCTTAGCTCTCTGTAGAACTCGTGGTGCCAGAACACCCTATTCTTTCTTCAGATTACCTAGCGTCCCAAGAGAGGCTGCAGTGATTTAGAGAAAAGAGATGAAATGCGGAGGGAAGCAGCAGGCAGAGGCGGAATCTAATTTTATTTGAGAAGCATCTCCACAATTTATAGTGGACTTCTCACAGGAAAAAAAGAAAAAGGCCAGTTTTGAAGTTTATTTCCCATTCTTTATATTGCTTTTACTACCTTTAGTAGTTCAGATTCAAAGCTCAAAATCAGAGGTGATTTTAAAACTGAACCTTAACCAATCATAAAAGTAAGAGGACACAGGCTTACACATTTATAATTCTCAACTGCATTTTGTTCTACCAAGTTGCAAAGTGTGCAAGAAGCATCTGGCTGCTGGTAGAAAGCTTCCTGAAATATAAATTTCAGGTAAAAAACGTGGTTCTCATCTCTAATGGAATTAGGAGGGAGAGAGGAAGGGAAGACGGAGGAAGGGAGAAAAGAAGTAGGGGAAGAGAAGAGATATAGATGATAAGTTAAAGAAGAAATAAGTGCAGATTTACAAGAAAAAGAACAGAAACCAAGATCAGAGAGGGACTCATAGTGAGGGGGAAGACATGGAACAAGGTAAGGCAAGGACAGATAGCAAAGGGGTTACAAACATGGATCGATAGCCAAATGGCCTAGGCTTGAACCTAGACTCCATACTTGATTTCTGGGTGACTTGGCAAGTTACTTAACCTCCTGAAGGCTTGTTGAGAGAGATTAATTTCGAGAATGTATGCAAAGTACCTGGAATGGGGCTGGAGCTCAGGGAATCTTCAATGACCACAAGCTCAATCGACAGCCCCTTCCTGTCCCAGAGGGAGGAGTGAGCCGGACTCCCAACCTCGACCTTCCTCTGTCCCCACACCTGAGGTCATTCAATCACCACCATTTGGGGCTCTGGCCACATCCTAAAGACAGGAGACACTGAACTTTTTTTTTCTTTTTTTCTTTTTGGCCGCCCCAGGCAGCATGCAGGAACTTAGTTCCCCAACCAGGGATCGAATCAATGCCCCCTGCAGCAGAAGCATGGAGTCTTAACCACTGGACCGCCAGGGAAGTCCCGGGGGACATTGAAATTTTAAGTTCAAATCTCCCTTCTGTCACTTGCCAGTGGTTAGTGCATTTATGCAACAAGTACTTGTTTACGCAACAAATACTCATCAACTGTTTGCTCCCTTCAGGTTCTGCACTAAGATCTGGTGAATGAAAACAGACATGGTCCCTGCCCTCACGCAGCTTACGGACTCATGAGAGAGCCAGACGGTAATCCAATAATGAAGCAAGTAAATATAAAAAATAAACACTATGAAGGAGAAGCACACGATGCCAAAAAAGTACACAGAAGTCCCTTGAGGAAGACACTGTTGAGCTGAGCTCCGTCAGCTGAGTGGGCATCAACCTAGACTCTGAAAGGGAAGGAAGAACATTCCAGGCTGAGGGACCAGCTGGTTGGATGGAGGCCCAGAAAATGAGGAGAGACTGGGCGGTCACACGGGCCAGGCCAGGAGGGCACAGTGAGCCTGGTTAAGGACTCTGGTCTCTAAGAGTGAACAGAAAAATCACTGGAGGATTTTTTTTTTTTTTTTTAACTTTGGGTTTATTTATTTATTTATTTATTTATTTATTTATTTATTTCTGGCTGTGTTGGATCTTCGTTTCTGTGCGAGGGCTTTCTCGAGTTGCGGCAAGCGGGGGCCACTCTTCATCGCGGTGCGCGGGCCTCTCACTATCGCGGCCTCTCCTGTTGCGGAGCACAGGCTCCAGACGCGCAGGCTCAGTAATTGTGGCTCACGGGCCCACTTGCTCCGCGGCATGTGGGATCTTCCCAGACCAGGGCTCGAACCCGTGTCCCCTGCATTGGCAGGCGGATTCTCAACCGCTGCGCCGCCAGGGAAGCCCCCACTGGAGGATTTTTAATCAGGAAAATCATGTGGTCATGTGTGACTTTTGAGAAGACCACCTCAGCTTAGTATTCGGACTAGATTTGAAGAGGGCAAGGGAGACTACGGAGGGCAGATGGCAGCTGGGCTGGAACGGAAGCCTGGCAGGGAGTCTACAGATGGGTGGATGTTACCTCCGCAGGACTCAGAAGTTGGATATAGAAGGAGGATTTCTCGCTGGAGGAAGTGGATGCTAAACTTTTCACTCACCAAGACAGGGAGTGCTGGGAGAACGCCAACTTGGGGGAGGCTCGCTCACAGGTTTGGCTTCCAACATGTTTGCCTGTGGGGCTTTGGGGAAGCCATTTAACCCCTGGAAGCCTCGGAATCCTTGTGAGGATTAAATGAGATCATATGCCTGAATGTCTGGCACAGGGCAGATGCTCAGGAAATGGTAGCTAGTGTGTAACTGGGACTTCAGATGAGAGATACTGAAGCAGCTCTGCCTCAGCCCTTCCACAGAGGGAAGGCCTTTCACTTCACAGTTCACATGGCATCTTTCTTGAAACAATATAAGATCCACACATAAAAGATCTTAAAGCAAAGTGTCTCATGTGAGCACAGAGTAAATCAGGATCCTTGGATCACGCTGGGGAGGAATTCACATTTATTTAAAAGGAGATTCCTTTATCTGCCCTTTTAAAAAAAGTTATTAAGAGAAGTCAAGTTCTGACGCTTGTATACATGGTACTTTCTCTTTTTCACCTCTTGCCCAGGGAAACCTGCATCTGATGGTCCAATTTATGAACTTTTAGGATAAGTGTATAATATATGTTTAACAAATTATTTATTAAGCAGCGCCTTTAAGTAATAAGTTATGGAATATAAAGACAAATGAAACCCATTCCTTGTTCTTAAGGAGTTTGAGGTTTGGTAGGAGTCACACGTACCCACTGCAATGCCAAGAGGAAGTGCATGATAACAAATAGTGAGAAGCAAAACTCTCAAGTCTGGAAAGAGCAGATCCTAAGTTTCAAATCGGAAACTGATGTATAAGTGCTGCTTTCAAATGTTAAGCCAGTCCCATAGTTTTGGTGGTGAAGGGTACCATTTAAGTTTGGGGTCTGGAAAAACAGCTGGATGGATTCTATCTCAACCCCATGACAGAACAGAAGACAAAGCTACTATCGGGTCTAAATATAATAAACACAGACAGCCAAAAATCATAATTAAATTGAATTTTTTGGGGGTGGGAGGAGATCTGAAGTGCTAAGTCTAAGAAAAAGAGTATTTGCTAAAGTGAAAGTTCTATTAACATCAAATTAGAGAACTATTTGTACAGCCAGGGAAGTGATGGATATCATGTCACATGGTTGACACCCATGGTTTTTCCTCGTAAAAGGAACTTGAAAAAACTCCACAAATTTCTGCCCAGCACTAGGTCTGCTACCCACCTTCCAGTGTCAGCTCTCTAAAGAACAGCAAACTCCAGCAGCTAGCTTACCCGATATGTTCATGCACTTTGTATAATGTCTTCTGAAATTTACATTAAAACTCGTTCTTCAGTAGTGATCTTTCTTTTCATCTGTACAGCAATTTAAACATGTCATTTATTTTCTGTCTGCCATGAAATTGGGAAACTAGGCATTATTAAACATAAAGCAAAGCTAACTCCAGGAGTTTCCAAAATCAAAACTATCCCTAGAACATCTTTACAATAGAAAACTTGAGAGTAAGTTCTAGAGAGTCCACTTTCGAGATGGTCTCATCCTCCAGTAACTGAATTAAAGCCTGAATATTCACTGAATTGCTGGACATCAGAGTCTAGCCTTTAGCTAATAGGTTTGGTCAGCTAGTCTGCTGAGTTAATCCAAAATAAGTTATTGGTTTATGCTTCCCCTTCTAGCAGGCTGGTTGCCATTAAGCAGAAAAAGTAATTCCATTAATGGAAAAATCAGTGTCCAGCACATTGTCTAAGACCTGACTCAAATGTCACCTCCATCACTACCTCCCTGATCTTTATACACGGCTTGTTTGGAGTCTCTGTCACACTGGATGAAAAATTTTTTCTAGTGCCCATCTGCTCTTCAACATGGTGATTTCCTCAAGGGCAAGGACAGGGGCATACACGTTTTTTTTTATAAATTTCTTTATTTATTTTTATTATTGATTTTTGGCTGTGTTGGGTCTTTGTTGCTGCGTGTGGGCTTTCTCTAGTTGCGGCGAGCGGGGGCTACTCTTCGTTGCGGTGCGTGGGCTTCTCATTGTGGTGGCTTCTCCTGTTGCGGAGCAGGGGCTCTAGGCGCGCAGGCTTCAGTAGTTGTGGCACGTGGGCTCAGTAGTTGTGGCTCGCGGTCTCTAGAGCACAGGCTCAGTAGTTGTGACGCACAGGCTTAGTTGCTCTGTGGCATGTGGGATCTTCCTGGACCAGGGCTCGGACCCGTGTCCCCTGCATTGGCAGGCGGACTCTTAACCACTGTGCCACCAGGGAAGTCCTGGGGCATATGCATTTTTGTGACATAATGCCTGGCACATAGTAGGCATAGTCAAACAGGGAGAAAAAATCAGAAATACATTCAGAGAGTCAAGTGGCCCAGAGAAATAATGAAATCACACCCTCCCTGGTCATACACAGAGAGGCAATGAAAGCCACTGGAGTTATGGTGCCACGTCCAGGAGGCTGTGGGAGAAGCTGGATGCCAACCAAGGACCCAGGCATGAGAGCCTGTCCTTGTTGCACGCAGCCCGTTGCCCCTCTTTGAAGGGGATTCTGCCTTGCTATTTCCCCTTGGGTCTGGCTCACTGGTCAAGAGGATGGAATAATTCCAGAAGCTGGGTGTGTTGTCTGAGGCAAGTCCCAGGCTCCCACCCAAGTAATACCTACATGGCTAGGGTTTGAGGACCTTGCTGTTGGTTTTTGTTTGTTGAGTTTTAATGGAGAGTGGAAGGGAAGGGTCTTAACGGCAAAGGTGCCTGTGAATGAACAATGCAGTCTCTGCGTGGGCCACATGCTTCAGCAGTAAATCTAGTTGCACAACCCCCTGGAGATACACCATGAAGCTGCACCACCCCCATTAGAAAAGCCTTTATCAAAGCAGGAAGGGGGGCTGTAAATTCTATACCCAAACAGGAGTTCAGATGAAAATCTTATATCTTTCGACTTAGAGGCTTTTCAAAGGAAATGTGCATCTTTCTAAACTCTCCTGAGAGTTGTTTTTATAAACATGATTTTTAAAGCAATCTTTTAGATTAGACATGGATAAATAGCACCAGAAATGTTACATACAATGTTTTGATTTCTAACTTCAGTCTTCATGTTAGTAAACTTAAATTCTTAATTCTATGAGCAGATACTCTTGAGACACTTTTCTTCCTTTTTAAAATCAGGAATCATCAAATTTTAGAGCTCAAAGGGACCTCATCAGTCATGTGGTCCAATATACACACCTGGACTCTCAATCTGCTATGCAAGAGCAGAAAGAATCACATTTTACCCTGTCAAGAGCCAACTTTTGTACTGACATGGATCCAATAAACAGGATTAGGTTACAGATTACTGAAGACAGTATTCCCCAAACGTGTTTCATATAAAATTAGAGACTTCTGAGATAATTTTTAAAAAAGATTCTGTGATCAAATAAGTTTTACAAGTACAGGGCTAAACACAGTTTTTAAAGTTCTTTTTGTTTTGATTCTAAACTGTCAGACTTCTCAGAGCCTTTAAGATACCAATACGTACATCATGAATATCCAAGAAGGAGGTAAAGTATGCAATGTGAACGACCCCAAAACTCCTCTTCCTCCCAGGAAATATCCATAGTGTCAGAGGAGGCCAGTGATCAGTAGAACACAGCTTAGAAAAACTGCCTACAAAGTTTTCAGCTGTAATGAACATCTGTAATTTGTAGTAGCTATTGGCTTTTATTCACAGAGATAGAATGTAAATTTGTTCTTGAGCTTCCTAGTGGCCAATGCAAAAAGCATTGATCACAGGATCAATGATCACATAAAAAGTTCAGGGCATTCATCAGATGAAAACAATTGTCTCAGAAGCACCAGCTATTCCCAGTACTTAGAACTGAAAAGATACGGTCCCTCAAGTGTCCTCATAAAAAGGATCAGGATGACATCCTCAGCAACACCCCCTTCAGTGCATAAAAAAAGTTTTACAGGCAATCTTATAACATCCTTTTCTGGAAACTGATGGCATATTGCCACAGTGCAGTTCAGTAGAGGCAGCTTTATAAGAAGTCATACCATATTCATTTATTGACTAATTTAACCCAAGACTCTAGACCCACCCTGTCACTAACCAACTATGCCTGTCTCCAAGGGTGAATCATTTGCCTACTCTGGGCTTGAACTTGATGGCCCCTGCAGTCCAGCTTCAAAGTTCTGGAAGTCTATAGAGTTTATTACTGCATCTTTCAGAAAAGCATCAAGCTTTCAGTCTCCTTTGAAAGCGTGAATTCATCCTCGTAGGTATTTGTACCTTAAGTAGTTTACACTCATAGGGGATATGTTTAACACAACTCTAAAACCTTAAACCATGATAATGATCAGACACATGGTAATGTGTCAGCAATTTGGAAGAGCCAAAAGGAAAAGGGAGAAACTAAGAATAGAAGTGGGAGAATACCAAAAATAATTTTATCTACTTGAGCATTTTGCTTTAAATCCTTAGTTTCTTTAGGAGACTGTAATAATGATGGAAATAATACTCATAATAACTTGCTCTAAATCAGCCTATAGTTTTTTAGGAAATAATAATAATAGTAGGAGTAATAGAAGCAGCAGCAGCAAGCACTTACTTGGTGCTTCCTATATATGAGGCCTTATTATGTGTTATACATAATTACTCTTTAAATGTTTACAGTGACACAAAGAGGGAGATACTTTCTTATTCTATGTCACAAATGAGGAAACCGTGACTCTGAGGGGTTGAATAACTTGCCTAAAATCCTGTGAGTAGGGGCAGCAGATCCAGAACTGGAGCCACCTCTGGAGTTGAGGTTTGACCACCACACGCGGCTGCCCCTGGCACCTGCAGTCAGAGATGCTTTCTGCCTGCAAGGTGGCATCGCTCTAGCTATGGCCTGGATAGTAGACAGAGCATCTTCCTCTCAAAATAAGACTTCGTTGAAGAAAAGATGATCTAAGAAAAGCAGATCCATAAACGCGGAGAATAATAAAGGTTTTAACGACTGACGATTGTTACCCAGATATCAATACAACAGAAAAGCAATGCTGCAGTTCTCTTGAAAATCAGAAGGTGGTTTCCGCTGCGACGAGACAGCGATCATTAAATCCTTTGGGAAAACTTGACCAAACAGACCACCCTAAAAAGCAACAGAGTTCAGATTGCAAGGGGCAGTGGAGGGCGGGGGCAAACCCCCCTGGGGAAGGAAGGCAGGCCCTGGTCCCACTCAGACATGCAGCTTCAGCGCAGACCCCAGGTCCCCAGGCTGTCTCCCTCCCGGTTAATATGAAATACTACGGGCTTTGCCTGACACCTCCTCTTCCTGCCAGCCCTGCCCTCCCTGCACCCATTTTCCTGTTTGGCGGAGATGGAGGAGAGGAGCGCATTCTAGATAGTCTAGCGCCACTCCAAAAGATAATCACAGGCTGTCATCACACATCCAGGACTCACGTCTCTGACTTCTAATTACCTTTCATCAGAGGATCTCAGAGCACTTTTCAAACAGTAATGAATCATCCCTTCTTATGTATTTTCCCCCTAAGAGCTGAAAGTAGAAACACAACAATTCTGTCTTACTCTGTAAACTACCACCACCATTTCTCTTGAAACCCTTAACACACACCCACCCACCCACCCACACACACACACACACACACACACACACACACATGCACACACATGCAGATGCAGAGAGAGAGACTTTATTAAATGGTGACAAAGCCGTGGAATTCTTCACATCCTGCCCTGTGCTCACAGCAGGGCGGGGCCCATTTTATCTGTACACTATAAGCGTTAATAATGACGTCAAGTTTTCCTGCACATCATTAATCAAAGGAGAATCCATTTCCTTCTGTGAAGTTGCCTATCTCCTTTTATTAACCTATCTCCTCTGAGACACCCCATATCCTGACTTCACAAAAGTACTCTTTTCTCATCTCCTAAGCCCATTTTGTGGTCCTGAAATGCGGCACTGCTTCCATAAAGAACTGTTCATTTTAGAATTGGGTGAATTGGTTCTTCAAAATTGGCTACTTTCAAAATCAGTGCAACTTGCTTGGCCCTGGAGAGTGAACTACAAGCTCATGGTCACTGTCTTAATGGATACGGACAATCTAAGAGGCTAAGTTTTAAATGAACTTTTGCTTAGCTTGTGCTACCTCTCTGGTTTCTCTCCCACCTGGAGTGTTGAGTCAAAACAAGACCTTGGAGAAACCAGGGGCTGCTCCTGTCTCAATATTCGCTGTGGCTTCTTTCTAGGAGACACACCCCCAAATCCAACATCGAGCCCCAGAGGCTCCACCCGGCCTGAAGGGCAGCTCCAGTGCATTTCGAGGTGGTCCCTGAGAGACGGAGCTGTGTTTCCTATGAGGCAGACCAAGGGCCAGGAAAGCCCCTTGAGGCCCATGACTTCACATCACCCTTCTCAAGAGACCGTTATATAGCTTGTTGTCCTTACAGTGAGCAGAATATTCTGGAAGGCAGATGTCAACTCCTTCAGGTGTGATCTGTACGATTTCAAATCTCATCTGTATTTCACAGCTCCCTTTCTAGGAAAGTCGTGGTTTAATGTCATTCCTACCCTGTTTTTGGCATCATATTAGAATCCCTGCCTTCAACTTTTCAGGGAAGGGGAGTGGGACTTTGAGACCTTGCCCAGCCTGACTTTATTCTTCTGGATATCCCTCCACCCATCTGGCTATGCATTATGTCTCATTGTTTTTCCTTCCTTCATTCATCCTACTAACGTAGTACTAACCTAGTGCGTACCAGGCTTCAGGCTGGAGACAAAGTAATGAACAAAGTAAACACAGGCCCTGCCCTCTCGAAGCTACAGTCTGGAGGGCAGACAAATAGTAAACAATCAGGCAAATAGCTGCATGATTGCAGAGTTGTGATACGTGATTTCTGGAAAAGTACACGATGCCATGAAGGAGTATGACAGGCAGACCTAGTGCAGGACGTTGTGCAAGAGCGTTTGGCAGCCCATCTGTTGTGAGCAGTAGCCCCCATGGGTGTGGGCCACAGCCAGAGTGCGCTTCTCCTCGCCTTCCCTGTCTGGTGAGGATTCCTTAAAAGACAAGCAGCTGTCATTCAGGGTTTGCCTCAGAGAGAAATCTCACTTGGCATCCTTGTTTGCTTTGAGACGCAGAGAGCTAGAGGAGTCTGCAAGAAGCAGGATCACCTGTCACACAGCTCCTGGGCTGCACACGCGGCTAGTTAATGACAGATCCCGAATCTTCTAAGTAAGATTTCTAATTTGGTGGAAGAAAATGCGAGCAACTGTGGATCTTCCAGAGCACCTGTCATCAAGTCTCTCCCGTTTCTGCGATACAGGGGTGGGGAGTGGGAGGTACACACTACTGGGTGTAAGACAGGCGCAAGGATGTATCGTACAACACGGGCAGTGTAGCCAACGTTTTGTAGTAACTGTAAATGGAGTGTAACCTTTAAACCTGTACAAAAAATAAAAATTTTAAAAAGAAAAAAGGACACTGGCAGATGGATTTCATCTCTCCCCAAGAACTCTCCTCAGGAAGCATAAATTCCCCTAATTAATCCCAGACTTTCTAGCTTTGCCTTGTGATGGTGGGCGCTGGCCCGAATGGGAACCCTAGGCCCGCGTACGATGCCTGGGTGTGGCTCACAGGAGTTCACCGGGGGTTCCTAGAGGCCTTCACGGGGACAGGGGCCCTAAAGCAGACCCACCGCACTGCCCGTGAGGAAGCTGTGCAGGGGCTTGACCCCCAGAACGTGTACAACATGAGGTTTAAAGGGGAGGCTCTAGAATCAGACAGGCTTTAGTATGTATCCCAACTCCACCACTGGTTAGCTGTGTGACTCTGGGAATGTTATTTAACCTCTTTGGGCCTCAGTTTCCTCATTCATAAACCTCATGTTCTATGCGTACAGGTTAAATGAGATAATGTATATAAAATGATTAGCAAAGTGCCCAACACAAAGTAAACACTCAATGTTTACTAACAAATACATATGTATATACGTATGTGTGTATACATATTATATATACATGTATATATTATATATTAGCCACAAGAGTATACATATATAAAATAGCAATGACTTATATGTCAGGTACTGAGTCATATGGTTATTAAGTGACAGAGCAATTTGCTACTCGGAACCTATATGGTCTGGCTCCGGCAGCTTAAACATTCTGCTACAAATAGCGAAAAAAGGAGAGGGGATGGCAGAGGAAAAAGAGAAGGGGAAGAATAAAAAGGAGGAGGAGGAAGAGAGGGAATAAAGATAATATAAAATCTAGGGACCTCCCTGGCGGTTCAGTGGTTAAGACTCAGCGCTTCCACTGCAAGGGGCGCGGATTCAATCCCTGGTCAGGGAACTAAGATCCCGCAGGCCACGTGGCACGGCCAAAAAAGTAAATCAATAAAATAAATCTAATGCAATATTTTTTCAAAGTCAAAATTAATGCAAAACATCCATGATGAGCAAGATTTCAAACTGTTAAGTGAAGACATGATTAGTGTCACTGATTCTTCCTTTTGCCTAAGGCTCCAATGTGGTTTGACACAACTCTGAAAGCCACACTCCTTCTCAGAAAAGTGTGCTGGTTTGCTTGTTCTTCCTGAGGTTTGAGAATCGTCGGGCCCCGAGTGAGTGAATGGAGCTGGCTTGCGGCGGCTACTTCCTCCTTACTGGAACTAGCCCGGAGTTTCCTGGCTCTCGGGTGGAGGTTTGTCATGCTCTTTGGGACCTGAGCTCTGTGCAGCTCTTCCCAACTCCACGTTAAGGACGCCACCTTGGTTGGTTGATATCAAATATGGTGAGAACATTTACAGCAGGGAAATTAGCAAAGTTGATGGTGGTTTACCAGCATCTACCTACTGGAAGGCTTGTCAACTCTCTGTTTGGGAACGAACATCATTGGGGAGGGTACAGTTTTAGAGTTGGCTGTGCTGCAGGGTACAACAGACATCTGAGGCCAGATGACTCTTTGCCGTGGGGGGGGGGGGCGGCGGCTGTCACGTGCATTGTGGGATGTTTAGCAGCATCGTTGACCTTAGATGCCACTAGCACCATCCCTCCCCTCAATGGTGACAACCCAAAGTGACCAAACATTGTCAAATGTCCGGGTAGTAGGGGGGCAACTGCTTTTTTGAGAACCAACAGGGACCAAAGGGGACAGCCACAGGCTGAAGAAGCCCAGATACTGGGGAAGGGTTCCTTCCAGCCCTTTCCCAGCAGGAAGAGGCAGCAGTTAGAAAGAGCCTACTAGCCGGGAGTTTCCTGGCTCTCGGGTGGAGGTTTGTCATGCTCTTTGGGACCTGAGGAATGGCCTCCTCAGACAAACAAACATCTGGTTAGTATGAGGGGTAATCCAAGTTATGATTAGAAACAGATTACTTTTGTTTGGCCAAGAACAAAACCACACACACAAATCCCTAATCACTTTCCAGGAAGAGGCCTCTCTTCCACAGGGATTGGGGACAACAGCCTTTTCTTGAACTTTTAATCTTTTCACGTATTTCTAGATCCCTGTGCTTCTCCCTGAGGCATTAGCCTGGAGGCAGTTTCCAGCCAAACTCAGACTCTCTGAACACCCTCCACTGACACTGTGGCCAGGGTGTGTCAGCAAAAGCTGGTCACCTGCAACCGGGGGACCCTGAAAGGTTCTAGTCACCAGGGTTTGGAATAAAATATGAAGTGAAATCATCTTCGGTCCAGAATTAAAACTTTTTTAAAAACTAGTTTACCACCTTTTAAAAGGCTGGCCAGTGCTGTTTCTAGAAAACCCCAAACGGTGGGTGATGCTGCGGGAGGGCCTGGAGGTCCCTGGAGACCCCGGGGACCCTGGAATGGGAGGCCAAGGCAGCTGCCTCTGATGCCGTCCCTAAGACCCACAGCTGTCTCGCCCTTGACCTCTGGAAAGAGACCACATTCACCAAGTCTCCCTATCAGGAATTCACTGACCATCTTGTAAAGACCCACACCAGAGCCTCTGTGCAGACTCCACAGAGTTTTATACAAGAAAAATAAAGTAAATTAAGCCTATTATTTTTTGTGGTTTTCTTTTTTTAGCTGGCCACCAATTTTTACGCACTCCCTGCTATGAGTTTCTCTCTCCCTTTCTCTCTCTCTCTCTCTCTCTCTCTCTCTCACACACACACACACACACACACACACACACACACACACACACACACACACTCTCTCTCTCTCTCTCATCTCAGCAGCAGCTGTAGCCAGACAGTATCTTCATCCCGGATGCCTTCTTGGTTTCCAGTGCACAGCTGTTGAATTGGCCCTCACTCACCCTCTCCAGCTGTTGTTTGCAGAATGAGAAGCTGGACAACTGAGGGAGAAGAGGCGAAGCTATGCTACGTAAAGGAGGACGGGGTTAACCTACTCCTTTCTTGGAATCTCAGGGATCCAAGGACTGTGTTGTGGGGATCAAGACCAGCCATTCAAGCCCCAGAAAACACCCGTCCACCTGTCTTCAACCATGCAGCCGGAAACCCAAGCCCTTCTTTAGGTGGCGGAGGAAGCTAAACAATGTGTCATTTTAACTAGGACGCTGTGATGACAACTCCCAAATCTTCATCTTCAGCCCTGACTACATTCTTGAGCTCCAGATCTGAAGTTCCAGTGTCAGGTCCCAGTGAACATCCTGCCAGCCCCTCAAATGCACTGTGATCTCCATGAAGATCCCCATTCCCAGCCTAGTGGACCCTCCTCCTGGGTTCCCCATCTCAGTGGCATCCTCTCTCCAACCCCCTGTCCCCAGTATGCACAGGCTGGAAACCTCGGGTCACCTTCAAAGCCCTCTTCTTCTCCATTCCCACATCCCTTCTATCTCTCAGATGTGCCCCTTACATTCATTTCTACAGAAACGATTATCTCTCACCTAAATCACTGCACTACTCTGGCCGCTGCTCACCCTGTCTCATTTCTGTCCTTAACTAGACACTGTTTTCTAAAAACAGCTCAAACTTTGTCCCCTGCTTATAAAACACCAATGGCTCTCCTTGACCTATGATGCTCCTGAACAAGATTTTCAAGGATCACCATGGTTTACCTACCACCCCACTTTTCTCATCTGTCCTTGGGTAATAGGGAAGAACCTTTTGTATTCTATTACAAGTTAATCACTAAAGGGATGTTGCCTATAAGCTTAAATTATACATAATGGCCCATCTCTGGGAGCCCTGCTTCCCAGGTAATGAGCACTAAGCTAAAATACCTTTGTTTAGCTCACAGGAAACATCCTGACCAGGCCCACCTGTGAATGACTGCAGGGAGGAAATTAACACATCCCTCTGGAGGCTGATGGCAACCAGGAAGTGTTTGCCTTTACTCCCTCCCCTTTTAGTATAAAAGGAGCCTGAATTCTAACTCAGGCAAGATGGTTCTTTAGGGCACGAGCCCACCATTTTCCTGGTTAGCTGGCTTTCTGAATAAAGTCGTTATTCCTGGCCCCAACAATTTGTCTCTCGATTATTGGCCTGTTGTGCAGCAAGTAGCATGAGCTTAGACTCAGGAACACTCGAATCCCTCCCAATCTTCCAGCCATTACAAACTCCTTGTCTCCCTAGAGCATGGCAAACACACCTGCTGTTGCTTGTACTACTTCCCCAGCATGGAATCTCTTTCACCCCTTTCTCTGATGATTAATCTTGAGCCCCGGATCAAAGGTTGCCTTCTCACCTGGAAAACCTGTTTCCTCTTCATTCCCATGATTCTTTGACATACAGATATAAATATAGATATAGATTATTTTTTAAGAGTAGTTTATGTTTCATGTCATATTATGCCTTAGCCAGTCCACCCCCCCCCCCCATCATTCTATACATCAGAATACTGAGGCACAATATCCGCATTTACTAGTAACTTGCTCAGGGAATAGTGGTTGAATTAAAACCAGTTCCTAGAAAGAACAGGCCAACTCACCGGGGGAAACTAGGATAAGATTAGCTTCACAAGGCAACATGGAAGGGGGGGAAGTGTACTGAAAGAGTAATACCAGAGAAAAGTGTTGCAGGTGGGAGCCTTCATCTACAGAAAGAACCCTGACCAAGCAATGTCCCAATGCCTGTGCTGTAACAAAGAACAAACTGAACATGGTCTTGGGGTTAAGAGGTAAGAAACCAACCCTGGCAATGAGCTCACTGGGCCAAGCATACACCACTGAGCCTTCCCCCTGAGATGTCCTTTAAATGTGGTAAATCTTCCCTTGGTGTGGATCGCACATTTAAACTGAGGTTCTTTTACTTGAAATATGTTTAAAGAAAAAGCCTCATGGGACTGCTGATGAGCGTAATTACAAGGAAAGCACACATCCTAAGCCAAAAGTTTCTTCGAAAACTTAAAAAAACATCAGCTCAATTGACTAGAGAAGCTGAAACAATGGGGAAGACAACGAATTGTTATTTTTTAAACTCATATTCAAATCTTATTGTTGAGCACCTACCCTATTCACGGAAGTCACTGGATCTAATCGTTACATGTCACACAAGGTAGGAGGAGTTATCTTCATTTTAGAAATGAGGTTCAGGAGAATGCATGTGAGTTTACTTATCTCTTAGCTAGCTGATAAGCTTCTGGAGGAGAGACCATGTAGAGTTGATCCAACAGTGTCTTCCACGGCGTCAAAGAATAGTATGAGTTCAATAAATACTTGCTGAGCCTCAGAATTAAGATTTCCCGCCCTTCTGAGGAAGACATGCCTTTGGTAATTTTAATACTCTCTGTAAACCAGAAATCATCTCCTCTCACCGCTGAACTGCCACGTGGAGCCCCCAGACGCCCACCTCCCAGGAGCTTAACAGACGAGCGCCACAGCGGCCACGCTCCGAACTGCACTCTGCCGCTGCCAGGCCACGCCTCCTACGGCGCTCCCAGCCAATGAGTGAGTGCGCTGTCCCGGGAAACGGGGTATTCCTCTGACCAATGATCTCCTCCATGGCCTGGCTGAACCTTACCCAGGCTGCAGGCACTGGAGCGTATAGTATGGTCCTCCCCATCCTCCTTACATCCCTTCTTCTCTCTAGGATCAGACTTGCATCACAGTCTGATGAGTCTCTAGGCTTCCTCCAGCTCCCTCCACATTTTTTTTCATATGCCTTCCCCCTAATAAAACCTGGCACGTTTAATCCTGTCTTGATGTCTGCTTCTTGGAGGACTGGAGACTAATATACCCCAGTTTTTGCTTTAATAAATAACTGATAATCTTCATTCACTTCAGAATATTTAGTGAGCGCCTACTGTATACCAGGAATACAGTGGTGAACAAGAACAGCATTACTCATGCCCTTAAGGAGCTGGTGGATGAATCAAATAATTACAAAAATTAAGAGCACAGGGAACTATGATGAGATGTAACAGGGAGAACCTGACCTAATCTATGGGATTTAGAGAGAATCCCAAAGAAGAGTGATTTAAGATGAGACCTGAAGAATGAGGAAGAGTCGACCAGGCAAAGTGTGGAGTATTTCAGGCTGATGGAACAGAAGGTGCAAAGGCCCTGAGGTGGTAGGAAGCTCAACAAACCAAAGGACACAGAGGCAGGGAATGCAGAGCAATGAGACTGAAGAGGAACGCAGCACCCACCTCAGAAGGCCCTGTGGGACATCTTGGGAATTTGGGAAGATTATTTATCTTTCTAGAGTGAAAATTCTTTGAAAGCAAGTACCCTGTAGTGGCCCTCTTTGCCAGGTCTAGTATAACGCCTGGCACAAAGTAAATGTTCACTAAATATTTATTGAATCAAAGTACTAGATATCAATGAGGAAATAATTCAACGTTTGCATTATTATCCCTAACATCAAGGATGCAGCAAATTGGCCAAAAGCATCAACCAGCAGAAGCTTCTGTGCCCCGTAAGCTGATAAGACCGATGATAACAATGAGGATGGTCATTATCAGGCATTGGTCTAATCCTTGGAGAGGATTAGAGAGACACCAAAGCAGCAGGCACTATAGTGGGTAGAAGTGTGCCCTGGATCAGGTTGCCTGGTTCAAATACTGGTGTTACCACCTACCTGGGTGGCCTTGAGCAAGTTTCCTAATGTCAACACATTTCAGTGTCCTCAGGGGTAAGGCAGAGCTGATCATACTACTCCATTGGAGTGCTGGTGGCGGGACAGTGAGAAATCACTATGTAAAGCCCTTAGAAGGCTGCCTGGGGCGTAGCATGTGTTCAGTAAATGATACCAATTGTTAGTACTCAAAATGGTTCTCTCTGACGAGATAAGAAAACATTAGCAAGGAGATTTCCCAAACCGGGGTGAGTTGTCATAAACCGTCAGTCATCAGAACTGCGTGGGATCACTTCTGACGCAAGAGGCCAGCCTTGGTGACCAGCTGGGTGGGCTGAAGACCCTGGGGCCTGGCCAAGGGACAGGCCCAGACATGCATTTTACTCAAATTCTGAATCCCACGCTAGTATTTAAATCTGGATCTGAACATCAGACCAGATAGCACACCACTAATGTGTAGGTATATGCAATACACTCACAGGGCAGGCAGCACTGTAGAGAGGACACACAGCTTCCAGGCTTCCTGTTCTGGAGGGCAGAGGCTGTGCCTTTTGGCTTCATTTCAGAACAGCAAAAGGCAGCACCACGAGCAGATGCAGCTCAGTTCCTGCCTTTTGGGTTTGTTTTCCCACGTTGGACATTACAATCAGAGCCCAAGCTTGAAAGAAAATACTTTTGGAATCAACAGACGAAAGGAGGAAAAATACCTGGCTGCCACCCCGAGCATGGTGTCCCAGCTGGCTCCGGCTGTGTTGGAATGGGGCACGGTGGTTGGGATGTAATTGCCTGGGCAGAGATATGAGGTATGCTGGCCTACGTGCGCTGCAGCACACACCAGCGGGCCGGGAGGGACTCTGTTTAGTGAGTGTCCATCTGATAACAACCTGGATCCTTAAGATGCCAGCTGCCTGCCAAGCTGGACATGTCTGTACACTGGCACCCAGAGGTCCAGGAGACAGAACAAAGGACCTGTTATTGACTAGTCCTGTGTAAGCATGTCATCCGCACCAAAACAAGTCTTGAACCAGGCTGGCAGAGAGGCTGTATCCAGGCATCCCAGAGTCTAGAACGGAGTCAAATTCTAAAAGGGCTCTCTGATGGCCGTTTCAATGTCAGTGGTTGAACCTGGGCCGTCTCATTAGGATTTGGCACTCGGGCTTATAACTTCCTAAGAGTACTCTTTTCTATGCCGCCCACTGTCACCAGGCCGTGGGATTGCTGGCGCTCTTTGTACGCTCTTCTTTAGGGCACAGCATCCCTCAAGGTCTGAAAGCTTCCCTCTCCCCATTTCACTAGGACATAATATTAATTATGGCCAACACATATTTACTGCTTACCCTGGCCACTTACTGCTTGACATATATTTTACTCATCGCAGCAACCCTATGAGATATGTACAATTATTTCCCCATTTAACCGATGAGTAAACTAAGGCACAGAGTGGTTAAATAATTTACCCAAAGTCACATAGCTAGAAAAATGGCAGAGCAGGGAAGCAAGTCCAGGTAGTTTGGATGCAGAGTCCCTGCTCCTATCCATTATGCTATATATTCTCCCTCTCCATGACCAATTTCTTACTGATAAGAAAATTTTTAAAGACATCCTATTCCAAGGCCTGTTTTTCCAGGATGAACTGCACTCCAGTGCAGAGCTAGGATTTTTATAACTTCCTATTTTGTGTATAGTAAAATTGGGAAATGCTGACAAATTAGGAGAGGCTAGGAAGGGAAGCTGAACTGCTCAAGAACTTGAGAGCAGCATTAATACTAAGAACTCTAGTGTTTTAGCCAAGTGAGTACTTGGGGAAAGTATCCCTCTTGGTACAAGCTATGTCTTGGAGCGTCTGGTTTAAGAGAGACGTAACTTAGCCCAGTCAGGGAAACTGGGTGCATAGTTAGGAAAAAGCAGCTACTGACTCACAGTTTGTTTATAGTACTGCTTCCCCACAGGGAGAAATGGCAGCCTTGCAGATCTTAGTTCTGCGTCCAAATTGGTGAGCCATTCCCAGGTATTAATCCCAGAAGGAACTCCTTGCAGCCATGAAAATGAAGGAAGGGATCAAACACTGTGAGCATGTACTCAGCGCTCCCAGAAATCCTAGGACGTGGCTGTTATTTTCCCCAATCTTGTAGATGAGGATACCGGGGCCCAGAGATCGTACAAACTTGTCCAACACAAGTCCTGGTAAATCCAGGACTCAAACCTTATCTGATTCCAAAGGAGGGAAGGACTCGGTGCCAGTCCAAGCCTCATTTTTCCAGGAGCCTTCCCTGATTCCTCAGACCCACATCAGTCCCTCTTTCTGAAATACCTGTATTACCTGTGATCTTTGCCATAATCTAGTGCTGTTTCACACTGGGCCAGTTTTGTCAGCCAACCAAGTTACAAGTTTGGGGGAGGGGGTGGGCGGTGGGCAGTGACTACGGGTTGAATTTTACTTCAGGCTGTTTCTGGGTATTTCAGGGCAGGAAAACCGGGAGAGGTAAAGACCTAGAACCACAGCCGGGTCTCCTGGGTCAGGGGAGTCAGTCACTTCATTCCCAGAAGGTACCATGTGGCTTATGAGTTTCTGAAGCATAAGCTGGGAAAGGCATTCATGTTACTCTTGCCCTCCTTTGTCAGTCTCTTTTAAACTCCTTGCAATTGGGTCCAGACTTTGCAAAACATCCCCCAAAGCAGGCAACTATGACTACATCGGCATTAACTTGGGTTTGGCCCAAGAGGAAAGGTAACTGCGTTTTTGATCCTGCCCCTGCTTTACTGTAGCCCACCAGGCTGCAGGCCGCGCCTCCTGGTGTGGCTCCGACCTACAGGAGACCCCGGGTCTAACTACAACCCTTCGTGAACCTCCAGCCCGTCAGACGAGAAATAATGCCCCACGCCAGCCACACTCAGGCACGCGTGCGCCATCACCCCGTCAAAGCCAAGATATATTTCAGGAGAATTTGTAAGGCCGAAAGCACCCTCTAATTTCACAAAAAAGCAAGAGGGCTGGGTATTCCTTTCTTTCCCACAGCCAAGACACAAAAGCTCTTCTCATATGAAAGAGCCTGAACCCACCCAACCTGATTCTCTCCTCTCAGTCAAGTACTTCAATGTCAACAATGGAAACTAGGGCATACTGAGTCACCTCAGAAAGGCAACGAGAGGAAGGTGTCATCCTGTCCTGCCACCTCCCGGGAATATGGGACAGCAAGGGGGCTGCCAGCTGACCGCTTCAAAGGCAAGCAGGGCAGAAGGCTCTTCCATGTCCCCTGGGAACCGGAATATCACCTCACACCACGGAGATCAGCTCGGTGCTTTGTGACCACCTAGAGGGGTGGGATAGGGAGGGTGGGAGGGAGGGAGACGCAAGAGGGAAGAGATATGGGGATATACATATATGTGTAACTGATTCACTTTGTTATAAAGCAGAAACTAACACACCATTGTAAAGCAATTATACTCCAATAAAGATGTTAAAAAAAATAAAAAGATGCTATGATGATCCATTTAAAAAAAAAAAGAGTGACATATAGATCAATAAAATAGGGTTTATAGTCTAGAATAAACCCTTACATTTACAAAAAAAAAAAAAAAATAGAGCTGGGACAGCAGAGACAGCTCTAAAATGCGGTGGCAAAGACTTCAGTTATAGGTCCTTCCCGATGCCTCTCAGCTTCTTGATCTCCCTATTTTAAGATAGATAATGAGTCTGTCTTATGTTCAGCCCTCCTCTATGCTTCCTAGAGGGACAGTTCCTCCAGTCAGTGACTCCGTAGGAATATGCAGTGTATTCTCACGTATCACAGGGCAATGATTGCCAGCCTCTCCCCTCCTCCTCCGAGGTTATATGAGCATCTTTTGTGTAGGTGATTGTCTTCAGTGGGACTCACAACTCCAGCTTCATTCCAGCTGTGGTTCCCCTCAAATCCTTATTTGTCAGCTCCTCCTCCACCTGCCCCTGAGGTCCACTGTGAAGGACGTTTGCCGACGTCAGGAGTTGTGTGTGATAACCACAAGTTTCTCCTGCCATTCCCAGCCTCTCCTCTAAGTGCAGTCCCCTCCGATTTTGTCTCTAATCTGGTTACTCTTGCTGTGTCGCTTCCCTAGGGATGTGTGTGATTTTGGGTCAGAAAAGGAGAAGGAACTAGAGGCAAAGGGGAAGCCCCTTGCCCTCCCCCCCTCCCTGGCTCTGTCCCCATCTCTCCACAGGTCACCTGCCATCTCTGTGGGAAGCAAGGTGCCCAGAATCGCCCTTCAGAGGCTGTGAAAAATAGCTCAGCGCTTTTCAAACCATCTGTGATAAAGGGCCACTTTATTTTTTTTAATAATTTCCAATGCATTATGAACCAAACCATTTGTAAAGTAAAAATGAATTACTAAAAAAGAATTTTAAGTAAAAGGAATATAAAATACAAGCCTAACTTCTCTTGTTATTAGATTTCAGGAGTCCTAACACAATTCTAGCATTTTGCTATAAAAGTTTCTAAACCATTGCTCTCAATTTCTTACCTGATTCCTAGGCCAGCACAGGTTGGAGTAGCCCTGCTCTAATGGCCTTTGCTATTTACCTCACCCCTTAGAGCATGGAGCCCTTGTAAGATGGGAGAACAGGCATCATCTGTATATTCCAGGGACTCATTCCCGATTCTTCCTTAGGTTTTAGAGGGTTTTTTTTTTAAACATCTTTATTGGAGTATAATTGCTTTACAATGTTGTGTTAGTTTCTGCTGTATAACAAAATGAATCAGCTATAAGTATACATATATCCGCATAACCCCTCCCTCTTGAGTCTCCCTCCCACCCTCCTTATCCCACCCCTCTAGGTGGTCACAAAGCACCGAGCTGATCTCCCTGTGCTCTGCGGCTGCTTCCCACTAGCTACCTATTTTACATTTGGTAGTGTATATATGTCCATGCCACTCTCTCACTTCATCATTAGAATAACGCTGACTTCCGGAGAAGGGGATTTGTCTGCGCTTCGTACTGCTGATCTAGAGCTACGCGACTCTAAAGCTCCTTGGAGAACAATGAAAGAAATGTCTGAGAGAGGACTGGGCAAACCCTGGCAGGTCACTGTCTCAGCCTTTCCTGTGTGGAAGCAATGGGTATTTTGAAAAGCATCCTGAAAACACGTCAAAGGTCTAAGAATTGTGATCACTGGGGCTGGTGAGTCATGTCTCAGCCTGGCAGTAATGCAAATGCCAGCTACACTATGGGTGGCTGTCTATTCAAAAACCTGCCACTGGAACCATGAGGGGGGCATCCTCTAAATGGTTAAGGACAGGAAAAGAGGGCAAGCTTGTCCACAGTGCTCGAGAGCATCTGGCAATTAACTGAGAGGGAATGGTGGCCCAGTTAAAATACTTTCTTTGCTTCCAGAAGAAGTAAAGAAAGCTCAGGATCTACCATACCAAAGGACTGGTTGCACCACAGACACAAGATTGGGTGTGATCGTCCTTTAGTAGGAGAAGCTGGAAAGTGAGGTAGGACATACAGCCTGAGGGATAGGACTCCATTGCCTAGAAACAATTTCAAAAGCAGTTTTATTGGTATACAATTGGCATCCAATACACTTCACATACTTACAGTGCACAATCTGACAAGCTTTGACACACATATAAAGCTGTGCAACTACCACCAACTTCACAATAAGGAGCGTATCCATCATGACCCAAAGTTTCCTGGTGCCTTTTGTAATCCCTGCTTCTCACCCCACCTACCAGGCAACACTTTCTGTCACTACAGATTAGTTTGCATTTTCTAGAATTTTATGTAAATGAAAGCATACAGGATATACTCATGCTTGGTCTGACTTCTTTCATGCAGCAAAACTATTTTGAAAAAAAAATTATTTTGAGATTTGTTGATGTTGTTCTATCTATGATTGTTGTTAATTATTTTTACAGTCGAGTAATCCTCCACTTAGAAGCAACTTTATATCTCAAGCAAGATTATCTTGGGACTAAGATTCTGAGGTGTTAAGGGAAGTTTATGATGATTTGGGCTTTCCCTAGAGTGGAGCTTGCGACTACTATCTTGGAAAGTAAACCTTTTTTGCCTCAAAATTAAGGAGAGAACAAAAACATCAGCCACTTAAGATTCTTAAATGACAAAAAGGATTGTGCAATATCCAAGGTCTGGGGGCCAGTAAGGAGAAAGGGACCTGAGAGATCAGGGACATTGTTTTTACTTAAGATAATGCTCAGACCACCCTGACTCTCCATTTCCTATTTGGTTTGTTTCTTCCCTTGTGGTGGGAAATGCTCCGAAGAGAATGTTCCCACCACAGTTATGATTTTGCATTTGGAACTGCTATAAAGGAAGACTATTCGTAAAGCAACTATACTCCAATAAAAATTTTTAAAAAGGAAAAAAAAAAAAAAAGGGAAGACTACTCGGCAACCACAAATGCATCCACAATTAGAGTTATTCGCATTTGTTCATTCATTCACTCGCTTACCATACATGTACAAGGTGTCATCTATAGGCTGGGCATCATGCTGCGGATATAGAGAAACACCAAAGACGTATAGAAAGACTTGGTTTCTGCTTTCACAGAGTTATAGGGTGTGCAGGCTTATGGCTAGCTAGTTTTACAACAGACTCCTTCACAATAAATGAGAGATGAGAGATGGCACACAGGTCAACATGGTGTTGGGGCCAAGCTGATACCATCGTGGAGACTAGAATACAGGACTGAATATGGATGTGATGGTAGAAGCAGGGCTCTGGTTCACAGACTACCAGGAAGCACAGTGCCCCACTGACAGTGACAGAGACTGCAAACCCAACTCCCCCATGTGGGGCAGCGGCGGAAGACGTGGCATGTCTCCTGTCTCCCAAAACCAGCTCTGGATGTGCACATTGTTGTTTGCCCCACCAAAAAGCAGGGCAATCTATTTTTCTAACTAGGTGATGTGGTGTTCTAACAGATTTCTTTAAAAAGCAGACCAGTATTTGTTCCCAATCCTCCTGTCATAAAGTTACACTAAAGGAGCACAAGTGGAAAACAGCAGGATACAAAACTGAATGAGTAAGATTATGACTGTAATAAATCAAATAAGCAACCTGGTCCTTGGAAAGGAAGTATAGTAGGGAAATGTCCAAAGAAAACACCAAAAATGTGAAAAAAACCACTTGTTTGTGTCTTCATCAAATTTCCTTTAGTGAGTATTTTGCTATTCAAGTTTTGAAGAATTGCTCTGAAACACAGTCTTTGGGGGAAGTCATGGATTCTCAGCCAAAGGAAACCAAAGTCAATGGTCTGAGTTTGCCTGCAGTCTGGAGAGGAGCCTGGGACTGGGGAGGGACTTTGGGGAAACCAGTGACAGAGGAAGGGTGAGACCTTGCAAAGGGGCTTAGCCAGCCAGCTTGAGGGTTCCACCCTGAGGTGCAGAGAGCGGTGAAGGGATTCAGATGGAAGTGGGGACTGGAGCCCAGCTGGAGAGCAGTGCAGGGCCAGGCATGGTCAGCCTTCAAAGGACCAGGACCTGGCTGGGTGACCATGAGAAAGTATTTTCTTTGGGCCTCAGGATCCTTGTCTGTAAATGGAAAAGCAAGACTGGATAAGCTTTAAGGTCCCTTCTAACTCTAAACGTGTAGGAATCTGAGTTGTCTGATGCATTTCAACGTCTATCCACCGAAGACCTTCTATGTCTGAAGCACTGCACGTGGACAACCACAAACATGTCTTCAATTTAGCTCACATCAATCAGAAACAACTGAACACCTATTAATAAATGTATAGTGATGTATTTTTCTAGAAAAAGAGTTGTGCAAAGCAGTCTCTGATTAGAGCAAAGGCTAAGAGAGCAAATCTACCTCTTGTATAACGTGATAATTCATTCTGGTTAGGGACATGGGAAAAAGGATTCTGCAGGAGTCATGGAACAGAAGTTGACACACATCTCAGAGGGGAGACGCCAAGGTATTGAGTAAAGGCCTGCTGCCCTCATAGGCATCGCTCTAGGAAGAGGTGTCCCATTGTCACTCCCAGAACCATCTCCAGTTCTCACTGTTGACTAAAGTCAGAGGTAAGCTGCTGTCTGTTGGTGAGGAATGTGAGAACTCACGCACAGATGGGTGAGGCAGGAAGCTGAGGGAAGGTCAGAGAGAAAACAAACAGGGTTTCCTGTGATGAGTCACTGCCTTCTTAGAAACAACTTCAGAGGCCACCACAAAGTCCCCAGCACCTGCCTGTTCAAGGCTTGCACTTTGTACAGAAGAAAATGTAGCAAACAAAGTACGGAGCCACATCTGAGAGCCCACAGGCCACGCGCAGGGCAGAGGCCTGAGAAGGAGCCAGGCTGAGCCAGGGACATGTGACAATTTGCACATCGCCTGCCTGTGTCTCCAGGGCACACCTGTGGGTGGGCTGAAGATTCTGCGTTCAAGTTGTCCTTTTCTTTAAAAGGAGCAAACTTCGGGCTGTTGTTTTCTTCAATAGTCATAGCTTGAATTTTCAGGTAAAGTTTTTTTTCTTCTCTTTTCTACTGTCCTGTGATTAAGGTCAGTGTAAATCAGATAAAGTTTTTAAGTGTAAAAAGCTTACCGAATCTAGAAAAAAAAACCAAATTTGACCATCATTCTGGGTCTATTAAGCAAAATGAGACTCGCTGGACCCCACATGGGATGAATTCTTTTTCTTGGTTTATATTGATCTGAAAACAAAACCAACATTTATTTCATCCCCCATTAAAAGAGTGTGGTTTATACACAGTAGAGTAAAAAGCCCATAGGTGGTCTCAGGCCACAACTACATGATACATACAACAAAACTAGGAGAGTAAACGAAGATATAAGAAGACATAAGAGCCAGAATTCAGGGGATCCAACTCAGGAGAGAGGTGGAAGGAAATTCCAGGATGACGATGAGGAAAACATGCAGCAGCCCTGGAGAAACACCAGTCCTGATAGGGGAAGGGGGACAAGAGCCTCTATGAGGCTCTCTCTCAGGAAAATAACTAACCATATTGTTTGTGTATAGATCAAGATGAGATTTACAGATCTGTAAGAGAGCTCTGTATAGAAAACTAAGCAACGAAGCAAATTAAAACAAAAATAAATCAAATAACTCCAGGAGTAAAGAGTTAAATAAGAAAGGAAGAACAATCCTGGTACCCTATATGGCTCTGCTTTAATGATATTTACATGCTTGTAGAAATGTGATCACTAAATATTGATTTAATCCACATCACGAACAGTGTTATAACCATATTTAGAGAAAGGAAGGGAATGAGAGAAATGGGGAATATAAACGTGAGAAACTAAACCCTCATCTTACACAGCAGAAAGTCAATGCATAATATCTAAACCTGAAAAATCAATGAGTAGCAGTATAAGCATGTAATTTAGAAAGTTTTAATATTTAGAAGTGGTTGCCTCTTTGGGGTGAAAGCAAGTGTGGGGTACAGTGAGCATGGCAAGTATTTCTTGATGTAAGACTTATAGTATACTATCAATACTCTGACTTTTTCAACTATGTACATGTATTACTTTGGCTTAAAAAAAAAGTTTAAAGAATGTAGTCTAAAGGGTCCTTTTTTTTTTTCCTCTTTGGATGAGTGGGAAAAAAGAAAGAAAAAGAAAAACATGTTCTAAAAGTTGAGTAGTACAGAGGAATGAATAAAAAAGATGTGGTACATATATACAATGGAATATTACTCAGCCATTAAAAAGAATGAAATAATGCCATTTGCAGCAACATCGATAGACCTGGAGATTATCATACTAAGTGAAGTAAGTCAGACAGAGAAAGACAAATATCATATGATATCACTTATATGTGGAATCTTAAAAAAATGACACAAATGAACTTATTTACAAAACAGAAACAGACTCACAGACTAAGAGAATGAACGTATGGTTACCAGGGAGAAGGGTTGGGGGGAGGGATAGATTGGGAGTTTGGGATTGACATGTACACACTGCTATATTTAAAATAGATAACCAACAAAGACCTACTGTAAAAAAAAAAGAAAGAAAAAAATAAGACATATACTAAAAACACAGAAAATAGAAAAAAATACCATATTTATAATTATTTCTATTGTATGCATAGAAAAGGATCTAAGATGACATACATCAAGGTGTTAACTGTAATAATCTCTAAGTAGTAGAATTATAAGCTTTTTCTTCTTTTTAAATTTTATTTATCTGTATTTTATTCTATCTTAATATATTTAATAACATTTAACAGGGATCATATATTGCCTCCATAAAAAGTTTTTTAAAAATAAAGCCTTTAAAGTAAAAGAGAGAAGGAAAAGAGAAAGAACACAAGAAGGGGGGAAAAGTGGATCCTAGTTCAGAAATCAGGCCCTGCCACTTCCTGGGTTTTTTATATTAGATATGTTTTCATCCTTTGGGGCTTTAGATTCCTCAGTCATAAGATGGGGATACTGCTACCAGTTCTGTCTCCCTAGAGGAGTTAGTGTGAGAGGTTATTGCAATAGTTGCGCAAACCTGCCCAGATGTAAAGCCTGCTATTACACACACAAGGCGTGGTCAGGGCCATGGGAAGAACGTGCAAAATGAGGGAGTCCTTGTACTTTACCCGATCCCTGACGGCATCACTGCCCTTCCTCCCTAGAGATGTCCACTAACTCAGAGCTCCTTCAGCCCACCTCAGGACAATCTCTCTAAAGCTCCTTACCGTGAGAGCTGGCTGGAGCTTGAAATTCAAGAACACCTCCTTTGTGCCTCTCCTTGTTTCTTTAGGGGCAGCCTTGCTAAATCAGATCTTCTATATTCCCCTTATTCAGGGAATTTCCATTTTCCAGGATGCACTGACTCGTCTCTCTTGCCTCACTAGGCCCACTCCCCCAGCTGCAATTGCCCCCCGACCACTCTTCCTTCTACTCCCATCCTGACCTATCCCAGCTGAATGCTGCCATGTTGGGATTTTGCCTCAAAGGTGTGTTCCTCCTAAGACTTCCACCAGAATAAAAGACTTAGTCCTGACGACATTCCCCTTAGACGAAGGTTGCTCTGAAAGGCCCAGGATTCAAGCCCAGAATCCAGGAGAGATGTAAAAGTCTGCAGCAAGGAGGTGAGTAGTATTCAAAAGTTAATCAACTTCCATCCAAAGCTTTGGAAGTCAGGCAGTGCCCCACCAGCCAAATCATAAAACCTGAACCACCAACCCATGCTCTGCCTTCATCCTCACCATCAAAGACATTTGCCCTGCATTTGATACAAAGAAATGCTCTAAAAAGAATCCTGAACCAGGAGCTGTTAGAGGATACAATCCCCAGTCACATCTCCACCTCTGACTAGCCATGAGATCTTGGCAAGACATGTAAGCTCTCTGCATCTCAGTTTCCTCACCTGTACAATGAGACAAAAACCACACTGGTTTGATGCTAAGGTAGCAATCCTCTCCTGAAGGCGTGCTCACAGCTTCCACCATCTTTGGTTCCTCTGTTGGTTTCCAGAGTTTCCTCTTACTCTATTCTCGCATTTTGCTTCCTCCCAGTTCTTTACCCAATCTCCTGGGCACACGATCAACTTGCCTTTGAACAAAGACAGAGTCCAGCTGCCTCTGCCTCCTTAGCTCCCAGACACCAAGGATCTCCTCTTCCCCCATGGGGGCCTCCAAGAGCTGTCCTCCAAGACGATAAGGTCCTCCAAGCCACCTGGAAGTAGGAGCCACTGAACACACAGAGGGACAAGACGCCTAGGAGCTGCCACAGCCCTTGATAGAGTATCGGGGCTTTCTGGCCATATCAAGGACAAATATATGCACAAAAATGATTATGTAGAAACCTACTTTGAGTTGTAAAACTTAATCCTCAATCTGTTAAAGTTACAAACATAAAAATCTAGGTCTTCCTTAAACTTTTAAGTTCAATGTAGAGAGATTATTCCTCTTTATTTAGCAAATGTTAATCACCTTTAAGGGAGCTTTTAATCAATGTTTGATTCCATTCACAAATTTAGTTTATGAAACTCAAACATTTTAAATCATGTTTATATATTTAATATATTTAATCACTCGTAAGTATGTCAACTGACTAAAAAAAGCCTCTTATAGATCCAATAAATTAAACTTTAAAATGTGACAAATCTTAGATTCTCTCAAGTATTCCAATTTTTAAAAAATTAATTATTTATTTTTGGCTGCATTGGGTCTTTGTTGCTGCACGCGGGCTTTCTCTAGTTGTGGCAAGCAGGGGCTACTCTTCATTGCGGTGTGCGGGCTTCTCATTGCGGTGGCTTCTCTTGTTGCGGAGCGCGGGCTCAGTAGTTGTGGCACGCAGGCTCAGTAGTTGCAGCGCATGGGCTTAGTTGTTCCGTGGCATGTGGGATCTTCCCGGACCAGGGATCGAAACCATGTCCCCTGCATTGGCAGGCAGATTCTTAACCACTGAGCCACCAGGGAAGTCCTGTATTCCAATATTGGTTGATTGTAATTCTTGAATATCTTTTCATTTAAAATCACAATACTAAATCCTTTTTTTTTTTTTTGGCCACACCGCACAGCATGCGGGATCATAGTCCCCAAACCAGGGATTGAACTGGTGTCGCCTGCAGTGGAAGCACAGAATCTTCCACTGTACCGCCAGGGAAGTCCCTAAATCAATTTCTTGATTGGTATTTTAAACTGGTATCAAAAGGGTGATCATTACTCTAATAGGTCAATTTCCCTTAACTATTGCAAAGACTTAAAATACCAAATGTGTACAAATTAACACAAATATTATGAGTCTGGTGATTCTCTTAAACGTTTCTACACGTATTTATAAATCCTTACAGGATTAAAAATACTTACCCAATTCCACAGTTTACATTACAATTCACTCTTGGTGTTGTACATTCTGTGGGTTTGGACAAATGTATAATGACATTGTAATGTAAACTATGAACTTTGGGTGATTATGATGTGTCCATGCAGGTTCATCAATTGTAACAAACTTATCACTCTGATGGGGGATGTTGATAATGGCGGAGGTTATGTATGTGTTGGGACGGGGGTATATGGGAAATCTCTGTACCTACCTCTTTAGTTTTGCTGCTCTAAAACTAAACCTAATACTGCTCTAAAAATATAAAGTCATAATCTTTTAAAAAATGTTTACTGTCTATGGAAACAATACCATCTTAAATAGTCTTGTGTTCCCCTCCCAGGTCATTTCAAGGGTACCATCTCAGCTGGACTGGGTTTGTTAACAACCAGAGAGGCCCCTGGTGGTGACATCACAGATTCCTGCCTCCATTCGACTGTTGTGTTGAGGACTATTTCTGAGTTGCCTTGCCTCACAGCCTGCCTCCCATAAATTCTGGACACTCCTCACCTGATTCTTTCCTCTCCCAGTTCACCACTTGGTTAGTTTCAACCAATCTATCTTCTGCTCCATTCCAGTCTGAAGTTTTTCTTGGTCATCCTTTGAGCACCACAGCTCTTACAGATATTTCAGTGCCACCCCAGGGACTTTCTCACAGTCTTGTCCAACTCTGTTTCACAGCTCCAAGTTCATGCCATTGATGGGTAGAGGAAGGTGAGGTGAGAAGATGGAGTAGGCAAAGCATATTTAGACTTCTGAATGGCTTCTCCCATGGCACCCTCCTCTCTGTGAGGATCAGGGAACAAGCAGGGATGTACCATTGCCCCTGCACTCTTCCTCCCTAGTGGGGTCATCTCATTCACTGCTCATCTGCCTGACCTCAGAATTCTCCCTGCAGAGTCCTGAAGGCGTACCAGGGTCCAGGCATCCCAAGGTCAGTTCACAGAGCCAAAGGGCTAATCAGATCGGCAAGTGATTTTGCTCATATCTCTGTCTCTCTGTCTCTGTCTCTGTCTCTCTCTCTCACACGTACACACACACACACACACATACACCATTCTATACAACTGATCCTCTGTTGCTTGGAACTCAGGCTCAAAATCATTCCCCTATCAACTATCATGAGACCAGGCACTTACAAACTGAAACCCCTAAGCAGGTTACATTAATTCTATCATCTCCTTCAGCTATTGACAAGGGAGCTGCCTAACCTATTTCCTTTTTGGTCTTCTTTTACAGCACTCTCACCTGAATATCAAATAGGTTTTTGTACTGAGGCAGACAAGTTGAATGACTAGTTGAAAACAGATCATTTTGGTGGGAGGGGAATAACTGAACAAAATAGACATGGCAGGTCTCCCTCTTCCCACCAAGGCAGTGAAAGAACACTGGGCACAGAGTCGGAGGGCTTAGTTGCCATGCTGATTTCTCCTACAAACTGCATCTCGGGACCAACTTCTGTGAGCATTAGTTCCTTCACCTGTGGCATCACTGACATGGACATAGGAGCAAGTGATAAGTGTGTTTCCAAGATTAAATGTAAGAGCACGGAAAACACTTGAAGTCTTTTCTTTAGTTAGGTACCAGGATCTGACATGTTCCTGGTTTTCCTCCAGCCTCACTGACCGGCCTTAGTATCTTTACTGGTTCCTTTTCATCTCCCCAGCCTCTATTGATTGGGTTCAATACTTGGACTTATCCTTTCCATCTCTACTTATTTACTTGATGATATTATCCAGTCACATGGCTTTTAATATCATCTGTAGGCTGATGACTCCCACACTCCAACCTGCAGCCCAGAACTCTCCCTTGATGTCCAGACTTGTATTTCCACCTGCCTACTTATCATCTCAGCTTGGGTGACAAACAGGCATCTCAAACAATCCATTCCAACCCTACTTTCCTGCTGTCTTTCCTTGTTCAGTAGATGGCAATTCCATCCTTCCAGTTGATTGGATCCAAAACTGTTCAGTCATCCATTACTCATCTCTTTCATGCCTCCTGTCTATCCAATCAGCAAATCCTTTGAGTCCTATCTTCAAAAGCTGTCCTGAATCAGACGGTTTTCTACCACCCCCATTGCCACCACCCTGATGCAAGTCAACATTACATCTCACCTGGATTCTTGTTCTAGTTTCCTAAGTGGTCTTCCTGGTTCTGACCTTGCCCCCTTCCGCCCTCCTCGGTCTGTTTTCAACACAGTTGATATCTTGATCTTGTTAAAATATAAATTAGATCATGTCATTCCTCTCCACAAAACTTTCCAATTTCTCCCCATCACATTCAGAAAAATTACTATTACACATCACTTACTATAAAGTGGGAATCATAACAGTGCCTACTTCATAGGGTTGTTGTGAGGATTAAAAGAGTCAATACATGTAAAGCACTTAAACTAATACTCATTGAGTGTTTACTATGTATCAAGCACTGCCCTACATACTTTATATATATTAACTCATGTATTAACTCATTAATTCTCATAAGTATTCTGAGGTATATACTGTTATTATACCCATTTTACAGTTGAGGAAACTGCATTACAGAGAGGTTAAATAACCCTCCCAAGGACACACAGCTAGTGAGTAGCAGTTGGCCTCCAAAGCCTATGCTTTCACTACCCTCACTAGTCAGTAAGCCCTCTTCTGTGACATACTCTGTAGATGCTGAATAATATCCCATCATATGGAGGGACCATTCCTTTACTTACCCAGTTCCTCACTAAGTCATCTGATCATTCCAGAGGTTCTCACTAAAGCCAATAAATCCATTTATTCAATAAATATTGAGTGACAATATTCTAGGCACTGGGGACACAGCAGTGAACAACCAAAAAACAGGCACAAAACTCTGTCCTCATGGAGCTTACATTCTTTTAGAAGTACTTTTTTCTAACGGAAGTGTCACTAGAGGCCTGACTTGTGTGCGTGTTGACTAATGGTTCTTCTCTCCTTAGGCGATCAGGCTCAGCTTTATTCGTTTGGCACATCTCTTGGGCAAGGCACTTGGCTAACTTCTGTGGGAGGAACATGAATGACTCAAATGCGGACCTTGCTCTTGAGAAGGTTGTACATTAACGTGGGCCTGGGTATCTCTAAGAAGCAGTTCTTGTTGAACTTGTTTCTGGGTCGGCCCCATGCCTTTTTCATTTGCATACCCCTCATTAAACATCAAAGGTGCCTGAAAGGGAAGAACATTCATGTTTCCTTTTTCTCCTCCTACAGAGCCTAGAAGACTGCTTCGACTACAGTGGCTTCTCAGCTTTATATTCTTTCTTGAGTACCAATTCTAGAGGGAGTCCTCAAAAAACTATTTGGCCACAGTTGTAGTCCCCATTTTTCTGCCCTTATTAAGGCCACAGGAATTTAGTTCATCTGCAGACAGAAGAAGGAAAGCACTAAGGCTATGAGCTACCTTTTATAATTATGAATATTTTAATAGTCCTCTCCCTGACTGTTTTTAACCATTTGTCCACTAGGATGGAGGAACCTTGATAATCTACCAAATCCTCACTTAAAAATACAAAAGACTAATTGTCTCTCTCTCTCTCTCTCTCTCTCTCTCTCTCACACACACACACACACACATCCTTCTTAAAGTCCTTCAGTGATTTCCCATTTTAGGGAAAAAACAGCCAATTCCTCAGCCAGGTATCCAATTGCCAAAGGCACCGAGCGTCCTGGCGGCTCGTGCCTCTCCAGTCTGGCCTCACTGTGTACCACGAGTCCCCTTGCTTTCTGCACTCCAACCATAGGGCCTGATGGTGGTTCCCCAAACAAGCCCACTCCATTCTGCCACAGGGCTTTTGCACGTGCAGTTCCCTCTTCCTGGACAGCACTTTTTCTCCAACCTTCAGATTCAACTCAGTCATCACTTCCTTGGGCCAGCCTTCTTTGGCCCTGGGCCCCAGGCTCCACCCAGCATCACACCTTCCCAAAGCACCAGTACCTCTCCTTTGGGCCCCCAGTCATCTGTGCACTCATCACAGTTGTAATTTTACTTAAGTGAAAATATGTCATTACTGTCTCTCCTCGCCACTAAACTCTATGCATCATGAGGGCAAGGACTATTTCTGGTTTCGCTCACTGTTCTATATCCAGAGCTGAACACAGTGCTGGAAACTAAAAAAAGTGCTCATTCATCCAATGAATGTTTAATGAGTCCCTTCTTGTGCCCAGCCTTATTCTATATGGTGGGAATATAGCAGCAAACAAGCCAAAGTCCCTGTCTTCCTGGAGCTGACATTCTAGTTTTGAAGAAGAGATAATAAACAAATAAGCAAGATGATTTCAGGGAATGAGTGTCCTCAGGATAAGGGGGTAGGATGTGACTAGTGGGGATGGGGTGGGATGCTATTTTAGAAAATGGTCAGGGAAGGCCTCTCTCGGGAGATGGCATGGGAGCAGAGTACTGAGTCCTCTGAAAGGGGGGCTGGATTTTCAGTGCAAGAATTGGGATAGTCCCAGGCAGACCAGGACAGTTGATCACCCAGCACAGAATGCTGCTGGGAGACTTGCTTCCTGTCTTCAGCCACCTACCCAGGAAAATGCTGCTCCCACACCTTCTAAATCTCTTTTCTAGAAACACTCACATTTTGGGAAATGAATACAACTTAGAACTTAATAAATGCTTTGTAATGATGAGGAGGCTTCCCAGGCATCCACACCCACTCAGCCCAGGAATGATGCTGGCTTGGGGATTCCCACTCACACCAGGCTCCCGCTGTGATCATGAGGCTCTTGGAGGCCCATATTTGGATTTCCACTGGGTGGAATCCACCCACCAGGAAAAGCTCATTTCCTCCCTCTCTCTGGCTCACACTCCCAGCCTGGAAACTCCCCCCACAATACCCCTTAGCAGACTCCTTCTGTGCTCCCTCCTGGCTGGCTATGCTTCCAGCGAGTTCCACTCAACAATAAACTGACTGTAATCAACTACAGGGTGGTGGATCCTTGCCCGGTGGTATTCCCACTCCTTGGGGAACATGTTTAAGCAGACCCTGCCTGAACAATTGGTGGAGGCCCCTTGGCACAGGTGCTAATTCTTCCCACTTTAATTGCTCTAAACTCCCTCTTTAATGGACTTCAAAACAGTTCAGATACAGAGTGAAGTAAGTCAGAAAGAGAAAAACAAATACCGTATGCTAACACATATATATGGAATCTAAAAAAAAAAAAAGAGAAAATGGTCAGAAGAACCTAGGGGCAAGATGGGAATAAAGATGCAGACCTACTAGAGAATGGACTTGAGGATATGGGGAGGGGGAAGGGTAAGCTGGGACGAAGTGAGAGAGTGGCATGGACATATATACACTACCAAACGTAAAATAGATAGCTAGTGGGAAGCAGCCGCATAGCACAGAGAGATCAGCTCGGTGCTTTGTGACCACCTAGAGGGGTGGGATAGGGAGGGTGGGAGGGAGGGAGACGCAAGAGGGAGGAGATATGGGGACATACGTATATGTATAACTGATTCACTTTGTTATAAAGCAGAAACTGACACACCATTGTAAAGCAATTATACTCTAATAAAGATGTTTAAAAAAAAAAAAGTTCAGTTCAAGGGCTAATCTTATTTTCTGTTTCATCTTCAGTCAAATTCCTAAGCCACTGTTAAAAACTTCTTTTTTTAAAATAGATATGTATATGTATGTATAACTGAATCACTTTGCTGTACACCTGAAACTAACACAACATTGTAAATCAACTGTACCTCAATGAAAAAAATTACAAGAAAACCTACAGACTGGGAGAAAATATTTGCAAATGATGGACCGACAAGTGCTTAATTTCCAAAATATACAAACAGCTCATACAACTCAACAACAAAAAAAACAAACAACCCAATCAAAAACTGGGCAGAAGACCTAAATAGACATTTCTCCAAAGAAGACATATGGATGGCCAACAGGCACATGAAAAGATGCTCAACATCACTAATTATTAGAGAAATGCAAATCAAAACTATAAAGAGGTACCACCTCACACTGGTCAGAATGGCCATCATTAAAAAGTCTAAAAATAACAAATGCTGGAGAGGGTGTGGAGAAAAGGGAACTCTCCTATCCTATGCTGTTGGTGGAAATGTAAATTGGTGCAGCCACTATGGAGAACAGTATGAAGGTTCCTCAAAAAACTAAAAATAGAGTTGCCATATGATCCAGCAATTCCACTCCTGGGCACATATCCAGACAAAACTATAAGTCAGAAAGATACATGCACCCCTATGTTCACAGCATCACTAGTCACAATAGCCAAGGCATGGAAACAACCTAAATGTCCATCGACAGATGAATGGATAAAGAAGATGTGGTACATATATATACAATGGAATATTACTCAGCCATTAAAAAGAATGAAATAATGCCATTTGCAGCAACATGGATGGACCTGGAGATTATCATACTAAGTGAAAAAGTCAGACAGAGAAAGACAAATATCACATGATATCACATATATGCGGAATCTAAAAAAAATGATACAAATGAACTTATTTACAAAACAGAAACAGACTCACAGACTTAGAGAATGAACTTATGGTTATCAGGGGGGAAAGTCTGGGGGGAGGGATAAATTGGGGGTTTGGGATTGACATATGCACACTGCTATATTTAAAATAGATAACCAACGAGGACCTACTGTATAGCACAGGGAACTCTGCTCAATATTTTGTAATAACCTAAATCAGAAAAGAACTTGAAAAAGAATAGATACATGATATGTATAACTGAATCACTTTGCTGTACACCTGAAACTAACACAAGGTTGTTAATCAACTGTACTCCAATATAAAATTTAAAAAATAAAAAGGGAAACGAGTATTAACATATTAAAAAAATGACACAAATGAACCTATCTATGAAACAGAAACAAGCTCACAGACATAGAGAACAGACTTGTGGTTGCCAAGGGGGAGAGGGGTGGGGGAGGGATGGAGTGGGATTTTGGGGTTAGCAGATGCAAACTATTATATAGAGAATGGATAAACAACAAGGTCCTACTGTATAGCACAGGGAACTATATTCAATATCCTGGGATAAACCATAATGGAAAAGAATCTAAAAAAGAATGTATATACAAGTATAACTGAATCACTTTGATGTACAGCAGAAATTAACACAACATTGTAAATCAACTATAGTTCAATTAAAAAAAAATTACAGAACCTGGCCCACAATGCGGGAGTTAATTAATGAAAAACATACTATAAACAATATATGTTCTCTTAAAAAAACAGCTTCTCTTTTTCTCTTGCCCTCTTTCCCACCTTCCCGTCTCCCTTGCCTTCTCCCCCTGCCTCCCCACCTCCTCCCACTGCTCTGAGTGTCCTGGGGCTCTAGGGTGAAATCTGGAGAGTTCTAATCTCAACTCTCCTCTCACCAACTGTGTGGGCAACATTAGCACCTACCTCATTGGGATGTTAGGAGGATGAAGAGAGTTAATATACGTTAAGCAGTGAGAACAATAGTACAGGTAGGCCTTCAAGTGGATTTATTGAACGAATGAAATGTTAGTTCTTATTCTTGTCCCTGAGATCTGAGGGCCCTTTGCGCCCTGCTCAGAGAGTAAGTGATGGCCTCCTATGGTTTTATTTGAAGAGACAAAATATCCTTTTGTCCAAATGCCTCCCTGCCAACTTTAAAATCCCTACAACTAGCATCTGTATTTAACAGAGCACATGAGGAGGAGGGTAAACATTATAACAATTGTCCCATTCTTTTTCCAGAAGAATTTATCAGATTAAATGGAAGGGGAATACTAGAGCTGGACGGAGGCAGGAAAGAGGATGTGGCTTGTTCACAAGAGAAGGTCAGAAGGGGGCGGGGGGTGTATCATGAAGGCACTGGGCTCTTGAGTGACTGAGGAGAGCTGAGGTAGAAGGCATGGAGAAGGAGAAAGAAAGGCTGTGGAAAGGAGAGATTCTAAGACAAAATTCATCTAGGATGTTGGAAGCAAGTCCTTTCTAAATCAACACACCTTCCCCCGCCACGTCCCCACTACCCCAGTTCAGCTGGGCTGCTTACTGCAGTCAGCCTGGTCAACAGAAAAGAGCCTGGATTTTCAAGCCAGCATGAACTCGGAGCAAATTCCAGTTCTGCCATTTACTCATTGACAAAGTAAATTGACCTCCCTAAACCATGGACTCCTCCTCTGTAAAAAATAAAAACCAAAACACCCAGGAAGAGTAGTTGTGAGGATTAAATAAAGTAATGCAGGCAATGTGCCAGCTTAGTGCCCAGCTCCTAGTAGGTGCACAAATCGTTTTGCTTCCTCCTAATCGTGACCCAGCGCGTGCCCAAAATGCACTCAGCCAGCTTTCCCAACACACGCCAAATCCATAACCTCTTGCACATTTTCATGTCTAGCTTTTACATGTAATTTATTACATTTAAGTGCAATTTAACAAAGACTTTATAGAATGCCAAAAGTTTATAGATTTCATAGAATATAAACTAAGTGCTTCAACAAAGACTTTATAGAATGCCAAAATTTTATAGATTTCATAGACTATAAACTAAGTGCTAGGGATGTAACAGGATCAAGTCTTATTTGTTCCCTTCCCCCCCAAAATTTATAATCTATAGGGAAGACTGGCAACTAAATATGCAGTTACAATGGTAATGAACATTCCAGTAAGGGAAATACAAGAGCTGTCAGAACACATATGGCTCTCAGATTATATAATAAATGCATACGTGAGATCTATGTCATTTAGGCTGTGTCAGGACTCAGCAATCAAGTACAACCACAATAGAAATCCACACAGACATCCCAGCGAAGCTGATTTTTATGTTGGAGGTAGTTCCAAAGTTGGCACATAACTGAAGACCTCATAAGCAATCACCTTTTTTATTTATTTATTTATTCATTTATTTATTTATTTTTGGCTGTGTTGGGTCTTCGTTTCTGTGCGAGGGCTTTCTCTAGTTGCGGCGAGTGGGGGCCACTCTTCATCGCGGTGCGCGGGCCTCTCACTATCGCGGTCTCTCTTGCTGCGGAGCACGGGCTCCAGACGCGCAAGCTCAGTAGTTGTGGCTCACGGGCCTAGTTGCTCCGCGGTATGTGGGATCTTCCCAGACCAGGGCTCAAACCCGTGCCCCCTGCATTAGCAGGCAGACTCTCAACAACTGCGCCACCAGGGAAGCCCAGCAATCACCTTTTTAAAAAAATTCCCTAGGGGGCTTCCCTGGTGGCGCAGTGGTTGAGAGTCTGCCTGCTAATGCAGGGGGCATGGGTTCAAGCCCTGGTCTGGGAGGGTCCCACATGCCGTGGAGCAACTAGGCCCGTGAGCCACAGCTGCTGAGCCTGCGCGTCTGGAGCCTGTGCTCCACAACAAGAGAGGCCGCGATAGTGAGAGGCCCGCGCACCGCGATGAAGAGTGGCCCCGCTTGCCGCAACTGGAGAAAGCCCTCGCACAGAAACGAAGACCCAACACAGCCAAAAATAAATAAATAAATAAATAAATAAATGAAATTCTTTAAAAAAAAAAATTCCCTAAATTACCCATCAAATACAGTACACATGGTTTTTATCCACAATCATGCATAGTTATGTATATGTAAACATGTAATAATGTATAATAATAAAGAATATTTATTAAAGAATAACTATGTAAAATATGTTTATAGATTTTTATTACATAGAAGAGAACAAAAGTTGAATTAGAAAAAGGTTGCAAAATCAACGTTCTTCATGTAAAAACTTTCTGTAGAAATGCATGTTTAAAGTCCTAAAAAGACCAGGGAACAGTTGCAATGCAAAGCACATTCACACTCTTGTAACCACTCTGGCTTTTTCTCAAAAAAGTGTAAATAAAGGCAATAGACTCAGGAAATCATCCTTTGGTTCTTATAGGATCCAGTTGATCTTACAGAGTAATAGAAAGAAAACTAGCCCCCAAAACCTTGTTAGCCTTATATCCTTGGACAAGTGATGAAATAATAAAATCTCAAGGTTTTAAGGGAACCTAAAGATCAGTAGTCCAACCTCTCATTAGATGTTTCAGTTCCTCCCAAGGGACCAAACAGCTTCTACTTAGATAATTCCAGCAGCTGGAAACCACCCAATCCTTAGGAACACCTCCAGCAATAAGTGATTTAAACATACAATTACTTCAAAAATTTAATACATCAAAATAATGTGTTGCCCATAAAAAAGAATGAAATAATGCCATTTGCAGCAACATGGATGGACCTAAAGATTACCATATTAAGTGAAGTAAGTCAGACAAGGACAAATATCATATGCCCATGTATAGTATATGTCTAAATATAAAATCCATATTATATGTAGAATCTTAAAAAAACGATACAAATGAACTTATTTACAAAACAGAAATAGACTCACAGACATAGAAAACAAACTTATGGTTACCAAAGGAGATAGCAGGGGGCAGGGGGTGGGCGGGAGAGATATTAGGAATTTGGGATTAACATATACACACTACTATATATAAAATAGGTAAACAAGAAGGACCTGCTGTATAGCACAGGGAACTATACTCAATATCTTGCAATAATCTATAATGGAAAAAAATCTGCAAGAATATATATGTATGTATAACTGAATCACTTGGCTGTACAATTGAAACTAACACAACATTGTAAATTAACTATACTTCAATTTAAAAAGTAAAGGGAAAAAATAATGTGTTGCATCAGGATCTTTCTGGCATTGTTTCACTTTAAAACTATTATGAAGAATTTACTCTGTAATATCCTTAGGTGTATAAAAGGTTCATACGAATTGATTTTTTAAATCACTAAGATCTGAAATGATAAATAAGTAACAATATAAATCGATAATCACAACATCTGTATTAAAAAGTTCAGTCTAGCTCATTTAACAGGCAAAAAGTATCTCTTGTTATTTAATCACACTCCATTAAATAACAAAGGTTATGAAAATGGTAATATGCAACGTTAGCAAAGGAGCAATGAAACACACTTAAGAACGGTGGTAGAATGCAGTCTGCTACACATTCTATGTATTTCAATTTGGCGATACTCATCTGTCAAAGAATAAAGACCAAGATCACCAGAGGTTCATTTTTGTGTTTGTTTTAAACCACAGCTGAGCCTACTAATTTACCACTCAAGCCAATACACACCAATGGAGAAATTAGCAGAGTAGTTCCCTGAAGGGGAAAAAGTGTGGGTGGTGGGGTAGATTTGTTTGTGTTTTTGGTTTTGAAGTGCTAGGAAGGAGGAATGCCTGGTGGTTATTCTAACTAAGCACTGAAAATTAGCACTCTGAGTAGGCAGTTGGTTTAAACAAGTCCCATTTCACACTGGTGAGAAAAGTCTTCAGTCAGGTCTGGGGCAGGGGTGGGGAGGTCCCCTTAAAGTTCATGGTCCTTTATTAGCCTCAGCACGTTAGAACAAGTTGGGATGAAACATAACCTTTAGTTTTGATATTTCCTAGGCAAGTCTTGCTGTAAGTGACAATTTTTCTTTCTGTTCATTGATTCAACAATGAGCATGAAGAACCAACTCCATGCTGGACACTGGCAATGCAGGAGTAAGGAAGGTGGATAAAGTCCCTGCACTCATGGAAACTGCCACTTAGCAATGTGATCTCGTCACAAAAATGTTTATGTTATTTGACCTAAAATTTCCACTTCAGGAAACCCATGCTAAGGAGATAATAAATAACATGGTCAAATATTTATACACAAAGATATTCACTGGAGTATTGCTTAGCAAAAAAAAAAAAGAAAAAAAATGGAAACAACCTAAACTTCCAACAATAGGGAAACAGTTGAAAAAAATACATTCATAAAATTGACTATAAAAGGCTTAATAACATGGGAAAACATGATATAACTGTAAGCAAGGTAAATATTATGAAATAACACAGACTGTGGTCTCAATTATATTAAATGGATATTAAAAATACCTAGACAGAAATATACCTGAAGTGCTAATATTATTGGTATATGAATGTTATGAATTTTCATATGAATCAAAGTTTTTTCTCTTTATATTTTGGTTTATTTGTTTTTGTGACAGCATGTATTAATTTTATAATCTAGAAAGTTTGGCAAGCCCCTGATCCCCTCCCCCAAAAAGAAGAAACCATAACAAAAACAACCCCCCAAACTAGGCAAAACTGAAAAGTGCTCTACAAATGGCTTAACTGTGTGTTTGCAGTTAAGATCCTGTAACCTAGGACTCTGTGTCTAAAGGCAGAATTTCCATGAGAATTAATTTCATTTTTGCTCCTACTGACTCTATAGAAACTGCTCTCTCCATGGTTTACCCCAAGAGGAGCAAACAAGAGTGACACAGACTTTTCAGAGGGAGACAGTGTCTCTCACTCCTCACCCCTGGTATTGTATGACCAAGGAAAAAAAATCCCACGTCTCATTTCTACAAGCCACGGTAGTTAAGGAGACTTCTTCACATACATTCTTATCTTGAGCCTCACAGCAACCCCGAGACGTGAGAAGCTGGGAGATGTCAGCGACCCTGCCCCGAGTCTCTCACTGGCAGTAACCAGGGCATCAGGACTCAGATGCAGGCCTAGGGGCTCCAGGCCCTGTCGTGTCCATGGCACTGACAGGACCCTGGTCCATGGCAGGCATCCAAGGACCCACTTGGTGGAGTTGAGGCGGACTGGCCAGTTATTCCACCAACACTAGTCTTACTGTAAGCTCAGCTGTGTCCAGTTAAATCTACCAAAAGGCACCATAGCTGTATAGACAGTGAGATTTCACACCTATTAATACAAACTCTTCTTCCTTCCCCCTTTTCCCCTCTTTAACTTGTCTTTCCAGTGAACACAGGTGAATGGAGATGTCACTAAAGTAGACTACGCCAACACTAACATTTATTATCCAAGAGCTAAGTACTTCTATATATAAAAGTTACGGTAAATCGTTCTCTTGTCAACAGATAAAATACCTAAACACACGCTTTGATTTCCTTATTTGTCAACTGGATTGACGGGCACCTGCCCTTCCCATCCTTTCCATGTCACAGGGTTGTTTAGGGGTCAACTGAGATAAAAACGGTGCGAGAGAGCACGTGGACTAAGAGATGGCTCCTTCCTTAAGTAAGATGCTATTAAATGCAAACCCAGAGACCGGGGTCCCGTGGAGTCCCCCAGGAACAAGGAGAGGCTAGCCCGAAGCGCCCGTGCGCCAGTGCAGGCCTAACGTGACTCTGGCTGCTCCAGCCTAGCAGAAATCCCCGGTGCTATCGCAGGGGATCAAAGATCACAGCCCCTCAGCAGCCATCAAGTCGTAAAGATGCTCAAAATCGCCAGCGAGCTGCCGGGCGGGAGATGAAGTCCTCGGCTACTGGGCTGCTCGGGGCGCACGGCGCCTGCGCGCGCAGCTGCCCCCGAATAAATAAATAACCGCGCGGGCGGGCGGCTGCCCCCGCCCGGCGCTTTACCCTGCCTGGCCCGGCTCGCCGCTCACGTAGCGAGAGCGTGAGTCAGCGCGTTCGACCGCAGCCCAAAGCCGGGTGGATGCCCTGGCCCGCGCCGCCCGCCTGCACGTACCGCCGGCTCAGGACGCCCGGCGCTCCTCGCCGTGGGCACCCGGTGTGGGCTGGCGGGAGGGGCACCTGGGCTTGAAAGCCATGCGGGAGTGGGCTCGCCTTTCCCTGGCCGGGTCCTCCACGGGAACTCGACTTTGCCCTTTTCCCTGTGTGCTTTCCCACTTGGAGCCGCACGTTTGGCCCGACCCGGTGGTCCCTCGCCCTCGCCCTCGCCCAGGGTCAGGAGGTAGATGGAGAAGGGGGCTCTGGGTTCCAGCTGCAGGGGTCGAGTCCAGGGCAGACAGGGGAGGCTGAGGCCAATAAATTAAGGGAGAGAAGTCCCTTATCAATTTAATGTCACATGCAGCGGGGACTTACTCGAGTCGGCCTGCATTTCCTCAGATCTGCACCTGTTTAGTTACAACAACTGACTTTATAAGAGGAAGTTGCCTACGTGCCTGCCGGCTGAAGGACGGAATTAGAAGTACTCCCGACTGAACGTGTGAACAGAGCAGGGCCTCCTGTTCCGCTGTAGACCTACAGAGTCTCAAGACTGGGCCCCCTGAGGGCAGAAAAAATTCCAAGTCCTTCTTTGCCCTTTGGTAAAAGAGCCTTTCCCAAATTAAGGCGCGTTATAAAGCTCTCCTCTTCATGCAGCTGGGACGTGCCTGTGTCACTTTTTCAAAGCCTGTGCAAGGGGGTAGGCATGTTATGGGGAGGGAGACAGGAGAAGCATGCTCACGAAGGGAAAGAGATAGATGAGGAAGGGAAGAGGAAACGTTAATTAGGAAAGGAGCACTGAAGAATGAGTGAAGTGATTAACAACATTATTGCGCCCCTAATGTGGGTCAGCACATCTGGGAACTGGAGATGCAAAGTGGCTCCCATGGTCCCTGCCGTCAAGGGTTCACGGTTGAGAGGGGGACACCAATTAAGCAGAGGGTTAAACATAAGGGAGACTTAATGCAATGGTTCAGCACCCAGGCTCGGGAGCCAAGCTGTCACCATGCCAGTTCTGCAGCTTACAGCTTACATGTGACCTCACCCAACCGATTGACTGTCCCCACTCCCCCACTTCATTTTCCTCGTTGGAAAAATGAGAATGGTGAAAACAGGACTTTTTAGGACTTTTCAGAGAACTGAATACATTAATACAAGCAAAGTCCTTGAACAATGCTGTGCATTCACTAGGCGCTCAATAAATATTGTCAACAGAATGAATGAAGGAGACCCAGGCAGGGCCAAGTACAGCAAGGCAGGATGTGTACTGCACAACTCCAGAAGTCACATACACATAGATGTGAATGGAACTTTCCAGAGCTGTGTGGCGTGGTAGTCCTGAGTACAAGGGTCTATTTTAATATCGTTCATAATAGCAAAATATTAAAAATTCAAATACATTTATTCATGATTAAAATGTGGTACATTCATAAAATGGAGTACTACTAAAGCCATTAAAAGGAATAAATTACATCTATGTGTATCAAAATGGATGTCTCCAAAATATATTGAATGAAAAACAGTAAGTTGCAAAATGATACACACAGCATGATGCCATTTATATAAAGAAAGCAAACACACAAAAAATTCTGTATATTTTATATATGTGTGTGTTTTTTTAAATGCTGGATGAATACCCACAAACTTAAAGGTACCTCTGGATGGAGGTAGAGGGATTAGGATTTGAAATGGTGGGCATTAGGGATTTAGTCTATTCCATATTGTACTAATTGTCTCAGAGAACAATGTGCTTATATATCCTGTAGGTTTGTGCTTTTTTAAGCTATGGATATGTAAAATAAAACCACAAGCAAATATGTCAACACTGGCTAATTCTGGGTTGCAGGAATATGGGTGATCATAACTTTTTTTTTAATAGATTCAAAAAATATATTTGATAACTTTTGATCATTACTTTTTCATTTGTATTTTGTGCATATTCAAATTTAAAATAGTAGAGGGGTGGGAAAGGGAGGGTGGGAGGGAGACGCAAGAGGGAGGAGATATGGGGATATATATATATGTATAGCTGATTCAGTTTGTTATACAGCAGAAACTAACACACCATTGTAAAGCAATTGTACTCCAATAAAGATGTTAAAAAAAAAAAAAGTCACTTAACCTTTCGGTGCCTTGTTTCCCTCATATATCAAAAGGGAAATAATAACTAGATTTGTTGTGAGACAAAATTCAATAATGAGAAAGTACTTTGAAAAATATGAAACTGTACCAGTATGAGGCAATTTTGTTATTATATAGCCTAAGTTGCTTTGGCCTTCTAATTTTTGTTGAAATTAAACATTTGAACACAAAATATCAATTTTGTAAAGAGAATATAGCAAAATAAACAGTAGTAAAAATATAAAATAAAAAATAAAATAGTTAACAACCTTGCAGCGGAAGTGGTATGAAAGTTATGGAAGGGGTGGGCCTGGAGGGCATGTCCTGGGTAAAGCTAGGCTCACTTGCCCAGAACCTTTGGTCCCAAGAGAGTACAGAACTGGCTTCCTGAGCCCCCTCTATTCTAACTGCACCCTACGGCAGGAGTGGGTGCCTCTGGCACACCAGGGCTGCCAGCGGTCTGGGCCGCGCCTTCCCTGAGTGTGGTGTTGCTGGGGCCTGTGCTTTGCAAGTTCCTCTTTCAATCTTTAGCCTCCCTAAAATATGGCATGCTCGTGCCTGCTGGGGAAACACCAGATGACCGGAGAACCCCAGAGAGAGGGTGCCGTGCTCCATAAGTGTGCCACCTACGATACCGAACATTTCAGTAAGCTATTGAATGTCACACAGCAAGTGAATGGTAAAGGTGGCCATAGAAAATGAATCCAACTCCCATCTGTGTGGGCCTGCTCTCCCCAGCCTCTGCTGAGGCCACTTTTATGGGTGTTGCCCTCTTTGGGAGCAGCTCAATGCAGTGGTCAAGATTACGGGCTTTGCAGTCACTCACACCTAGGCTCAACTTGCCAAGGACTATGATTTGGGGCAAGTTACTCAACTCCCCTGAGCCTCTGTTTCCCCTTTATCAAGTGGGGATAACTGCCATGCTGGGAGGACAGAATGGGAGCCCTGGGTCAGGGTGGCTAGGTGTGTAGCATCAGGAAGAGAAGCCTCTTGATAACAGAGCCTGTTTGAAAGTGGAGATTATTTCTTATCCTATGGCTGTCCTTAACCCTAATAAAGGGTTAAATAGCTGTGTAGGAAAGGATGAAAGCCCTTGCCTCCATCACACGACACTGATCTTGATAGTGACATTCTAAGAGAGTTTCAGGCCTAGGGACAGTTGTTTTAAGAACGCCACTCCCACCCCCCTTAAAGAACCAGTTGTAGTTTTGTTCCTTAATAGCCAAAATGATCCACTGAAAGCGCCATCTCCAAACAGGATGCTCTTCCATTAAAAAAAATATATCACTCAGATACCAGTGACTTCTGAAGGAAGCAGACGAAACTTCTGATTTCAGTGAAACACACCAAGAATTCCTTCTTTCTCCCTGGGTTGCTTGTTCTCCCTGACACCCATAAACGGAAGTGTCTACGGGACTTTTAACTCAGTTGTGCTGAAAAGTCACAATTTAAACCCGATTCCCAGCTGCTCCTTTAGAACAAGTTGCACGAGATGCTATTCAGTCCAGCTAGCCCTGGGGAGGGGTAAACACTTACAGATGGATGGTGGGACGTGCAGAACGTCAGGGGAACATAATCAAGCAGAGGGAAGCATGTGCTGTGACTAATAAAGAATGACCTGGGGTGTGGCTGTCATGAGAGAAATCACCTCCCCACAGGTTCCGGCACCTAAGAAAGTTGGGGAAAACAATGTCTGACTCCCAGGCAGTGTTTACCCAGCCAGGGTGAATGTGGCTTCAGTAATCACATTCGTGCTTTTCCAAGCTACCCGCCTGTGTTTTGTTCAGGAAGGGGATGCTGCTGCAGGGAGAGTAAATGATCTCCTTGGATAAGCCCCATGTCTAAGAAGCCAGCAGCCCAGCCCACAGCAAGACAGAAAAGCCCCCGCCCTCGGCCCAGGCCTGAGCAGAGATGCCCAGACATTTTCCCTGGGCCTCCCTGGCCCGACACTCCTCCCCGCCCTCTCACCAGGGTTTGGCTGGGTACGTAGGGAGGCTCCTGGCACAGGCCACCACCATCAGCTCCTCCCTCTCCTTTTCTTTCTACTCCAACCATCCTCCCCAAATCTAAGTAAAATGTCAAGTTCTGAAAACCCTCCCTGTGTAACATTTCATAGATCCATCCTCCTTCTCCAGCTACCCTAGCTGAGGCTCCAGATCAAGGTCAACATCAACAGTGATAAATCATGTTGATAGTATGTGCCCTTGATCTGATGCAATGAAAATGACAGTTAACTTCTGTGATCTTCCTCCTCAAAACTATAACCCCAGTCTAATTGTGAGGAAGACATCAGACAGATCCAAGTTGAGGGACATTCTACAAAATACCCAACCAGCACTCCTTGAAACTGTTAAGGTCATCAAAACCAAGAGAAGTCTGAGAAACTGTCACAGCCAAAGGGAGACTAAGGAGATGTGATGACTAAATTGTAATGTGGCATCCTGGATAGGATCCTGGAACAGGAAAAAGGACATTATATAAACGCTAATGAAACCTAAATAGAGTATGGTCTTTAGTAGTTAATAACAGTGTATCAACATTGGCTTATTAATTTTGACAAATGTGCCATACAAATATAAGATGTTAATAATAGGGGAAACTGGGTGTGGTGGTATATGGGAACTCTCTGTACTATCTTTGCAGTTTTTCTGTGAGTCTAAAACCATGCTGTCAATGATGAAATCAAATAACAAATTAAAAAATACCTTGAGGCAAATGACAATGAAAACACAACCATACAAAATCTGTGGGATGAAGCGAAAGCAGTTCTTAAAGGGAAGTTTATAGTGATACAGGCCTTCTTTAAGAAACAAAAAAATCTCAAACAAACAACCTAACCCACCACCTAAAAGAATTAGAAAAAGAAGAACAAACAAAACCTAAAGTCAGCAGGAGGAAGGAGATAATAAATATCAGAGAGGAAATAAGTAAAATAGAGATTAAAAAACAATAGAAAAAAACCAATAAAACCAAGAGCTGGTTCTTTGAAAGGGTAAACAAAATTGACAAACCTCTAGCCAGGCTCACCAAGAAGAAAAGAGAGAAGACCCAAATAAACAAAATAAGAAATGAAAGAGGAGAAATCACAAGTGATACTGCAGAAATACAAAAAACCGTAAGAGAATACTATAAACAATTATATGCCAACAAATTCTACAACCTAGAAGAATGAACAACTTTCTAGAAACATACAGCCCACCAAAACTGAATCAAGAAGAAATAGATAACTTGAACAGATGGATTACTAGAAGTGAAATAGAATCTGTAATAAAAAAAAAAAAAACAACTTCCCTACCAACAAAAGTCCAGGGCCTGATGGCTTTACAGGTGAATTCTACCAAACATACAAAGATGAACTTATACTGATCCTTCTCAAACTCTTCCAAAAGATTGAAGAGGAAGGAAAACTCCCAAAGACATTCTATGAAGCTACCATCACCTTGATACCAAAACCAGACAAAGCCACTACCAAAAAAGAAAATTACAGGGCAATATCTGTAATCAATATAGATGCAAAAATTCTCAACAAAATATTAGCAAACTGAATCCAACAACTCATAAAAAAGATTATACACCACGACCAAGTTGGATTCATCCCAGGATGATAAGGATGGTTCAACATACGCAAATCAATGTAATACACCACATCAACAAAAGAAAAGACAAAAGCCACATGATCATTTCAATAGATGCAGAAAAAGCATTTGATAAAATTCAACATCCATTCATGATAAAAACTCTTACCAAAGTGGGTATAGAGGGAACATATCTCAACATAATAAAAGCTATTTATGACAAACCCACAGCTAATATAATACTCAACAGTGAAAAGATGAAAGCCTTCCCACTAAAATCTGGAACAAGACAAGAATGCCCACTCTCACCACTTCTCTTCAACATAGTATTGGAAGTCCTAGCCACAGCAATTAGACAAAAAAAAGTATTCAAATTGGTAAAAGGTTTTCAAAGAGGTAAATTTTTCATTATATGCAGATGACATGATAATATATATATATATATATATATACACACACACACACACACATATATATATATATATATATATATATATACACACACACACACACATATAGAAAACCCTAAAGACTCCACACAAAAACTACTAGAACAGATAAACAAATTCAGCAAGGTAGTGGGATACAAGATTAACATACAGAAATTGGTTGCATTTCTTTACAGTAAACAAACAATCTCTTTTAAAATTGCAGCAAAAATAAATAAATAAAATACTTAGGAATAAACCTCACCAAGGTGAAAGACTTATATGCTGAGAACTAAAAAACATTAATAAACGAAACTGAAGATGATTCAAAGAAACAGAAACATATCCCATGCTCTTGTAATGGAGAATTTATATTGTTAAAATGGCCATACTACTCAGAACCCTCTTACACTGTCAGTGGGAAATGTAAATTGGTGTAGCCATCATGGAAAACAGTACGGAGTTTCCTAAAAAACTAAAAATAGAATTGCCATATAATCCAGCAATCCCACTCCTGGGTATATACCCAGACAAAACTATCATTCAAGAAGATACATGCACCTCAGTGTTCATAGTGGCATTATTTACAATAGCCAAGATATGGAAACAACCTGAATGTCCATTGACAGGTGAATGGATAAAGAAGATATGGTATATATACACAATGGAATATTACTCAGCCGTGAAAAAGAATGAAATAATGCCATTTGCAGCAACTTGGATGGATTTAGAGATTATCATACTAAGCAAAGTAGGTCAGAAAGAGAAAGACAAATACCAAATGATATCACTTATGTGTGGAATCTAAAATACGACACAAATGAACCTATCTGAAAAACAGAAACAGACTCACAGACATAGAGAACAGACTTGTGGTTGCCAAGGGGGAGAAGGGGATGGGGAGGGAAGGATTGGGAATTTGGGATTAGCAGATGCAAACTAGTATGCATAGGATGGATAAACAACAAGGTCCTACTGTATAACACAGGGAACTATATTCAATATCCTGTGATAAACCATAATGGAAGAGAATATGACAAAGAATATATATATCTATAACTGAATCACTTTGCTGTACAGCAGAAATTAACACAACATTGTAAATCAACTATATATTTTAGTAAAATTAAAAAATTTTTTAAAAACATGATAAAATATAAGGTTATTAAAAATAATAATGGGAATTCCCTGGTGGTCCAGTGGTTACGACTCGGCACTTTCACTGCCGTGGGCCGGGTTCAGTCCCTGGCTGGGGAACTAAGATCCTGCAAGCCATGCAGTGTGGCCAAAAATAAAAATTTTTTTAAAATAACTGTGTGTGTATAGGGCAAGGAGCTGGTTGTGGATGAGGGTAAGGATGGGGATAAATCAGGAATGTCCTTAGGGTGGCACATCCCCTCTTGGCCTGAAAAATCCTAATACCATCAACTCCACCCACTCCTACCTCCCAACCACCAACAAGGGTGGCTCTTCAAATGTCTCTTCCAACAAGAGGAAGACATTTTCTTTCGTTTCTTGACTATATTTCAGAGAAGTAAAAACAAACCAACAACACACAGGGTACTCACTACATTAAAATTTAATATATTGCCCTGTCACGATAATGCAGTCCTAAATTTCCCTTGCCACTTTATTTACCACTACCTACCCTGCGTACATCCCATGGTTTAGTCAAATTATTCTAGAGTAGTGGTTCTCAAACTTTGCTGTGCATCAAAATCACCCGGCAAGCTTGTTAAACAGATTCCTGAGTTCTTCCCTCATTAGGTCTGGAGTGAGGCCTGAGCGTCTGCATTTATAACGAGTTCCCAGGTGATGTTGATGCTGCTGGTCTGGGGACTATAGTCTGAGAGTGAACGGTCTAGGAGTTTCTTCCTTACCTACTCACTTTTCTTCCTTCTCATCCCTGTGCCTTTGCACATTTGGAGTCCCATCTGGAATGCAGTCAACATATTTCGTACCAGACATGCCAATAGATTTTTAGGCTACAAGAGTGAACAAAAGAAATAAGGTTCCTATTCTCATGGAACTTATATTCCAGTAGTCAGACAATACATAAATAAATATACAAGAGAATTACAGATGATGGAAAGTGCTCTGAAGGAAATAAACAGGCTGATAGAACAACTAATTAAGAATAGGAGGGATATGGACATTTCTTGGGTACCTGGTCACCATCCATTTTCCCCATTTCCCATTCTTACACGATCATGAATTTCTCAGCACTGTTTGGTGGGTGGGATTGGCTCCGCCCATAGCTCCAAAGGCTAACTGCCTTAGACAGTTTGCACGGCAATCTTCCCGGCCCCGGTGGTGTGGTGGATACTGTGGTTCCCAGTTCAGATGTTACTGGGCAGCACACATGCACCCAGCTGCTGTGAGTATAGACTGCTAAGGCACACAGCTGCCCCTTTCCTCCAGAGAACCGCCCCGGCTGACAGGAGCTGCCTAACTTAGGGGCAACCCTCAGCCAGTAACCGACTGATATGTGGGCACAAAAAGCCACATGGCCTCCAAGGCCACATTGCCTCTGTGTTGTAGTTTATGTTCCCTTTGTGGATCAGGTCAATGATAGAGTTGACCTGATTTTGTAACTGCTCAACATCTTCCCTTTCCTTATCCTGCTCCACTCTCCCCCTCACAGGTGTGTCTGACAGCCTTCCTCCCTTCCTTCCTCCCTCCCTCCCTCCCTCCCTCCCTCCCTCCTTCCCTCCCTTTCTTCCTTCCTTCCTTCCTTCCATTGCCATGCTGCACATAGGGTCTCCAGAACTTATTCATCTTGTAACTGACAGTTTGAACACTTTGATCAACATCTCCCCATTTATCCCAGCTCCCAGGCCCTGGGATTACCACCATTGTACTCTCTGTTTCTATGAGTTTGATTTATTTAGATTCCACATATAAGTGAGATCATGTAATATTTGTCTTTCTCTGTTTGGCTTCCTTCACTTAGCATAATGTCCTCCAGGTTCATCCATGTTGTTGCAAATGGCAGTATTTCCTTCTTTTAAAAGACTGAATAATATTCCACACCTTTGTCCATTCATCCACTGACAGATATGTAGACTGTTTTCATATGTTGGCAATTGTGAATCATGCTGCAATGAACATGGGAGTACCAGTATCTCTTCAAGACAGTGATTTCATTCCCAGAAGTGAGATTGCTGGATCATATGGTATTTCTTTTTTTTTTTTTAATTTAATTTAATTTATTTTTTTATATAGCAGGTTCTTATTAGTTATCCATTTTATACATTTTAGTGTATACATGTCAATCCCAATCTCCCAACTCATCCCACCACCACCACCCTACCACTTTCCCCCCTTGGTGTCCATACGTTTGTTCTCTACATCTGTGTCTCTGTTTCTGCCCTGCAAACTGGTTCATCTGTACCATTTTTCTAGGTTCCACATATATGCGTTAATATACGATATTTGTTTTACTCTTTCTGACTTACTTCACTCTGTATGACAGTCTCTAGATCCATACACGTCTCATATGGTATTATCTATTTTCAATTTTTTAAGGCGCTCCCATATAGTTTTTCATAATGGCTATACCAATGTACATCCCCACCAATAGTAGGTAAGTGTTTCCTTTTTCCACATCCTCACCAACACTTATCTTTTGACTTTTTTATAATAGCCATCCTAACAGGTGTAAGGTGATATCTCATTGTGGTTTTGATTTGCATTTCTATAATGATTAGTGATGTTGAGCATGTTTTCATGTACCTGTTGGCCATTCATATGTCTTCTCTGGAAAAACATCTCTTCAGGTACTTTGACCATTTTTAGTCAGGTTATTTGGTTTTTTTTTTTTTTTTAACATCTTTATTGGAGTATAATTGCTTTACAATGGTGGGTTAGTTTCTGCTTTATAACAAACTGAATCAGCTATACGTATACGTATATCCCCATATCCCCTCCCTCTTGCGTCTCCTTCCCACCCTCCCTATCCCACCCCTCTAGGTGGTCACAAAGCAACGAGTTGATCTACCTGTGCCATGCGGCTGCTTCCCACTAGCTATCTATTTTACATTTGGTAGTATATATAAGTCCATGCCACTCTCTCACTTCATCCCAGCTTACCCTTTCCCCTCCCTGTGTCCTCAAGTCCATTCTCTACATCTGCGTCTTTATTCCTGTCCTGCCCCTAGGACATAGAACCCTTTTTTTTTTTTTAGATTCCATATATATGTGCTAGTATACTGTATTTGTTTTCTCTTTCTGACTTACTTCACTCTGTATGACAGACTCTAGGTCCGTCCACCTCACTACAAATAACTCAATTTCATTTCTTTTTATGGCTGAGTAATATTCCATTGTATATATGTGCCAGGTTATTTGGTTTTTGTTTGGTTGGGTTTTTTGGGTTTTGTTTTCTGTTGTTGTTATTGAGTTGTATTAATTCCTTATATATTTTGGATATTAACCCATTATTAGATATATGATTTGCAAATATTTTCTCCCATTCTTAAGTTGCTTTTTCATTTTGTTGATTGTTTCCTTTGCTCTGCAGTGTGATGTAGTCCCACTTACTGATCTTTGCTTTTGTTGCCTGTACTTTTGGTGTCAAATCCAAAAACTCATTGCCAAAATCAATACCAAGGGGTTTTCCCCTCATGTTTTATCCTAGGAGTTTTATGGTTTCAGGTCTTAGATTTAAGTCTTTAATCTGTTTTCAGTTGATTTTTGTGTATGGTGTAAGAAAGGGTCCAATTTCATTCTTTTGCATGTGCATATCCAGTTTTCCCAACACTATTATTTGAAGAATCTATCCTTTCCCCATTGTGTATTCTTGGAACCTTTGTTGAAGATGAATTGATTGTATATGGATATGTTTATTTCTGGGCTCTCTATTCTGTTCCATTGATCTATGTGTTTCTTTTTATGCCAGTAGCTACTATTTTGATTACTGTAACTCTGTAATATAATTTGAAACCTCCAACTTTGGAAGTGTGATACCTCCAAATTTGTTTTCCCTGCCCAAGATTGCTTTGGCTATTCAGGTTCTCTGTGGTTCCATACAAATTTTAGGATTGATTTTTCTATCTCTGTGAAAAATGCCACTAAATTTTTGATAGGGATTGCACTGAATCTGTAGGTCACTTTGGGAAATACAGACATTTAAAAAATATTAATTCTTCTAATCCATGAACATTGAATATCTTTCCATTTATTTGTGTCTTCTTCAATTTCTTTCATCAATATTTTATAGTTTTTAATGTACAGATCTTTCACCTTGTTGGTTACAATTACTCCTAAGTAATTTATTCTTTTTTGATACTAATATAAATAGTATTGTTTTCTTAAGGTCTTTTTCAGATAGTTTATTGTTAGTGTATGGAAATGCAACTGATTTGTGTATGTTGATTTTGTATCCTGAAACTTTACTGAATTTGTTTATTAGTTTATTAGTCTTTAGGGTTTTCTATATACAAGATCATGTCATCTGCAAACAGAGACAATTTTACTTTTTCCTATCTGATGTGGATGCCTTTTATTTTTTTTTCTTGTCTAAATGCTCTGACTAGGACTTCCAGTACTATGTTAAATAGAAGTAATGAGAGTGGGCATCCTTCTCTTCCTAATTTTAGAGGAAAAGCTTTCAGCCTTCCACTGCTAAGTATGATGTTAGCTGTTGGCTTGTCATATATGGCCTTTATTTTATTAAATGCTTTTTCTGCATCTATTGAGATAATCATATGATTTTTATCCTTCATTCTGTTAATGTGGTGTATCACATTTATCGATTTGCATATGTTGAATCATCCTTGCATCTCATGGATAAATGTTACTTGATCATGGTGTATGATCACTTTAATGTGCTGATTTGGTTTGCTAGTATTTTATTAAGGATTTTTGCATCTATGTTCATCAGGGATAGTGGCCTGTAGTTTTTTTTCACTTGTACTGTCCTTGTCTGGCTTTGGTATCAGGGTAACACTGTCCTTGTAAAATGTTTGGAAATGTTTCCTCCTCTTCAGTTTTTTGGAAGAGTTTGAGAAGGATTGGTATTAATTCTTCTTTAAATGTTTGGTAGAATTCATCAGTAAAGCCATGTGATCTTGGGTTTTTCTTTGTTGAGGAATTTTTGATTACGGATTCAGTCTCTTTTACTTGTTATTGGTTTGTTCAGATTTTCTATATCTTCATGATTCAGTCTTGGTAGGTTGTATGTTTTTAGGAATGCATCCATCTTTTCTAGGTTGTCCAGTTTGTTGATGTATAACTGTTCATAGTAGTCTCTAATGATCCTTTGTATTTCTGTGGCATCAACTGTAATGTCTCCTCTTTCTTTTCTGATTTTGAGTCTTCTTTTCTTTTTTTCTTATTTAGTCTACCTCAAGGTTTGTCAGTTTATTTTTTCAAAAAACCAACTCTAGTTTTGCTGATCTCTTCTATGGTTTTTCTAGTCACTATTTCATTTATTTCTAGCCTGATCTTTGTTATTTCTTTCCTTCTGTTAACTTTGGGCTTTGTTTGTTCTTCTTTTCCTAGTTCCTTGAGGTATAAAGTTAGATTTTTTACTTAAGATCTTTCATTTTTCTTAATGTAGGTGTTTATCACTATAAACTCACCTCTTAGAACTGCTTTTGCTGCATCCCACAAGTTTTGGTATGTTGTGTTTCCAATTTCCTTTGGTTCAAGATATTTAAAATTTTTTCTTTTTGATTTCTTCTTTGACTCATTGGTTGTTTAGGAATGTGTTGTTTAATTTCCACACATTTATGAATTTTCCAGTATTTCTCCTGCTACTGATTTCTAGTTTATATCACTGTGGTCAGAAAAGGTACTTGATACCTCACAGGTATTTCTCAAAGAGCACTTACCACCTGAATCCCTAACTCAGGTTCTGCTTCTGCAAAAATGACCTAAGATAAATGAGCACAAGACCCATATCCAGATTATCAGGGCCAATGTGTATTTGACTCAATAGCCACACTTTGGATGAGCTGTTGACAGCCTCTGGGGAGAAGAGAAGAATCACACAGGAAGTAGAGGAAGGAAGCAGAGTGAAAAATGGAAAACAGATATTCATCATTTTGTTTAAACTGTGGCCAGATCTATGACTAGTTACTTAGTTATGTGAGACAATAAATTTCTTTCTTATAAGTCAATTCAAACTAGAATTTCTGTTACTTGCAAGGAAAATTATCCTACCTGATATAGGAGGGTCATCAGAGGTGACCCTGAAGTGACATTTAGATTGAAATTGAAAATAAGAAGGAGAGCCACCCATTATATATCTGAAAAAAAAAACAAACCCAGTAATTTGAAAAGATACATGCACCCCGATTTTCATAGTAGCCTTATTTACAATCGCCAAGATATGGAAGCAACCTAAGTGTCCATCAACAGATGAATGAATAAAGAAGATGTGGTACATAAGTACAATGGAATACTACTCAGCCATAAAAAAGAATGAAATTTTGCCATTTGCAACAACATGGATGGACTTGGAGGATATTACACAAAGTGAAATAAGTCAGACAGAGAAAGACAAATACTGTATGATATCACTTGTATGTGGAATCCAAAAACTACAACAAACCAGTGAATATAACAAAAAAGAAACAGACTCACAGATATACAGAACAAACTAGTAGTTACCAGTTAGGAGAGGGAAGGCAGGAGGGGAAATATAGGGATAGGGGATTAAGAGGTACAAATTATTATGTATAAAATAAACTATAAGGATATATTGTACAACAAAATATATATTTTATAATATCTATTTTATATTATAAAATATAAGCAATATTTTATAATAACTATACATGGAGTATAACCTTTAAAAATTGTGACTCACTCTATTGTATACCTGTAACTTACATAATATTGTTCATCAATTCTACTTCAATAAAAACAAATTAGTTCATTAATTAATTAATTTTTTAAAAAAGAAAAAAAGCCACCGATGCAAAGAGGCAGGAAAAGGAAAGACAGAATAACTAGTGCAGAGGCTGTGCGGTGGGAAAAAGTTTAGCACCTGGAGCAACAGAGAGGAGGCCAGTGTGAGCAAGGTAGAAGGAGACAAGATTGGGAAGGTGAGCAGAGACACTGTAGGTGTGGCTTATGCAAAAAAAGTGAGTAGAACTCTATTCAGCAAACCCTTATTCAAAGAAGGCTTGTCTTGAATGGTTAAAGAAGATGTGGTACATATATACAATGGAATATTATTCAGCCATAAAAAGGAATGAAATTGGGTCATTTGTAGAGACATGGATGGACCTAGAGACTGTCATACCGAGTGAGGTAAATCAGAAAGAGAAAAACAAGTATTGTATATTAACGCATATTTGTGGAATCTAGAAAAATGGTACAGAGGAACTGATTTGCAAGGCAGAAATAGACACAGATGTAGAGAACAAACATATGGACACCAAGGGGGGAAAGGGGGGATGGGATGAATTGGGAGATTGGGACTAACATATATACACTAATATGTATAAAATAGATAACTCATGAGAACCTGCTGTATAGCACAGGGAACTCCACTTCTCTGTACAGTAGAAACTAACACAACATTGTAAAACAACTATACCCCAATAAATAAATACATAAATATTTTTTAAAAATTAAAAAAAAGAAGCCTTGTCTTAGCAAAAGATTAATGAATAATTCAAATTTAGATAGTTTCAGTAAAAATTTTGCTTAAGGTATACATGTATCAGTTTTTATGACTCCCCATTGAAAAAATTTCAGTTAAGCAATTACCCATCACAGATCTCATCAGATCAGAGCATCCTACCATATGAATACACTATAATCTATTTAACTTTATTGAGTATTGTCAGTGTTTCATATAATTAACAGTGCTGCAGTAAATGACCTTGTACATACACCTTTGCACAGTTATTTGAGTAAACCTGTAATTTTATAAACATAAACATTCTGAATCACAGAGCACCCACATTTCCATTTTAAACAGATGTTGCCAAGTTGTTCCTGAAAGTATATACCAATTTATACTCCATTTACAGAAAATCTTACTGGGCATTTTACCAATTAAAAAAATATATTTTTCAACCAAATAGGCAAAAGAAAGCTTTAATTTGCATTTCTTTTATTATTGAAGTATATTTTTTATTTGCCTATTGGCCATTTATATCAATAATTCTTCTATTATGAATTCCCAATTCATGTCTCTTTTTATCCTTCTACTGAGTTCTTTACCTTTCTATTGACTTGTAAGAGTTCTTTGGATATTATGAATGTCAGCCCTTTATTTGTCATATGTAATCCAAATATTTTACCCATTGTCATTGGTCTTTGACTTTGTTTATGGTGTGTTTTAGATTTTTATGAAGTGAAAAATCACCCTTTTAAGAAGGTTGCTAGGAAATCAAAACTACAACAAGGTATCACCTCACACTTCTCAGAATGGCCATCATCAAAAAATCTACAAACAATAAATGCTGGAGAGGGTGTGGAGAAAAGGGAGCCCTCTTGCACTGTTGGTGGGAATGTAAATTGATACAGCCACTATGGAGAACAGTATGAAGGTTCCTTGAAAAACTAAAAATAGAACTACCCTATGACACAGCAATCCCACTATTGGGCACATACTCTGAGAAAACCATAATTCAAAGAGTCATGTACCACAATGTTCATTGCAGCACTATTTACAATAGCCAGGAAGCAACCTAAGTGTCCATCAACAGATGAATGGATAAAGAAGATGTGGCTCATATATACAATGGAATATTACTCAGCCATAAAAAGAAACGAAATTGAGTTATTTGTAGTGAGGTGGATGGACCTAGAGTCTGTCATACAGAGTGAAGTAAGTCAGAAAGAGAAAAACAAATACCATATGCTAACACAAATATATGGAAACTAAAAAAAAAAAAAAATGGTTCTGAAGAACCTAGAGGCAGGACAGGTAGAACCTAGATGCAGACGTAGAGAATGGACTTGAGGACACAGGGAGCGGGAAGGGTAAGCTGGGACGAAGTGAGAGAGTGGCATGGACATATATGCACTACCAAATGTAAAATAGACAGCTAGTGGGAAGCAGCTGCATAGCACATGGAGATCAGCTCAGCGCTTTGTGACCACCTAGAGGGGTGGGATAGGGAGGGTGGGAGGGAGACGCAAGAGGCAGCGGGTATGGGGATATATGTATACGTATAGCTGATTCACTTTGTTATACAGCAGCAACTAACACAACAATGTAAAGCTATTATACTCCAATAATGATGTTTAAAAAATAAATAAAATTTAAAAATTAAAAGGTTGCTAGGGGTTTTTTATGCTTAGAAGAGTCTGTATATTTAAAAATTAGAAAGCCTTTTGCCTGTGTTTTCTCTAATATATTTACGGTTTAATTTTTTACATTTATATCCATTTGGAATTAATTTGGTGTAAGGAGTGAGGTAAGGATTCAGCTTAATTTATTTTCCAGAAGCCTTGACAGGTGTCTCACTGTTATTTATTGAGTAATCAGTATTTTCCTCACCAATTTGAAATGAGGCTATTATCAAATATTAACTATTTTTAAATGTTTGGGACTATTTCTATGCCCGCTATTCAGTTTCACTAATATATCTATTCCTAAATCAGTACCAAACTGTTGTAATTACTGCAACAAAAATGCTTGCTTTATACCTGCCTTTCCTTGGCTATTCTCATTGCCAAGTTTTAAGAGTTATTTATTTGTTTTACCCCCCTAGTGAACTTAAGTTCCTTTAGAGCAGGAACTGTTGCTTAAGCATTTTTATAGCCTCGACAACTTGGCTGAGTATTTATTTTTCTTAGTAGCTTTCCATCCTGCTCCACCATACCACAGTGCCTTGCTCAAAGTAATCATTCACTTTAATAATCACGTTTATTAAATTTTAAGTGTTAAAAGAGGAAGGGCAAGATGTTCCAAGAGATGGAAATCAAAACAGTGAATTCAGGAGAGGCTAAAGCAGACAGCCCTCATGGTAGGAATGGAAGGCAATTGGGTTGATAAGCAGCCCCAGCCAGGATGTCAGTTTGTTCAGAACAGCACTGGAATTGTTGGTGTCACTGAAGCAGCCCTGGTGCTTGATCAAGTGCTCTGGTCAACAGATCTTGATGACTGAAGGACTGACTGCCTTTGTCATCCAACTCTGAAATGGCGGCATGGAGAACCTACCACCCATGGCCTCCTGTATTTCCTGAAGAATGGCTGTCACTATAAAGTACTGTGACTTGGCACACACATACCTAATCATCCTGAGGTGCCCTCTCCCTTTCAAAGTAGACACCCGCGTGTTGATGAATTGCCAGTGTTAGGAAGCTGTATATTTATTCCAATGATTCAGCCGTAGACCAAGAGGTTGTACTGGCATTGCCCTCACAGCCTAGGGATAATCCACATGTAAGAGGACTTGGGATGAAGCTGCCAGCAGAGATTTAAACTCCCAAAACTAACACAGAACCATCATTTTCCAAAATTTGCATCCCTGTTAAATTGTTAAAATTTTGGATTTCCAGTCATGTGGAGAGTCTGGTTTGGGAGGCCGGGGTGTGTTTGAACATGTATGTCTAACAAGTGCCCTCGGTGATTATCAGTTTGGGAAACACTAACATAATAGATCGGATTAATCTGGGTAGAAATGGGTGCTCAAGGAGGCTTAGGAAACACGGGAGTCCAATTAAACTAATTAGGGTGTATCCCTCAAACTAGAATGTAACTAAAGAAAACACAGCCTATTTACTTACTTACTTACTTATTTACTTACTTACTTATTTATTTATTTTTGGCTGTGTTGGGTCTTCATTGCTGTGTGCGGGCTTTCTCTAGTTGCGGAGAGCGGGGGCTACTTTTCGTTGCAGTGCACAGGCTTCTCATTGTGGTGGCTTCTCTTGTTGCAGAGCACGGGCTCTAGGCACGTGGGCCTCAGTAGCTGTGGCACATGGGCTCAGCAGTTGTGGCTCGCAGGATCTAGAGAGCAGGCTCAGTAGTTATGCACGGGCTTAGTTGCTCCGCAGCCTGTGGGATCTTCCCAGACCAGGGCTTGAACCCGTGTCCCCCGCATTGGCAGGTGGATTCTTAACCACTACGCAACCAGGGAAGTCCCCAGCCTAATTATTTATACAGAGATCTATTTTTTAAAAAAAGCAACCTGTGCTGATAAAAGAGTATGTGTAGGACTCAAGTCTAAAAAAAAATTCAGAAAAATATGTCAGTACTTTTAAAAGGAAAGAATGAATGAATACACAGACCAGCTAAAGCAGATTTTCAACTCCCCTTTGATAAGAGAATTTCAGAAAAGTTCTAGCATTGGCATTTGCTAGAATTAGGTAGACAGCTGGCCAGGATGACACCCATCTGAATGCATGTGTTACAACATGGATTACTTTTGAAAGGCTTATTACTTTTAAGTCACATTATATAGGACTGATGGTAACTAAGTCTGTGACTTTGGGCAAGTTGCTTACCTCTGTGGGCCTGCTTCCTGCCTATACAATGAGGTTAGACTGTTTCTTAGTCTAGGTAATCTGTAAGCTCTCCCACAGGCCTCAGATTCTTTGGTTGGTTCCATGGCATAACCATCTCTCCCCTGATGCACACACAGGAGACCCTGCTGCTGAAATTGGCCTGGAATCTCATGGCCTCACTTCCTCCAGTCCTTCTCTAAGAAAAGACCTGTGACTCAAGATGAGGGTGTAGACAGAGGAGGCAAACCACTGCAGAACACAGAGGCTCCTCTACCCATCATTTTCTGGTCTCTGAAGGGGGTTCTGAAGGTCCGTAGATTAGATAAGAGCATTAAGTCAATTTCAAAATGTTCTGCTTTGATAATTGAACTGTGGTAGAATGAAAAGAGAGAAAGAGGGAGAGAGGGAGGGAGGGAGAAAGGAAGGAAGGAGGGAGGGAGGGAAAGATGAGAGGGAGGGAGGGAGGGAGGAAAAAAATCACCTGGGCATCCCCGTAGCCAACTGTTGAAACTGTCAGGTATTGTTCTTGGCTTTTGTGTGGAGCTTGAGAATTACTGGTTGGGTAACAGGAAAGCCCTGAGACCTAAAGGAAACCTCAGGCAAGAGCCTGTCCTAAAGAATTCTAGTCTCTGACCTTGAAGCCCTCAGGCCTCAATCTATGAGGTCACCAGTTGGCCCACTAATATATGATCTCTCACAGAAGGGAAGAGCAAGTGTCAAATGCCCAACTCATAGCCACAACCCCAAACCTTTCATGACTCCTTTGTTACAAAAAGTAGGAAAAACAATTTTTTAAAGACAACCCCATATATCTGACAAAAAAACCCCAACCCACTAATTCAAAAAGATACATGCACCCTAATGTTCATAGTAGCATTATTTACAACTGCCAAGACATGGAAACAACCTAAGTGTCCATCAACAGATGAATGGATAAAGAAGATGTGGTACATATATGCAATGGAATACTACTCAGCCATAAAAAAAGAATGAAATGTTTCCATTTGTGGTAACATGGATGGACTTGGAGGGCATTATGCTAAGTGAAGTCAGACAGAGAAATAAAAATACTGTATGATATCACTTATACGTAGAATCCACAGATGACAACAAACTAGTGAATATAACAAAAAAGAAACAGACTCACAGATATAGAGAACAAACTAGTGATTATCAGTGGGGAGAGGGGAGGGAGGGGGTCAATGTAGGGGTAGGGGCTGTGGAAGGTACAAATTATTAGGTGTAAGATAGGCTTAAGGATGTACTGTACAACACAGGGAACATAGCCAATATTTTGTAATAACTGTAAATGGAAAGTAACCTTTAAAATTAGCTTCTTTTCTAGCTAGAAATCTCAGGGGGCTTACATGAAGTTCCCCAGAGAGTATGGCCTGTGGGTTACAGTGCCATGACTAGGCTTGTATCCTTGCTCTAAAACTTAATACCTACTTAATTTTCTGAGCCTCAGTTTCCTCATCTGTCAAATGGACACCATTATGCCTACATCATACAATTGTGAAAAAGAGTATATAAAATAATATATATACATATATACTGACATGTGTATAGCAAATAAATTATGCTCAGTATTTTTTTTCTTTTCCTTTCCCACAAATGACAAGAATGCGCCTGATAGTATAAATATTTTAGGATTGTGGCCAATATTCAAACACGAGAAGTAAATGGGAAAAAATTCAGATTAACCAGTGGTAAATAGATGAATTAACTCCAATCAGGAGGTAAACTAGCCAGAGCTGCAGGCTCAAATCAGAAGAAAGAATTGAATGATGGTCTAATTTGAAACCAGAAGGTCAGCTGTGAAAATAACCCCGTTTGTAGGACATGAACAAGGAGTCCCTTGTTATCACTGTGACTATTTAAAAGGTGCTCAGCATCTCTTTCAGTGCACAGACGGGGCATCCTGGCATTCAGACCTTACAACTGTATCCCAGCCAAAACTCTTGGCCAAAAGCATCCCCAACTTTCTTGAGATGGTAAAAACTATCTATCAACTCTGGAATGTTTAGAATTAAATACAGAGATGATGAAATAAACCAAACCATTGCTATTCATGGTTTTTCAATAGAGTTAGGAATGATCTCTGTATATTTTATATTTTAAGTATTTGGTGTTTTTAAGAGATTTTAGGAAATTTGATAGATTTGGGCTTTAATTCTAACATAAAATGTGTAAGTGGGTAATTTTAGACTTAGATCTTTAGTTGAAAGATAAAGAGAATTATGGAAAGTTTGTAAACAAAATTGGAGTGTATATGATTAACTTGAGATGGACCACATTCATTTATTTAATTAGATTTATTAGAATGGGAAGGTTTGGGTAGGTAGCTTAGGCAGTAGAAGTGCTTTAAAAAATCAGATATAGTCAATTATAAATGCAGTCTAAGATGTTCAAGGGAATTTCATAAGATGTAAACAGGACAAATTGTTTAAGGGAATTTGGTCTGTTCAGCTACTCAATCAAACAATAATCAAATAACCCCCTGGATTTATTATATTTATTTTTAAAATAAGAATTGTAATTTGAACTTGAGAGCTTCAGGAAAACTTTTTATTTTTTAATAATAATGTTTAAATCTCAAGGTTTAAATTCTATTCTGTATCCGGAAAAACATATCACACAGACACGAAATAACTCACTTTGACAGTGCCAAATTTTAGGTTGCTGACCACTTAGATTTCTATCGTATTTGGGGAAACAAAGTCGATATAGAAAATGGAATTTACTCAATTTTGAATGAAATACTTTTAAACTATTTTAACCCTCAGAAGAAGGGGGAAAGGAAACAGAAAAAAGATTCATGAAAGGATAATAATAATGAAATTTATTTTGTGCTTAGTATGTTCCTAGCACAGCTCAAAGAGCTTCACATGTATTACTCATTTAAGCCTGCTAAAACCCCATGAAATCTTAGAAGAACAGCGTAGAAGAAGAAAGGAAGTGCTGTGTGGGTTGCCACAATCTAGGAAAAATTCTTATCTTAGCCCGCCAGTGCTTTCTAAGGTAGCCTGGTTACCACATGCAGCACCCTGTAATATACCTGTTCATTTATTCTTTCACTCTTACAGTCAACATTTATTAACTTCTTACTATGTGTCAGGCTACTGAGTGGCGCATAGCTTTTCGGAGAGCAAGCCTGGAGACTAGTTAGGAGGCTGATGCCATGATCGAGGTGGACCTCATGGTGCCCGATTTAGGTCCGTGGCAATGGAGATGCTGAGGGAAGGATAGATTGAAGAGTTACTTAGAAGTTATAATTGATATGACTTAATTGGAAACAGGACATTAGGGGAAAGGTGGTATCTTTTCCCAGGCCCTCAAAATGCAAGGTCTGAGGCCAGAGTTAAGGTCATAACAATTGATTTGGTAGATGCAAACCCAAAGAAGTGAGGATGAGGAAAAGGGGAAGCGAGCAAGGACAGCTGTGCAATGACAGTGTGCTGCATGGCCACCCTGGCTCCTGGTTCATGACAGGAGAACATACAAAGAGAGACAGTGGATCACTCAGTAGTATGTTTTTTCAGCACACAGGACCCCTTAGAAGGGCTGCAAAGAACAAACATATCCTGAAGCAATCCACAGAAAGAGAAAGAAGAGGGACTTCATCTCACAAGTTACCTCCTATCTTCTATGTACCAAGAAAAAAAAAAAAAAAACCCTAAGGAAGGAGTGAGTGGAGAGGTAGGAGGTGATGAGAGTTCCATTTTGAATATGTTTCATTGCCTCTTATGAGATGTCCAGATGGAAATCTCCAATAGGCAGTTGAATGTAGACAGAGTCTGGAGCTCAAGAGAGAGAAAGACAGGTTGGAGAAGACTGGGTAGTGAGCACACAGTGTGTGCTAGGCTGTGCCCCCCAGAAGTCCCCTCTGGGAATGAAGCAATCATTCCCCCAGCTGCCAGGACTGTTGCCTTCTGGTGGCCATGGCCAAATCCCTCTCCAGGAATGACCCTTTATCAAAGGAAGCTGCCTTGCCCAAGTCTATGCACCTACCGTGTGCATGCAATGACAGGTTGATGTGGGGTTACAAAGACCTGTCCTCTTTGTCTCAGTTCAGGTCATTTCTGCAAGGCCTTCTCAGCTCTAGAGTTCCCTAGAACTAGATGATGCCACTGTTGAATCTACATTGCCAGTCCTGCTTCCTTCATCCCACTCCCGGGGTGGTTTCTAATAGTGCCCCCCAGTACATGACCTGCATACAAATCTCTGTTTCAGAGTCTCCCAGAGAACCTGAGCCAACACAGAGTGGAAGCTGAGGAAGGGAGAATTCTACCTGGACACTCTTTCAAGAAGCTTGTCTGTGACAAGGAAGGAAGATTCCTGAAGAAGGGCACTGTCAAAGGAGGACTTTTTAAAGTATAGTTGATTTACAATATTGTGTTAGCTTCAGGTGTACAGGAAAGTGATCAGTTATATATATATAAAAGATCATTTTCCATTATAGGTTATTATAACATATTGTATATAGTTCCCTGTGTGATACAGTAAATCCTTGTTTTTTATCTATTTTATGTATGGTAGTTTATATCTGTTAATCCCATATTCCTAATTTATTCCTCCTCCCCCACTTTCCCCTTTAGTAACTATAAGTTTATTTTCTATGTCTGTGAGTCTGTTTCTGTTTTGCATATAGTTTCATTTGTGTTAATTTTTAGATTCCACATATAAGTGATATCGTATAATATTTGTCTTTCTGTCTGACTTACTTCACTAAGTATAATATTCTCTAGGTTTATCCATGTTGCTGGAAATGGCAATATTTCAATGATTTTTATGGCTGAGTAATATTCCATTGTGTATATATATATACACACAATGTATATATATATGTGTATATATATATATATATATATATATATATATACACCACATTTTCTTAAGCCAATTGTCTATTGATGGGCACTTGGGTTGTTTCCATATCTTGGCTATTGTAAATAGTGCTGCTATGAACATTGGGGTGCATGTATCTTTTTGAATTAGAGTTTTCATCTCTTCTGGATATATACCCAGGAGTGGGATTGCTGGATCATAAAGCAGCTCTATTTTTAGTTTTTTAAGGAAACTCCATACTGTTTTACATAGTGGCTGCACCAATTTACATTCCCACCACAGTGTAGGAGGGTTTCCTTTTCTCCACACCCTCTCCAGCATTTATTATTCGTAGACTTTTGACAATAGCTATTCTGACCAGTGTGAGGTGATACCTCATTGTGGGTTTTAATTTGCATTTCTCTAATACAGTAAGTCCCCTACATACGAACGAGTTCCGTTCTGAGAGCACATTTGTTAAGTCCAATTTGTTCATAAGTCCAACAAAGTTACCCTAGGTACCAACTAACACAATTGGCTATATAATACTGGACTGTAATAGGCTTATACTATTTTTCACACCAATAATACATGGAAAACAAACACAAAAAAATAAAGAAAACTTTCTTAATCTTACAGTACAGTACCTTGAAAAGTACAGTAGTACAGTACAACATATGTTGTACAGGGGTTGGCATCGAGTGAACAGGCAAGAAGAGTTACTGACTGGAGGAGGAAGAGGAGGTGGGAGATAGTAGAGCTGAAGGATTGTCAGCAATAGGAGATGGAGGGCAAGCTGCAATCTCACTCATGCCTGATGTTGATGCACAGGTTCTGGTTCCTTGCTGAATTCAGTTCTATCTACCCGCTTGAAAAAACGATCCAGGGATGTCTCCGTAGTAGCTCTTTTTTTCTTGTCATAGATGACACGGGAGCACTGGATTGCATTCTGAACGGCTGCTGCAACCTTCGTGTACCATTCTGTGTTCAGGTCCTGTGCCTCAAAAAGTAACTGTGCCTCCTCAAATAAAGAAAATCCCCTTGCCATTTCCTGCATCGTGAATCTCTTCAGTTCTTCAGTTACTTCTTCTTCCTCTTGTCTCTCTTTGTCCTTTCTCTGGGCCTCCAATTCCATCAGGTCTTCATTAGTAAGCTCCTCGTGTTGTACAGCAAGGAGTTCAATGAGGTCGTCCTCTTGCAGATCTAGCTCCAGCTTCTTGCTGAGGGTCACTAAGTTGCTTAAGACCTCTTTGGACTCCTCATCCACCTTCCCAAATCCACGAAAATCGTGAACAAACTGCGGGCAAAGTTTCCTCCAAACCCCATTCATGGTGATGGCTGTAACCTCATGCCAAGCAAGCCAATGTTCTTTATGGCCTTGTAGATGTTATAGTCCTTCCAAAATGGTCGCAAGGTTGTTCCTGATTTGTCACTCACCTTTACTGCCTGCCGAAAAGTGTAATGTAAATAATATTTGAATTTATTTTTGTATATGGTGTGAGAGAGTATTCTAATCTCATTGATTTACATGTAGCTGTTCAGCTTTCCCAACACCACTTGTTGAAGAGACTATCTTTTCTCTATTGTATATTCTTGCCTCCTTTGTCAAAGATTAATTGACCATAAGTGTGTGGGTTTATTTCTGAGCTCTTTATTCTGTTTCATTGATCTGTATGTCTGTTTTTGTGCCAATACCATGCTGTTTTGATTACTGTAGCTTTGTGGTATAGTCTGAGGTCTGGAAGGGTTATGCTTCCAGCTTTGTGCTTTTTCCTTGGGAATGCTTTGGCAATTCTGGGTCTTTTGTGTTCCATATAAATTTTAGGATTATTTGTTCTAGTTCTGTGAAAAATGTCATGGGTATTTTGATAGGGATTGCATTAAATCTGTAGATTGCTTTGGGTAGTGTAACCATTTTAACAATGGTTAAAAGAGTCTGGGATTATCTTTCCATTTCTTTGAATCATCTTCAATTTCCTTTATCTGTGTTTTAGAGTTTTCAGCATATAGGTCTTTCACCTCCTTTATTCCTAGATATTTTCTTTTCTTGATGTGATTTTAAATGGGGCTGCTTTTTCTTACTTTCTCTTTCTGATATTTCATCGTTAGTGTAAAGAAATGCAACCGATTTCTGTATATTAATCTTGTATCCTGCTACCTTGCTGAATTCATTAATTAGTTCTAGTAGTTTTTGGGTGGAAACTTTAAGGTTCTCTATATAGAGTATCATGTCATCTGCAAATAGTGACAGTTTTACCTCTTCTCTTCCAATTTGGATACCTTTTCTTTTTCTTATCTGACTGCTGTGGCTAGGACGTCCATTACTTTGTTGAATAGAAGTGGTGGGGGTGGGTATCTTTGTCTTGTTCCTGAATTTAGCAGGAAGGCTTTCAGCTTTTCACTGTTGAATATTAAGTTGGCTGTGGGTATGTCATAAATGACTTTTATTACGTTGAGATATGTTCTTTCTATACCCATTTTGGTGAGAGTTTTTATTGTGAACGGATGTTGAATTTTGTCAGATGCTTTTTCTGCATCTATTGAGAGGATCATGTGTTTTTTGTCTTTCCTTTTGTTAATGTGGTGTATCACATTGATTGATTTGCGTATGTATTTTTTAATAAATTTATTTATTTTTGGCTGCATTGGGTCTTCGCTGGTGTGTGTGGGCTTTCTCTAGTTGCGGCAAGCGGGGGCTACTTTTCGTTGTGGTGCATGGGCTTCTCATTGTGGTGGCTTCTCTCGTTGCAGAGCACAGGCTCTAGGCATGTGGGCTTCAATAGTTGTGGCACGTGGGCTCAGTAATTGTAGCTCACTGCTTTAGCTGTTCCGTGGCATGTGGGATTTTCCCAGAGCAGGGATTGAAACCATGTCCCCTGCATTGGCAGGCGGATTCTTAACCACTGCACCACCAGGGAAGTCCCTGATTTGCGTATGTTGAACCATCCCTGTGATCCTAGAATGAATCCAACTCGATCATATTGTATGATCCTTTTTATGCATTGTTGGACTTGGTTTCCTAATATTCTGTTGAGGATTTTTGCATCTATACTCATCAAAGATATTGGCCTATAATCTTCTTTTTTGGTAGTGTCTTTGTCTGGTTTTGGTATCAGGGTGGGGGTGGTGGCTTCATAGAATGAATTTGGGAGTGTTCACCCTTCTTCAATTTTTTGGAAGAATTTGAGAAGGATAGGTGTAAGTTCTTCTTTGTATGTTTGGTAAAATTCCCCAGTAAAGCCGTTCGGTCCTAGACTTTTGTCTGCAGGGAGTTTTTTATTACAGTTTAGATTTCACTCCTAGTGACTGGTCTATTCAAATTATCTGTTTCTTCTTGACTCAGTTTTGGCAGGCTCTATGTTTCCAGGAACTTGTCCATTTTTTCTAGGTTGTCCAATTTGTTAGCATATAGCTGTTGATAGTGTTCTCTTATGATTTTTTGTATTTTTTCAGTATCAGTTGTTATTTCTCCTCTTTCATTTCTTATTTTGTTTATTTCGGTCCTCTCTCTGTTCTTCTTGGTGAGCCTGACTAGAGGTTGGTCGATTTTGTTTAACTTTTCAAAACACCAGCTCTTGGTTTTCTTGATCTTTCCTATTGTCTTTTTTTTTGGGGGGGGGGGGTCTCTATTTTATTTTTTTCCTCTCTGATCTTTAGTATTTTCTTCCTTCTGCTGACTTTGGGTTTTGTTTGTTTTTATTTTTCTAATTCTTGTAGGTAGTAGGTTAGGCAGTTTACTTGATTTTTTCTTGTTTCTTGAGGAAGGCCTGTATCGCTATGAACTTCCCTCTTAGAACTGCTTTTGCTGCATCCCACAGATTTTGTAAGGTTGTGTTTTCATTGTTATTTGGCTCAAGGTATTATCTGATTTCTTCTTTTATTTTATTGTTGACCCATTGGATTTTTAGTAGCGTGTGGCTTAGTCTTCATGTGTTTGTTCTTTTCCCATTTTTCTTTCTGTTGTTGATTTCTAGTTTCATACCATTGTGGTCAGAAAAGATGCTTGAAATAATTCCTATCCTCTTAAATTTGTTGAAACCTGTTTTGTAACCTAGTATGTGGTCTATCCTAGAGAACGTTCCATGCACACTTGAAAAGAATGTGTATTCTGAATTTTTTTGGATGTAGTGTATTGAAGATATCAATTAAGTCTGTTCTATTGTGTCATTTAGAAGCTCTGTTGCCTTATTGATTTTCTGTCTGGAAGATCTGTCCATTGATGTCAGTGAGGTGTTAAAGTCTCCCACTATTATTGTATTCCTATCAATTTCTCCCTTTATGTCTGTTAGTATTTGTTTTATATATTTAGGTGCTCCTATATTGGGTGCATAGATGTTAACAAGTCTAATATCCTCTTCTTGTACTGACCCATTTATCATTATATACTGTCTTTCTTTATCTTATAACCTGTCCCTCATTATCTTTTTTTCTTTTTAACATCTTTATTGGAGTATAATTGCTTTACAATGGTGTGTTAGTTTCTGCTTTATAACAAATTGAATCAGCTATACATATACATATATCCCCATATCTCCTCCCTCTTGCATCTCCCTCCCACCCCTCTAGGTGGTCACAAAGCACCAAGCTGATCTCCCTGTGCTATGCGGCTGCTTCCCACTAGCTATCTACTTTACATTTGGTAGTATATATAAGTCCATGCCACTCTCTCACTTCTTCCCAGCTTACCCTCCCCCCTCCCCATGTCCTCAAGTCCATTCTCTACGTCTGCGTCTTTATTCCTGTCCTGCCACTAGGTTCTTCAGAACCATTTTTATTTTTTTAGATTCCATATATATGTGTTAGCATACAGTATTTATTTTTCTTTCTTACTTACTTCACTCTGTATGACTGTCTCTAGGTCCATCCACCTCACTACAAATAACTCAATTTTGTTTCTTTTTATGGCTGAGTAATATTCCACTGTATATATGTGCCACATCTTCTTTATCCATTCATCTGTCAATGGACACTTAGGTTGCTTCCACGTCATGGCTATTGTAAATAGAGCTGCAATGAACATTGTGGTACATGACTCTTTTTGAATTATGGTTTTCATTATCTTTTTATGGCCTTTGTTTTAAAGCCTATTTTACTTTATGAGTATTGCTACACCCACTTTCTTGTTGTTTCCTTTTGTGTGAAATATCTTTTTCCATCCCCTCACTTTCAGTCCCCTCACCTTGTTTTCCAGTTGATTCTGCAGTTCTTCAAAGGAAGATTTTCTAAATTTGGAAAGACTAAGCATTTTTATATGCTGATGAGAAAGAGCTAGTTGAGAGGGAAGAATGGAAGATTCTGGATGATAAAAAGACCTTGAGAAGAAATGGAATCCAAATCACAGGTAGAACAATTGTCTGTTATAAGAGGAAAGACATTCCCTGTGATGAGAATGAGGGAGAAGGAGAGAATGAGTGTGAATGTAGATAAAATTTATTTTCACTGTAGGGAAGGTTAGATCATCTACTGAGAGTAAGAGGAACTGGAAGCTGAGAGTCAGAAGCTTGAAGACAGTGGGGAATGTTAGAAATAGGCAGTGGGGACAGTGGCTGGGAGAACCACCCAGTGGAATGCCATAGAATTGCTGAGCAGTGATGAAGTCCAGGTTGAGAATGGGGTCACCAGGAATTTGTAGTGGCAATCATCATAGTACTAAACATGGTATGTTATAATTATTCACAGGCCTCTCTCAGCACATGTGCCTGACAAGCTGGTGTATCCACTAAATGTTGAATAAATGAATGGACCCAGTTTAAGTGAGCCCTCCAATTAAAGGACCGCATTTCCTCCACCAACAGAGTTTCATCAACTAAAACCATTAGAAAGCTATCTTGGGTCTATCTCTCTCTGCTATTTTTAGTCTAAAGACACGTTGAGACGGAAAATGAGCTTTCCTCTGCTTTTGTGCAAGTTTGTTATATGTTATATATGTATGCTTTGTAATGCATGTTTACTGTGTAATGCATGTATGCATTCAGTAGTTTTCCAAAGATCACTAGTTAGCTCAGGCTAACTCAGGTCATCTGACTTGCATTCCATATACTGGGATATACGATATGCCATGTGAAACTGCCAAGGAGTTCCAGGTGATACACTAAGCCTTCAATGTTCCCTTCCTTTCTTCCTTCCTTCCTTCCTTCCAGCCTCCCTCCATCTTTCCTCCCTGAGCATGGTAGACCTCTTGGAATCCATTCTGATCTCCCTACCAAGCTGTCCCCCAGCTTCATTATGTTCAGCCCTCATTTGCACATGCTCTTGACACCTGGTGTTTGGTGGCAGAAATGGCTGATAAAATTCCACACTGATTAATTTCATGTTTAATCTAACTGATACTTCTGTAGCCTTTGCAAATAACCTCTTTGAACAAAAACTGCAACGGCTCATTCCAAACCGATCAAAGAGGTATGCATGACTCACAGCCACTAAATAAACATTGATGCCTGATGGCAGTAATATGGCTATTTATATTCAGAGCCTGATTTAACCAGTGGCATTCCTGTAATAAGATAATAAGCATGAGCTGTTTACTACAAAAAAAGGAGAGTCTGTGGTGCTGGTGTTCAATAAAATCTCTTAACAGGCAAATGAGTCTCTGAAATTGGTTGGCAAATACATCCAGAATGAGATGTGCTAATTAGTTGCTGTTACTGATTTTCTAAAATAAAGAGTTTAGACTTAAATTAGCCCTGAAATTTAGTACAATAAAAAATACTGGATATATGATATCATGTTGAGAGTCTTACAGATTATATCTAATATATGTACAGCAATACAATTAAGAAAAAAGAACTCTGCACATAAATCACTAGATTTTAAACAGAGACTGTCTAAGAAGAGGTTTTAAATGTGGAGAATTAGATATTTGAATCTCAGGTTCAAGTTTTTTTCTATTCAGAAAGCATTTGTAGATGATCCTCTTGGCTATAGGGGCAGAGATATCTATTACTATAAGCACTTTAATTTTTAAATAGAAAGAGCAAAAGAATGCAAGAATTACCTTAATCACATTTGGATACCCTTTAAAAATAGATTAAGCCATTCAGAACCAAGATCACAGAGGGTCTAGGTAAACATGTAGCAGACAGCTGTCTGGATTCAGAAAAAAATGATGAAAGTATCAAGCTTGTGAAGCCTCTCCCAACACCATCCAGCACTGGTTTTCCTCAACTGAGGTAAAAGCAGCAGGCATCTTGTGCCTGCTCCCTTTCTCCTTCTACCATCACTCCAGGCAGCCCCCTTCCAGCTGCTAAAGATGCATCTTCAAACTTCCATTTTCACTGCTTCCTTCACCAAGCTTGAAGGAGCTGCCTATCAGGACTTGCAATTTCAAATAGTGAGATGATCTCAGAAGACATCCAAATATTATTTCTTTTAAAAAATCAAATATTATATCTAAAAAGTTATGGCCAAGTCATAAGAGGATTCAGCTTGTGTCTCCATCATATTTTTTTCCCTGAAACCAAGTTGAATTCAAGAACCTGTTGTTTGAATTTAGCTCGTTGAGATGATGCTTGTTTTCCCAGAGCAAATGGTCTTTCTTCTTTTAAAGCCGACTAGATGGCAGATAGTGCTGTAGCTCTAAAGTAGTAATGTTTCTAATGTTAGCAATGAGTCGATTCATTCATTTGAGTTCTATTCATCTACAGTTAAACCGACAAAGGTTGATTATTTGTGTGCTTTAATTTAGATGTTCAGTCTGTGTCAGAGTCTTTAGTTACCTGGGGTAATTGATGATGTACATCTTTGTCTCCACATCACAGTGGGCCCCAACTCAGGTACCAACGTTTTCAGCTAATACTGAGACCTAGAATTGTTAGGGACACTCTCATATAATCTAGCAAATAATTGATATTATAAACAGAATCCTGAGTCATGAACATGTGGTCTTCCCTATATTTCTCAACAGTATTACTTAAGGTTCTCTTGAAACCAATTCTGGACTAGCTTAAGACAAAAGGGAATTTACTTGAAAGGATATTAGCTATTTTATAAAAGGTACAGATGACTTGAATAGCTATGCCTCAGAAGCGCAAGAACAACAGCAATTCCAGAGATGTGAAAACAAGAGCTTCTGGGCTCATTCTGCTATTTTTGTAGCTCTGAGACTAACATCTCCTGGTTCCTTTGTTTCTTTTTTAAGATTCCGTGTTCTTAGACAAGAAAATCTGGTTGGTCCCTCTGCGCTCAAACAAATGACCTGAACAAATCAGTTATGACTAACAAAGAGGGGGTATCAGGGTCACATGGCATAGACATGGCTTCCGTGCAAGTCCCCAGAGACTGGAGGACAGTTGTCAAATGGGTAGCAAACCCAAGGGTCCTCTATACCAGTGCTCCTCCAAGTGCTGGTCCCCAAAAATGTCTGATATCAATCCAGGAGCGTACTGTATAAGGAGCAGGCACCAGAATCTAAATCAACACATTGCTTACTTCACTGAGAAAATCTTGCTATTAAAAAATCGTCAGCTGAACTAAAGAGTGTGCTAGTGACACAGCTGGGTTATATCCTGGTGCAGCGTGTCTCACCTCCTCATGGACCAGTAGTGAACAATTTGTGAACCACCCTTGAATAGCAGTCTCTTCTCTTCAGCCCTTGCCTGACTTTATGGGACTCGTACCAGAGCAATCAAGAACATAGACTTTGGGCTTCCCTGGTGGCACAGTGGTTAAGAATCCACATGCCAATGCAGGGGACACAGGTTTGAGCCCTGGCCCAGGAAGATCCCACATGCCATGGAGCAACTAAGCCCGTGCGCCACAACTACTGAGCCTGTGCTCTAGAGCCTGTGAGCCACAACTACTGAGCCTGCAAGCCACAACTACTGAAGCCCATGTGCCTAGAGCCTGTGCTCTGCAACATGAGAAGCCACCGCAATGAGAAGCCCACGCACCACAGCAAAGAGTAGCCCCCGCTCGCCGCAACTAGAGAAAGCCCGCACACAGCAACAAAGACCTAACATAGCCAAAAATAAATAAAATAAAATAAAATTAATGAATTAAAAAAAAAAAGCTTTTAAAAAAAGGACATAGACTTTGAAGCTACCTGGGTCTCAGTTCTCACTATCCTGAGTAGGTGAATGACCTTGGGCTCATGAATACTCCAAGCCTCACTTTCCTCATCTAAGTTGGAGGTAACAATACTACCATATTTGTCAGGACTCCTTCAATTGCAGGCAGCAGAAAAAAATTAAACCAGATGAAATTGTTGACATCCAATCTGCAAAAATGGCAATTTTATTGTGGTTCAAACTAACAGCTTAAGCTAAAAACGATTTTATTGGCTTATGAAGCTGGCAACTATAACAGTGGAATAGGTAGCACACACATCTGAATCTAAGGCTCAAATGAATAAAGAGAAGCTCTCTCTTTTTCAGCAACCAGAATTGGATCATGTGGCACAGAATGATGCTAATTGGCCCTACTTGGGTCATGCTCCCAACCCTCCAGCCTAATCACTGTCAAAAAAGACACAAAGTTTCTTGATGGGCCAGGCTTAGGTCATGTGCTTGGGAGTAAGCAGGGCACTATGATTAATAGATTGACAGGTCTGTCAGATAAATCCTTTCTGTTTTGTTTGGCCATATCTCTAGGGTCTAGCACATAATAGGTGTCCCCAAAATTAGGTAAATAAATGATTGGGGAGGGCGTATTGTGCAACCTCTTCAGTCAAAATAGGGGGCAGACAAAAGCAATAGAATCGCATGATAAATGCCTACACCATATGGTTGTTGTGAAGATCAGACAAGAATATGATGCATATGGGACAGGGCCTAGCACATGGGGGCACTTTTATTGGCCACATAGATCAGGTCAGTGTGGGAGCCCACCTCTTCCGTGCAGTGACTTGTACATAGCAGGCACCCAGGTTTTTTGATTGACTGGATGAGCTAATAAGTGAACTCATGAATAGACAATGAGCAATCTGGATCCTGTATCTTCCTTTGGAAAAGTTCTTTATCCTATGATGATTTTGATTTTGCCTGGTTTTCCTACGAACAACCAGACACAAATCACACAATCAATAGGGCAAGAGCAAACGGGCAATTAATTACAACTGGAGACATTTTAGGTAAAGACCTACATTAGGAAAACTTTCTAGGGTCCACAAGACAAGGCTTCTTCAGTGAAACTTAAAGAAAACAGGCTGGCTTCTATTATGATTCTTTCTGGTAGAAGAAAAGGGGCAGATGACTTCTAAGAGTTCTTGCCCAGTGACTGGCAGCACTGGTAAGTCACATTCCAATCCAAGTGAGGACGAAGGAAGGGGACGGGAGCAGAAGACACAATATCAGTGTTTGACTTGGAAGTGTCCACAGAGCTCATCTAGTGCAATCCCCTCTTTTTACTGAAGGGGGAACTGAGGCCTGGAGAATGAAGCAGCCTAAGGGGCAGAGTTGAGTCCAGCTCTTCTTCGTCCACGTGCAGTATTTGTCCTCCACGTCACAACACAGGCAGTGGTGGCTTCCTGTGCACCCATCGTGCCCCTGTCACCCATGTAAGGTGGACATGGAAGCAGGTGGGTGATGGTAACGCCTCAGTGAGAAACTGGTAGAGACCCTCGTGTGGTCAAGGGTCAAAGGGTGGGGATTAGTATGCCCTGAAGGATAATCTGACTCCCACTCTTGGTTACAAACCCCACATATTACTAACCTACCCCTTCCTGCCTGCCACCTGAAAAGAATCCAAAACATGTCCAATATATATTTTAAAACATTACATGTGTCAAGCAATTTGACCAAATGACAAATCAGGTCATTTTATTTATTAGGTTATTTTATTTTCTAAATTAACTCAGGACATGTGAACCTAATAAAGGATATTTGAGTCTTTTCTGAATAGGAAAAACATACATTTAGGTGCTGAAGTATTGACCTTGTAGGCAGATTGTTTGCAATCAGGACAAACCAGGCTATGTGCGCACTAGAGGTTACGGGCATAATATTTGTGGCAGACTATTAATTCCCCACCCAGTATAGATTCTCCCCTTCCTCACTGGCAGAGCTCCTATATTGCTGGGAGTGACAGGATTCCCAGCCTAAATTTGTTTTATAACTTACTTGAGATGTAAGTAGAAGTCATGGAGCCTTTCCAGAAAGCGCCCTTTACAGGGACTGACTCAGCTGACAGGACCCTTCTGTCTTTCCCCTTTCTACATCTTCCAGATGCTACATGGCTGGAGCTCCAGAAGCCATACTATAAACATGAGATGAGGATCCATCCTAGATATTGTGAGATGGCGAGCTGCCAGGAGCTTGGGTCCCCCAAAACCTCATGCACCACCACATCAGCCCTACACTGCCTGCTTCTTGTTAGATGAGAGGAAAAGAAGGCCCTATCTTATTTAAACCAATTTTCAGATCAGCTGAGTACAGTTCCTGACTGATTCAAACTCATGGCATGATCTTGGCAAAGTAAGTTCTTTAGCCCCTTTGTGCCTCAGTTTCTTTCCCCTTAAAACTGAGTAAGAGCACCAACCAGCATTAAAAAACACATAATACAGTGTTTTAAAATTCTAGAAAAATTTTGGACGTAGTCAAAGGAGTAAGGGGGTGAATACATGGCTATCTGAACTTAACCACTAGTCAATCAGAACAGTTCCTTTTCTATTTAATTTTCATATGGAGTTTCCAAGTAAGATTTCATTTGGAAGAGAAGAAAAATAATTTACAGGCTAAGATAAGTTGAAAATCACTGGCATAGAAAAATGTTTAGTCCATCATATGTGAAAAGGACAGTTGGGGCATACCACTGCTTCTGAGATGATAGTTTTCCAACATTGCTGATGGATCTAGTGATGCCCATTGGATCCTTCTTGGAATCAATAGGCCACACTTGTAGACCAGCCTAGGGAAACAGTCTGGAGCCAACAAGCAGTGACAGTGCCCTGATCCCTGCAGGAATAAAACCAGTCGCTCTGCTGACTTCATGCTGTACTCTAACCCCCTGAAGAATAACTAACGAGCCTGAGAGTCACGCAGCAGCTGCTCTCTGGGGTGTTAAAAAGAGACTGAAGGGAGCTGAGGAGTCATGTCCATTAGGAGGGTGTCTTGTCACTAAGTGGCTCCTGTCACTGCCCATAGGCCTGGCCTCTCTGATCCATCAGACTCAGTGTACTTACTCACCCAAGGGTTCAGTAGTCTTCCACATGGGAAAAAGATACCATCTGAGATAAAGGAAAGAAAGAAAGAAAGAGAGAGAGACAGAGAGGACAGAGAGAGACAGAGAGAAAGAAAGAAAGAAAGAAAGAAAGAAAGAAAGAAAGAAAGAAAGAAAGAAAGAAAGAAAGAAAGAAAGAAAGAAAGAAAGAAAGAAAGGAAGGAAGGAAGGAAGGAAGGAAGGAAGGAAAGAAAGAAAGAAAAAGAAAGAAAGAAAGGAAGGAAGGAAGGAGGGAAGGAAGGAAGGAAGGGAGAAAGAGAGAGAGGAAAGAAAGAGAGAAAGAAGGAAGGAAGGAAGGAAAAGAAAGAAAGAAAGAAAGGAAGAAAGGAAGGAAAAAGAAAGAAAGAGAAAGAAAGAAAGAAAGAAAGAAAGAAAGAAAGAAAGAAAGAAAGAAAGAAAGAAAGAAAGAAAGGGAAAAAGAAAGAAAGATAGAGGGGAAGGGAAGGGAACCAAGGGAGAGAGGCAGGAAGGAAGGGAGAGAGAATGAGAGAGAGAGGAAGGAGAAAGAAAAGTCCTGAGCCGTTCACACAACTTTGACTCCTAATCAAGCTGTCTCTCAGCAGAACATCTCACCTGAGCCCTGGAGAAAGAGCCAAACCACAAAGTTCTTGAGATCTTGGAAATAAGCCTTCGTCTGACTGAACCCCACACCCATCCACAGAAGGAGCTTCAGAACCCAAGAAAATCATACAAGCAGGGCCCTCTGATTATAAAAGTCTCCCCTGTACACTCTGCAACCTCAAATCAGAAATAGCTGAGGGCTGGCTCTCACACAGTCAGAGTCCCAGGAGCAATCCCAGACCCTGACTCCAAATTCTCTTTCCCAACCGACTCGATTTCAACTTTGACTTGCCAATCAAGCTGCAGCTTATTCCGCTCAAGTCCCCAGCTCTGTTTCTCTGAACGTGACTGCGCCTGTCTTCCTCTCACTTTGTGGGGTCACATCACATCCCTGAGCTGCAGATCCCTCATGAGCCCTTGTCTTTAACCCTTGCTCACTCTGCACCCGATCTCCAACCCACACGTGCCCACTTCAACCACACTCAGCTGCCAAGATCCAGACTCTTCTGGGGATAGTCAGGCTCTGTCTGCTTTCCTTTCTCATATTCTCAAACATCGCATGAACACAACTCATTCAAATAAATCATTAAAATAGAATATATTTGATTTGCATTGCATCTTACTGCTTTCTTTTTCCACTCTACTCTCCCACCCCAGTTAGACTTCTGCAAATACATCCTTCTGAGTGGGTTTTTGAATGGTGATGGGAGAAATAAAAGAGGAAAGATGACATTAAAAATTAAGAGAGAGAATTAAGAGAGAGTAATTGTGAAGAGACGATGGAAGGTCTCTGGCTTCTATCAGATTCAGTGAGGCAGAGAGGAGGGCTAGATACTGCTCCTTGGTCCTCAGCTTCTATTTCCACCTTTTTCTATGCTCCCCCCTGGATCACAGGGGCTGGAAAGGCATAAAACCTTATTTTCCCAATTCCCTTTCTGCTAGGGTTCTAGATGAGATTTAGCTTCTGCTGATAAAATGCACTCATGTGCAGAAAAGAAGTAGGGTCATTCTCTCTGGGCAGTGGTGACTGGTGAGCATGCTCCCACAAACACAAGCTTTTGCAGTGGCCACCCTCCATGGTACACTGTCTGATGACCAACCTAATGGGTATTGGGCAGCTGTCATCATGCTGGCAGCATTTTCCTGACCTCTGGGTGATAGTAGAGAGTAGATAGAAGAGAGAAGGAAGGCACTGCATTCAGTGAGGTGGACTGAGTTGCACGCCCTTGGCTGGAAGAGCTCCAGCTTCTTACCCCCACATTTTCTCCCCCCAAAAATAGGGTCACATGACTGAGACACTATTCCTTATAAATGAACTTTAAAATGATATTGTATTAGAATGACTGCTGTTCACAAATCAATCAATGTAACCCATCATATTAATAAACTCAAGAGGAAAAGTCACCTGTTTGTATCAACTGATACAGAAAAAGCATTTGATCAAAATTCAATGCCCATTCATGATAAAAACTCCCAGAAAAGTAAGATAGCAGTAAACTTTCTCAATTTGATAAAGAACATTTACAAAAAACTTACAGCTAACATTATATTTAATTGTAAAGGACTGAATGCTTTCCTCCTAAGATCAGGTCCAAGGTAAGGATGTCTGCAAAGATGTCTGCCCCCTCCACTACTATTCAGCCATGATCTAGCCAACTCAATAAGGCAAGAAAAAGAAATAAAAGGCATACAGATACAAAAGGAAGAACTAAAACTGCCCATATTTGCAGATGCCATTATGGTCTGCAGAGAAATCCCAAGGAATCTTAAAAAAATTCCTTGAACTAATAAGTGCATTCAGCAAGTTCACTGATAACAAGATCAACATAAAAAATCAATTGTAACAATGGAAAAATTAATTGTATTTCTATATCCTAACAGTGAATACATGGGAACAAATTAAAAACACAAAACCATTTATTATCGCTCAAAAAATACAGCAACGGAGTGACTGCTGTTCACAGGTCTCTCGGCTACTAGAGAGCTCTCCACCCTGACTCTAGTAAAGAGGTCAGGAAACCTTGAGTAAGGTTGGAGGTATTAATTTCGGGCAGTTAATTACATTCTTTCAGCATCCATCTCCCTGAAGTTTTCACTGGGCAAATCCTTCAGGAGGACATCCCCATTAGCTATTCATTTTTCTTCCTCACTGACTGGAGAATGAAGTGACTGTTGGCTGTGTCACACAACTCGTTGAAATTCACCCCTGGGTGAAGTGATCCTCAAATAATTACCAAATGTAGTTCAGGTAACTGAATTAGTGAATTACCTTGGTTCCTTTGAGATGAAAGACTCTTTAGGAATGTGAAATACTTCGGCTCTTTGTTATTTATAACCTGAACAATGAAAGAACCCAAAGTAGTATTCAATATGCTCCAGGAATGGGATGACTAAAATTAAAGAATGCAATTGGTTTTCATTTTCCATATTTTTCATTTTCTCTCCTTTTCATTTCAATAGTCAGGACTGAATATGACAAGACATCAAATCCCCTCTGATGTTAATAAGGCATCAACTATGGAGCTCTGGGAAGAGAAAAATTCAGCCGAAGTGTGACAAGTACGTGGTTCTCCTCCTTTCTGTGATTTATTACCATTTCCTCTCACCCACCCTATTACACTACTCTACAGGTGAAAACCTCCTCCCTTGCTTTGTTTTCTTCTGCCTTAGTCTAATTTGCCAAATTTAAGAGTCTCAACTACTCTTCCACCCTTCAGACAAACAACTGCTCCCATCAGTGGTCTCCCATCAGAGAAACGCAGGATGCCCTCGGCTTAGTGCTCTGCCCTGGGTGCGAAGAAGACAGAAGCCTAGAGGCGAATCCCAGGCAGACAGCTTGACCTGGGGTGGGAGGAGTGGGAAGTGGTGGAGATGGGGCTGAGGTTGGCAAATCAAGGCCCAGTCTACCTGAGGTTGGTAGAGGGCTGAAGATGGTGGCGGAGATGCTAGGCTCTACTCATGCTGGATATGGGCGTACTGCATTTATTGAATCCAATTTACAGTTACTCATTTTTAGTTTTCATTTTTTAAAGCATTTAGGGCTTTCTATTTCTCTCTCTTTTCAAATATCTTTTTAAGCGTAATTTATTTATTTTGGAACGGGAATAGGTAATACATTCACATAGTTCACAATTCAAAAAGCATTCAGTAATATACAGTTAAGACTCCCTCCCACCTACATGCTCCAGCCACCCAGTTCTCCCTTCAGAGGCACCAGCATCATCAACTTCCTACTTTTCCTTGCAGAAATATACAAGCAAATTTGTATAAGGCATCCCCTCACCATCTTTTATTTACACACATGATGACTCACTACTCTGTTCTGTACTGTGCTTTTCTCACATAATATATCTTAGAGATCATTCCACACCAGTATACAAAGACCTCCTCAATCTTTTTTATGATAAATAATAATCCATTATGTTAACATATCTTCATTTGTCTAACCACTCTCCCATTAATGATCATTTCCATTATTTCCAATTTTTTTATACTACAAACAGTGCTGTAATGATTAACCTGTCAATAAGTGATTTCCACATATAGGAGTATGTCTGTAATTTAATAGAATTGCTACTAATAGAATTATTATAAATAATTCCTGTAAATAGAATTGCTAAATCAAAGATTATGTATTTGTAATTTTGATAGATATAGCCAAATTGCAAATACCTGTCACCTGACGCAACACCCTTTGCCCATTTTTCTATTGCATTATTGGTTTTTTTCTTATTGATTGTGTAGCAATGACTTAAACTATGTTTCCTAATTTGTCCGTTGACTTTTGACTCAGCTATGATTGTTTTTGCATGGATACATTTTTAAAAACACGGTTGAGTTTTTCAATCTTTTATTTTATGACTGCTATAATTTGTGTCATATATTTAAAGGTTTTCTGCAGTCATAAATTACAACAAGAAAATCTTTTATGGTTTTTTCCTATTTTTATGGTTTCATATTTTTCTATTTAAAATCTGTAACCCATCTGGAATTTATTTGGTAAGATTTGAGGTACGGCTCCAATTTTAGTTATGTATTTATTGTTACAGCTAACTACCCTGTTGTCCAAACATCATTGATAAAAATCCAGTGTTCCCAGTGATTTGAAATGAGACCTTTATCATATGCTAAATCCCTATATGTTTTTGGGTCTACTTCTTGATTTTCTATTCTGTTTTATCTCTCTATTCATGTGCCAGTGGCACCCTAGTTTGATTTTTAAAAACGTAACTAAAAGGAATTGTACGTCAATTTTTGAAACTTTATGTATCTCCTTAAAGTAACTCTTCCTTTGGGTTAGTGATCCATGGAAACAAGGTTTCCTGTCTGTGTCTTACAATATTGTTTACTTTCCCTCAGATAGCTCAGGACTAGATTTTTCTTAATCTTCCAGGAAATGAAATTTAGCCTCTACCATCTGAGTGGCATAGTCAAATGCATGGCATAACCTTGGGCTTATGAGATGACCATAGGAATAGCATATTTTACCTTTCCAAATCCTGGTGCATAACAGGGTCACAAGGACCAGGCTCTTTTATTCCTGTGGTCATCGCTTTAAAATAAAGTTGTATACTTAATGAATATTTACTATACGGCAAGTTGCTTCGGTGAGGATGCTTTTGGCTTCAAGTCATAGAAACAGATTCAAACAGCCTTTCACAATAAGGAAATGCATGAACTGCGGTAACTAGTTCTCAAGGAGTAGGGGGTTGGACAGGCAGTGTCAGTAGCCTGGCCATGTCATTACAGATCCAGCCTCTTACCATTTTGTGTTCCTCCATCCTCAGTCGTTGGGTCCATTCTCAGGCTGATGGCAAGATGGCTTTGGCATTTCCAGGTATCCCCTCCAGACATGAAAACACCCTGAGAAAGAGACAGCAGCTCGTTTTGTTCTCTTTCTTAGGAGCAAGGGAACATTTCCCTGAAGTCTCCCATGTGTGATTGGCCAGAATTGGGTGACATTCCCATTCCCAAATCAATCACTGACAACAGGAATGTGATTAGCTTAAGGCCAATCAGACCCACCCCTGGGCTGGGCAAGGGTGAGTTCCCTCCAAGGCACATGGCTGCTTGAAGAGGGTGAACATCTGCACAAAACCTGGATTCTCATAGTAATGGAAGTGGGTAATGGATGCTGATAATGAGTCTGCCCCATCCCCCTCTCTCTTTCTCTCTCCTGACTGGTTTCCTTTGCAAGACATCCAACAATGTCCCCCTTCACACACACTTAGTGTTTGGTCATGTATTAACTGCAAACTGAAAAATTCAATAAACACTCATTGAACTCATACTATACGCCCAAAATGTATGAGGAGCTGAGGACTAGAAGAAGGAAAGACAGGGATCCTGATCTCAATGATTTAATGGGAGGCGCAGAAAAATTAAGGAATTCCTTAATTCCTTAGTACAGTGATAAGTGCTATGTATTGATACATAACTTAAGGGTGCTATGGGAGTTCTAAAGAATGAGTAACTTCACAGGGAACTTCATGGTAAAACAAATGGAATATTCCAGCTGAGCTTTGAAAGATAAGTAGGTAATCAAGGAAGAAGAACATTCAGGCAGGGAAATTAGCTAGTACCAAGGACCAAGAAGGCATTGGCCTGGCATGCTCAGGTTACTATATGTGTTCTTTATGTCAAGCTATTAAGTGAACATGGCAGTGAGGCACTGTTTTACCCAAAGAATGAAGGTGCCTGGGGGAGTTTTGAGGCCTGGTTAGCAACTTTGGTTTTTACTGTTTAAGAGACATCATCAGTGGATACCATCCCTAAGAAGTTCTGAGAGAGGTTAAAGCTAATTGCAGCATTCAAACACAAACAGCAGATTATTAATCAACTTTCTGAGGTGACAGACCACCTCTCAGAGACCCCTAAATCTTTCTTTCACTTCACAAGCAAGCTTCTTGCAAACGATATCCATACTAGCAATCTTCTCACCTCCATTCATTCCTTAACCTCAACCCACTGAGGTTAGCAATATGATGGTTGTTCCTGCTAAGGTCACCAGAGGCCTCAGTAAATTGTAAGACACAAAGTAGAATAAAACCAACAACAACAACAATAAACCCTCTTACATCCTGCCTTCCAATCACATGAACTATTTATAATTCACAAATTACATTGGTTAATACATTTAGAGACCCCGGGCACTGAAAGTATGAATTCTTTCTCCCACTGCAGTATAAAATTAAAATTAAAAGCAATCCTAAATCATAATTTTTTCCATAAGGACTTCATTTTTTTAATAAATCATATTCTTTCAAAAAAAATCTTTCTCTGGACCCCTGTTTTGTTGCTTATTTAAGCACATGCCCACCAGTTGAGTAATCCAGCAATAAAGATATTCATACCTTGTTTGTAGTAGGTTAAATGACGTCCCCCCCAAAAGATATATTCACCCAGAACCTCAGAATGTGACCTTATTTGGAATAAGGGCCTTTGCAGATGTAATTAAGGTGAAGATCTCTAGACAGATAATCCTGGATTAGGGTGGGCCTTAAATCCAATGATTTGGATTTAAGAGAGAGAAACAGAGAATCACAGAGACATGTGGGGAGAACACCACATGAAGATGAAGACAGAGATTGGAACAATGCATCTACAAGCCAAGGAATGTCAAGAATTACTGAAACCCCCAAAGCTAGGAGAGGAACATGGAACAGATTCTCCCTCAGAGCCTCCAGAAGGAACCAACCATGCTGACGCCTTGATCTGAGACTTCTGGCCTCCAGAACTCTGAGAGAATAAATTTATGTTGCTTTAAGTCACTCAGCTGTAGTAATTTTTTATGGCGGTCCTAGGCAACTAATACATTACTCCATAACAATTTGAATTAAAATCAGGTAACTTTTGATTATAAGAAACTCAGGAAGAGAGGAATTTATTTTAAAGAACTGCAATCTCACAGGACACAGAGATGAGAAATTAAGCCTCTTGCTTTTGGAGCTGGGAACCAGGGCAGGGAAGGAAAGTGACTGTCCATCGCTCAAAGTCATCTAATAAACTCTCTCGTATTGCTCCCTCTGTGAGTCATCCCATGCTGTCCCCTGGCTGTCTTCCTTTGCATCATCGCTCTCTGGGTGCGTGTGGCTCTTCAAGGTGACTTCAGCCCCAGTCTCTGTAAATTTAAAGTTTGTTCCCCACATCTAACTGACTTTGTCTCTCAGCAGCCCAATTACAAATTGTCATGTGAGAAACTGGGTTGGCTCAACTTAGAGTTACCTAAGGGCTAGCCCCCCGACAAGCCATCCGGTGCCCATCTCTGGCCCAGTTATAGCACATGAGAGGTGGAGCCCCGTGGCATGAGTGCTGTGCCTTCCAGCCTTTGGGCCAGAACTCCCACTGCAGAGGTCACAGTGGTGTAGGCAAAACTTGGCCCCTCTGGTGCAATCTGGTCATTTTTCTCCCTCCCTCGCTAGACTATGAACCCCTAGAGGGCAAGAATATAGGTCGCAGTGCCTGGGACATGGTAGATATTCAAGATGAGTCGGTTAAATACAAAGGAATTAGTTGAGCTTTGTAGAACTGCAAGAAAAAGGTAAATGTTTATACCGCTTTCTCTGTTTCTTCTTGACAAAGTGGGCATTTTAAAGCTGACTTCCCTTCCTTACCTCATTCTCAGAAATAGCAAAGAGACTATCTCTGGATATTTGATAAAATGGCACTCACAAAGCCACACAACCTCACTGCGGTCCCTGATCAGTGGATCTAAGGTAAACAGTTCCCTTACCTCTTTCTCTCTCTCCATTGGTGTCCAAACTCCCTAATCTTTTGGCTGGTGCTATGATCCTTCTTGACAGAGAGCTCAGGGAAAGAGGTTGTTTGAGCCATTCTTTGCCTCTTTTTCCTTTTCTTTTCTTCCCTTTTAAAAAAAATGGATTTTTCCCCACAGAGATCTTTTTTCCCAAATTTTTTAAAATTTAAGTATAGTGATTTACAATGTTGTATTCATTTGAAGTGTACAGCAAAGTGAGTCAGCTATATATATACATATATATATATATATATATAGAGAGAGAGAGAGAGAGAGAGAGAGAGAGAGAGAGAGAGAGAGGGAGAGAGAGAGAGAGAGAGAGGGAGAGAGAGAAGATCTTATTTTGACAACACAATCTTGTGTAACATTCTTTCAGGAGACTGCCTAGTTTCTAGAAACTTTTCCTTTGCTTTAGCTACAGCTAGTTTGTTGAGACCCTTTCCTAATAGCCTCTCCCTTGGGTCTAAACTTCCCCAAGTACACAGTGCTGGGCCAGGGCCTGGTGGAGATCAGAAATAAAAAAGGACCAGGAGAAGACATAACCTCAGTCACTACAGATCTCACAAAGTGTGGGGCACCCAGCTGGGCCAATCCAGAGAGGGCGCTGGAATCCTCAGGGCGTCATCTGCATGAGATTTGCAAACCAAAAGGATCATCGTCCTGGAACCCAAACGTCTCAGTCAGGTGGGGAAAAGCTGATCATTATTGTGCTAATCAGATGGACAGGTTTAGCTGAGGCAGGGAAGGAGAGAGAGGGGATAATTCTTGAAACCATTCTCTTTCTTCCAAGTCCAGTAGCCCTCCTGGCTCAACTGAAGGCCCCCCAAATTGTCATTAAAGCTGCCCCAAAGGAGAAATATTGGAAAGGGAGCATGTGTAGGGACCTTTTAAAACCCTGCAAGGCACTGACATCATGATTCCTTCTGTGATGAATCAGAAGTACAGAAAACTAAGTAAAATAATTTGTTCCCAAACTGGAGCCGTTTCTAAATTTAAATGTCAATCATCTCTTCTCTTCCAGGTATGTACCAGCAAGAGGCAGCCATGGGTGCTGTCAAAAGACTGTGTAGAGATTGGTTCAACATGGCAGAGTAGAAGGACATGTGCTCACTCCCTCTTGCGAGAGCACCAGAATCACAACTAACCATAACCACTGGGTGGGTGACTCACAAACTGGAAAACAATTATACCACAAAAGTCCACCCACTGGAATGAAGGTTCTGAGCCCCACGACAGGTTTCCCAACCTGGGGGTCCGGCAACAGGAGGAGGAATTCCCAGAGAATCAGACTTTGAAGACTAGCAGGATTTTGACTGCAGGACTTCAACAGGTCTAGGGGAAACAGAGACTCCACTCTTGGAGGGCACACACAAAGTAGTGTGTGCATCAGGACCCAGGGGGAAGGAGCAGTGACCCCAGGGGAGACTGAACCAGACCTACCAGCTAGTGTTGGAGGGTCGCCTGCAGAGGTGGGGGGTGGCTGTGGCTCACTCGTGGGACAAGTACACTGGCAGCAGAAGTTCTGGGAAGTACTCCTTGGTGTGAGTCCTCCCAGAGCCCATTAGCCCTATCAAAGGGCTTGTAGGCTCCAGTGCTGGATTGCCTCAGGCCAAACAACCAAAAGGGATGAACTCAGCCCCATCCATCAGCAGACAAGCGGATTAAAGTTTTACTGAGCTCTGCCCACCAGAGCAACACCCAGCTCTACCCACCACCAGTCCCTCCCATCAGGAAACTTGCACAAGCCTCGAAGACAGCCTCTTGCCTCACCCACCAGAGGGCACATAGCAGAAGCAACAAGAACTACAATCCTGTAGCCTGTGGAATGAAAACCACATTCGCAGAAAGATAGACAATATGAAAAGGCAGAGGACTATGTACCAGATAAGGAACAAGATAAAACCCCAGAAAAAAAACTGAACGAAGTGGAGATATGCAACCTACCAGAAAAGGAATTCAGAATAATGATAGTGAAGATGATCCAGGACCTCGGAAAAAGAATGGAGGCAAAGATCGAGAAGATGCAAGAAATGTTTAACGAAGACCTAGAAGAATTAAAGAACAAACAGAGATGAACAATACAATAACTGAAATGAAAAATACACTAGAAGGAATCAATAGCAGAATAACTGAGGCAGAAGAATGGATAAGTGACCTGGAAGGCAGAATGGTGGAATTCACTGTTGCAGAACAGAATAAAGAAAAAAGAATGAAAAGAAATGAAGACAGCCTAAGAGACCTCTGGGACAACATTAAATGCACCAAAATTCACATTATAGGGGTCCCAGAAGGAGAAGAGAGAGAGAAAGGACCCGAGAAAATATTTGAAGAGATTACAGTCAAAAACTTCCCTACCATGGGAAAGGAAATAGCCACCCAAGTCCAGGAAGCACAGAGTCCCAGGGAGGATAAACCCATGGAGAAACAGGCTGAGACACATAGTAATCAAACTGACAAGAATTAAAGACAAAGAAAAATTATTAAAAGCAACAAGGGAAAAACAACAAATAACATACAAGGGAACTCCCATAAGGTTAACAGCTGATTTCTCAGCAGAAACTCTACAGGCCAGAAGGGAGTGGCATGACATATTTAAAGTGATGAAAGGGAAGAACCTACAATCAAGATTACTCTACCCAGCAAGGATCTCATTCAGATTCTATAGAGAAATCAAAAGCTTTACAGACAAGCAAAAGCTAAGAGAATTCAGCACCACCAAGCCAGTTCTACAACAAATGCTAAAATAACTTCTCTAAGTGGGAAACACAAGAGAAGAAAAGGACCTACAAAAACAAACCCAAAACAATTAAGAAAATCATAATAGGAACATACATATCAATAATTACCTTAAACATGAATGGATTAAATGCTCCAACCAAAAGACACAGGTTCGCTGAATGGATACAAAAACAAGACCTGTATATATGCTGTCTACAAGGGACCCACTTCAGACCTAGGGACACATACGGACTGAAAGTGAGGGGATGGAAAAAAATATTCCATGCAAATGGAAATCAAAAGAAAGCTGGAGTAGCAATACTCATATCAGATAAACTAGAGTTTAAAATAAAGAATGTTACAAGAGACAAGGAATGACAATGCATAATGATCAAGGGATCAATCCAAGAAGAAGATATAACAATTTTAAATATATATGCACCCAACACAGGAGCACTTCAATACATAAGGCAAATGCTAACAGCTATAAAAGAGGAAATCGACAGTAACATAATAATAGCGGGGGACTTTAACACCTCACTTACACCAATGGACAGATCATCCAGACAGAAAATTAATAAGGAAACACAAGCTTTAAATGACACAAAAAACCAGATAGATTTAATTGATACTTACAGGACATTCCACCCAAAAACACCAGATTACACTGTCTTCTCAAGTGCACATGGAACATTCTCCAGGACAGATCACATCTTGGGTCACAAATCAAGCCTCAGTAAATTTAAGAAAACTGAAATCATATCAAGCATCTTTTCTGACCACAACACTATGAGATTAGAAATCAATTACAGGGAGAAAAACGTAAAAAACACAAACACAATGAGGCTAAACAATACGTTACTAAATAACCAAGAGATCACTGAAGAAATCAAAGAGGAAATCAACAAATACCTAGAGACAAATGACAAAATGAAAACACAATGATCCAAAACCTATGGGATGCAGCAAAAGCAGTTCTAAGAGGGAAGTTTATAGCAATACAATCCTACCTCAAGAAACAAGAAAAATCTCAAATAAACAATCTAACCTCACACCTAATGGAACTAGAGAAAGAAGAACAAACAAAACCCAAAGTTAGCAGAAGGAAAGAAATCATAAAGATCAGAGCAGAAATAAATGAAATAGAAACAAAGAAAACAATAGCAAAGATCAATAAAACTAAAAGCTGGTTCTTTGAGAAGATAAACAAAATTGATAAACCTTTAGCCAGACTCATCAAGAAAAAAAGGCAGAGGACTCAAACCAATAAAATTAGAAATGAAAAAGGAGAAGTTACAATGGACACCGCAGAAATACAAAGCAACCTAAGAGACTACTACAAGCAATTCTATGCCAATAAAATGGACAACCTGGAAGAAATGGACAAATTCTTAGAAAGATATAACCTTCCAAGACTGAACCAGGAAGAAATAGAAAATATGAACAGACCAATCACAAGTAATGAAATTGAAACTGTGATTAAAAATCTTCCAACAAACAAAAGTCCAGGACCAGATGGCTTCACAGGAGAATTCTATCAAACATTTAAAGAAGAGCTAACACCCATTCTTCTCAAACTCTTCCAAAAAATTGCAGAGGAAGGAACAGTCCCATACTCATTCTACAAGGCCAGCATCACCCAGATACCATAACCAGAAAAAGATACTACAAAAAAAGAAAATTACAGAGCAATATCACTGAAGAATATAGATGCAAAAATCCTCAACAAAATACTAGCAAACAGAAATCAAGAACACATTAAAAGGTTCATACACCATGATCAAGTGAGATTTATCCCAGGGATGCAAGGAGTCTTCAATATATGCAAATCAATCAATGTGATACACCATATTAACAAATTGAAGAATAAAAACCATATGACCATCTCAATAGATGCAGAAAAAGCTTTTTTTTTTTTCACACCCAAATTTATTTTTATTTTTGCATACATAGGAAACATGACCCTACCAAAAGAACAAAAAAGAGAAATGAGCCAAGTGTTACAAGAGGAAAAGCATGCACCAATCTGCTCCCAGGTCACTCCTAGCCACACACTCTACGGAACTCTATGGAACTTCACACACCAGGAGCTGGACTGGTTCCAAGCAGTGGGCACTGTCCACTGACAGCACGGGGGGAAACAGAGTGGGAAGGAAATGTCACTGCGAGTGGAATTTCCACACACAGTGTCAGTGCCCACAGTAGTGGATTCTCACCCAGGTTCAAGGGAAAACAAAATTTATCTCACACAAACGTGAATATAAAATTGTTGAGTGCTACCTAAATCATCCAGTCTCAAGATCATTTGCTATCAAAAAGATAAACAAAATTTTGTCATGGACATTTGGGTGCCTACTCAGCTGCACCCAGCCCAACTCCAGGGGCAGCTCTCGGGCGCTTCCTCATCAGAACAGTAAAGGGAGAAGCTGGACCTGAAAATGCAAAATGAATGACCTGGAGGAAGAGGAACTTTTGGACCCATGTAGTTGTCCTGGGTTGTCAACAGCAAATGTTGTGCTTTGTTATCTCATTCGAATCAAGGACTTGAGTGCGGGAGGTACTGAAGTTGGGTACAGGAGTTCAGAGGTCACACTCGGTGGTCAAAGACACCGGCAGCAGCATCCGTGTTCACAGTCTGTTTTCATGGTGTTCATCTGGCTCCAAGAGCATCCCGTGGAATCCCCGGGGAGGCTCCCAGACTTTCCATCCTTAGAAAAGGTAAGTCACTGTGGCCACATCCTGATTCCTCACTCCTACTCCATAGACGTGTCCCAGTAGAGCAGGGACAGGGTGACTAGGGCTAGGGAATGAAAACCCTCAGTACCCACTCGAGTGAGATGCCCTGATGCTCAAGTTCAGTGAGTGACAACTTCTCAAGAGGCTCTGTTTAGTTCCTTTCAAAAATAAGCACCCTACCCCCACCCCCCACCACTATACATACAGGGACCTACATGTCTTGGCTACGCGGCTTTGCCCTTCCTATACATGACCTGTCAGGTCTCAATCTGGGTTTAAATACACGATCGCGGGCATTACTCACTATGCAGAGGAGCAGGACTCCGGCCCCCTAACAACCCCAGGACTACCTGTGATCCCAGGGCCAGAGAGGTTTCTGAGCCAGGGTTTGCATTTCCAACCAGATCTTCTTTATTCTAATTTTGATTAACTCCTCAGTGAAATCTATTCAGTCCTTTTTGAAGAGATCTCTCTGCAGTCCTGGGGTTTTGCGTTCCCGTCTTTTTCTTAGCAAGCTCCTCCTCTTCAGAGCCCGGCGTACACCTGCTGAGATCAATCAGCCAGGGCCCAGGCCTGCCCAAGCCAGGCTTAAGCCACTGACTGCACCCTGCTGGGACACCTCGCTCCAGGGGCCGATGTGGCTTCCCAGCCGCATGTGCCTCTCTGCTTTGAAAGTGTCCATCACAACCCACCATCAGAGCTACCTCAGGGGAGGGCGCAGAGGTGCCTGGCCGTGATCACAGGCCAGAGAGCTGCTGATGTCCAGGAAGGACTCGGAGTCTGACCTCAGGACAGGACCCCACACCACCTTCCACAGGACACACTAAAAAGGGCTCGAACATTTTTTTCCCCAAGTCAGACCAAGAGCTCATCAAATGCAATGTCCGGTTTGAGGCAGGGGGCAATTTCCCATGAATTTAAATAACTTTCCTTAGTGATTTTCAGATAACTATAGACATCAATTTGGCCTCATTCCGGATCCCCATCTCCTTGAGGTGCAAGCCGTACCCAGGGCTCTCCCAGCCCTGGCTGTGCAGAGGGCAGCTCTGGTCTTCAGGAAGGGGATGGAGAAGAGAGGGCTCAGAGGCTGCACCACCAACGCCTGTTTCTCTGACAGCTTTTTGAAGAGGAAGACTGTCGGGCATGGGGCTCACACAGCCGGCCCTGTGGGGCCTCGTTTCAGACGGGCCGCCTGCCGTGCGCGGGCCTTCTGGGCGGCCCGGGCCCCTCCTCGCATTCATGCGTACTCACCTGCACGTTCCCTGCCTCACCTTCCGCCAGGGTCTCTCCCCTGAGGGTCTGGGCACACTACCCTAGGCGGTCAACCCTCGGGACTCTCCACTCGGCCAGAGCACAGATTACATTGGAAACAGAAGCAACAGAGGAGACACAGGGTGAATTCAAATACTCATCCTCCAAGGAAAACTTGAAAGGAAGCTGTGCTTGCTTTGAAGATATCGAAAAGGAATTTGCCCTTAGTGGCTCATAAGACCATTCCTGGAAGTGAACAGTGATGGGGACAGGGAGGGCGAGTGACAGCCTCTCCCGGCCTCCCCGGCCAGTTGCACAGGCAGGTGCCAGGCAGCTCCCGGCTACTTGGCCTTCACCACCTGTTCATATGGGGGCAGTGGCGTGCTGCAGTAGGAAGGGGGTGGTGGGTAGGCTGTGTTTCCCTGGGGTGAGTTGGGTTGGACCTGGAAAGCCATCGCCACAGGGTTCCCAGCAGGATTCATCCCTGGTCCTCCAGGGTCGGTGTAAAACGGCAGCCCCAGCTGCTGGGCTCCTGGAGTGGGGTTCGGGGGCTGCCTGGTGTAAGACATGTTGAATGCCGGCTCCTCGATCAGCGGCAGGGGGTACATGCACCTCTGGATGAGGAAGCCGGCACCACAGCAGAAGAGCATGCCCATCATCAGGAGGAACCAAAAGTACCACAGCCTCTGTATGGAGAGGGCCTGCACACAGCACCTGGAGCCTCAGCAGTCCTCGCAAGGGCGGCATCTGTTTGCTACACATCCTGTGGGCAGAATTACAGTGGTTTCCTTCTGGGGAGGCCCTGTAACCGGATGACCAAAGACATATAATATGTTGGATAGAGTCCTTCAAAATACCAACAATGCTTTTGGGCCTCTGTGCAGTCCATGGGCAGCCCCAGCAGCCGCACAGCCACACTCCCGGCCAGGCAGCCCATGGCTGCGTATCCTCCTGGTCGCAGGCGCGGGTCAGCAGCACGACCCCCGTGAGGGGGCCAGCCAGCTGGCAGGCGGGATCCCAGCCGGGGTCGCAGGGGCTTGGGCAGGCGGGCGGGGAGCCGGGCTGAGTCACGCAGCTCTCGCCGCGTTTGTCCCCGGCTCGCGTGTCAGAAAAAGCTTTTGACAAAATTCAACACCCATTTATGATAAAAACTCTCCAGAAAGTGTGCATAGAGGGAACCTACCTCAAAATAATGAAGGCCATATACAGCAAACCCATAGCAAACATCATTCTCAATGGTGAAAAACTGAAAGCATTTCCACTAAGATCAGGAACAAGACAAGGATGTCTACTCTTGACACTATTATTCAACATAGTTTTGGAAGTCCTAGCCACGGCAATCAGAGAAGAAAAAGAAATAAAAGATATCCAAATTGGAAAAGAAGAAGTAAAGCTGTCACTGTTTGCAGATGACATGATACTATAAACAGAGAATCCCAAAGATGCCACCAGAAAACTACTAGAGCTAATTGATGAATTTGGTAAAGTTGCAGGATACAAAATTAATGCACAGAAACCTCTTGCATTCCTATACACTAACAATGAAAGATCAGAAAGAGAAATTAAGGAAACAATCCCATTCACCATTGCAACAAAAAATAAAATACCCAGGAATAAACCTACCTAAGGAGGTAAAAGACCTATACTCAGAAAACTATAAGACACTGATGAAAGAAATCAAAGATGACCCAAACAGATGGAGAGATATACCATGTTCTTGGATTGGAAGAATCAGTATTGTGAAAATGACTATACTACCCAAAGCAATCTACAGATTCAATGCAATCCCTATCAAATTACCAGTGGCATTTTTTACAGAACTAGAGCAAAAAATCTTAAAATTTGTATGGAGACACAAAAGACCCCAAAGAGACAAAGCAATCTTGAGGGGAAAAAATGGAGCTGGAGGAATCAGACTCCCTGACTTCAGACGATACTACAAATCTTCAGTAATCAAGATAATATGGTACTGGCACAAAAACAGAAATATAGATCAATGGAACAGGATAGAAAGCCCAGAGATAAACCCACGCACCTATGGTCAACTAATCTATGACAAAGGAGGCAAGGATATACAATGGAGAAAAGACAGTCTCTTCAATAAGTGGTGCTGGGAAAAATGGACAGCTACATGTAAAAGAATGAAATTAGAACACTCCTTAACACCATACACAAAAATAAACTCAAAATGGATTAAAGACCTAAATGTAAGACTGGACACTATAAAACTCTTAGAGGAAAATATAGGAAGAACACTCTTTGACATAAATCACAGCAAGATCTTTTTTGACCCACCTCCTAGAGTAACGGAAATAAAAACAAAAATAAACAAATGGGACTCAATGAAACTTAAAAGCTTTTGCACAGCAAAGGAAACTATAAACAAGACGAAAAGACAACCCTCAGAATGGAAGAAAATATTTGCAAACGAATCAACGGACAAAGGATTAATCTCCAAAATATATAAACAGCTCATGCAGCTCAATAGCAAAAACACAAACAACCCAATCAAAAAATGGGTGGAAGACCTAAATAGACTTTTCTCCAAAGAAGACATATAGATGGCCAAGAAGCACATGAAAAGATGCTCAACATCACTAATTATTAGAGAAATGCAAATCAAAACTACAATGAGGTATTACCTCACACTGGTTAGAATGGGCATCATCAGAAAATCTACAAGGGAACCCTCTTGCACTGTTGGTGGGAATGTAAATTGATACAGCCACTATGGAGAACAGTATGAAGATTGTGTAAAAAACTAAAAATGGAATTACCATATGACCCAGCAATCCCACTACTGGGCATATACCCAGAGAAAACCATAATTCAAAATGACACATGCACTCCAATGTTCATTGCAGCACTATTTACGATAGCCAGGTCATGGAAGCAACCTAAATGCCCATCAACAGATAAATGGATAAAGAAGATGTGGTACATATATACAATGGAATATTACTCAGCCATAAAAAGGAACAAAATTGGGTCATTTGTAGAACCGTAGATGGACCTAGAGACTGTCATACAGAGTGAAGTTAAGTCAGAAAGGGAAAAACAAATATCGTATATTAACGCATATATGTGGAATCTAGAAAAATGGTACAGTTGAACCGGTGTGCAAGGCAGAAATAAGAGAGACAGATGTAGAGAACAAACGTATGGACACCAAGGGGGTATAGCGGGGGGCAGGGGGGTAGAGGTGGTGGGATGAATTGTGAGATTGGGATTGACATATATACACTAATATGTATAAAATAGATAACTAATAAGAACCTGCCCTATAAAAAATAAATTAATTAAATTAAATTTTTTTTAAAAAGGCTGTGTAGATGGTAGACCCTACACACACAAGGCATTATAACACTCATACTCATGCTCACATATTCACACACACACACACACACACACACACACACACACACACACGCACGCACACAAAATGCCTGCAGCTGTCCAGAGAGATGAATGGCCCAATTGCCCCGCAACCAGTACCCAATTCCATGGCGACTGGATTTCCAGAAAGCCAAAGCTGAGGGAGGCTGGGGTCCTCGGTGTGGGAATAACTGCCAGGGTCCCCATCAGGTACCCAATAACTGCGAATGAGTGGACCTTATGAACAAATGGGGCCACTGGGCAGTTTGACCAGCATTAAGACAAAGCCAAAGCAGCTCATCTGGAGCCTTGTACATCCACAGAAATGGTCTAGCCAGAGGCAGCCAACATTGAACATGGGATCTCTTCTCCCTGGAATATTACCCTTCCACCACACCCACCCCTTTCCCAATTCTCCCCTCACCCTGGTGAAAGCTCACAGGCAGTGTCCCACCCACGCTAGCTCACTTCCCATTCACTCACTCATTCAGCAAACACTAACAGGCACCCACTGTGTGTCAGTCAGTGTGCCAGGCCCTGGAGAGACAGGGAGGCCAGACACAGCCTGCTTCTCAGCCCTGCTGGGGACAGGGAGGGAGCCGTCCCTCTGTTCCTCTCATTCCGGGCACGCTCCACGCCAGGCCAGCTCTTCAGAGAACCATGGCTTCTCCATTTCTTCTTCCTGAGGCCTCACCCTCTTGCAGGAGCAGCAGCTCAGAAAATCTCTGTCCTTTCACTTGCATTATAGGATTTTTTTTTAAATAGCACCAGCAGCCTTACCTTCCAAGAAGCCTGTTAGGCCTTGGCTAATATTTACATGTATTTGCATTTCCTTTGTATACACGGCTGGGGAAAGAAAGGGTGGGGAAGGGAGTTTTGCCAGGGAATGAAAATGCACCCTGGGCCAATCCTCAAAGTGCTCTTGCAATTGCCAACTTAAAATCAAGATGCAACTTGTTTAGCTAAAATTCAGGTAATTTCTGTCACTCCTACTCTGGCTCTTCTTCCCCTGCAAACTCGCAGCTCCTTAGCTGGCCTGTGCATCCGTCCCATTCATGTGTGAGGGAGCTGTAGTTGGTCTTGGGCTTATACGCACTGGAAATTTTCTTTTCCTAATTCTGCAGGTTTGGGTCATTTTCAGAGAGCTCTGTGGGCACCCTCTGGTGGCTGACCGAAAATTTTACCTGCAAAAATTACAGTTGAACTGGGAAGGCTTTATTTGGCAGTCAGGCTCTGTGGCTGGATGGTGGACATTGTGAGTTTATCCGCTGTACTCTGTACCACCTCTTTCATCACACGATACATGGCTGGAACCGTGGCTCTGCCCTCTCAGAAGGACTGGAGCTAAGAAAGGGCAGAGCTAAGACACAGGGCCTCCTTGTGGGCGCAGTTTTTCCAGATCAGCCTGGGTGAGGAGGATGAGGGCAGCACTTCCTCGGGCTCTCAGAGGACTCACCCCCGGAGAAGCCATTGCATTCCCGGAGCAGGCCAGCCTTGAACAGCATTCTTCCCGGAGTTCCCGCTCCTCCGCTGGTCCTAGGGGCAGCCATTCCTGAGAATCGTCCTGGTCTGTGGGGAAGGGCAGGGACGGGAGGGAGCGTGGAGGAAGAGAGGCAGGAAGGAAAACTCTCCACCTGAGGATGACGCCCCAGGCCCTCAAATCAGGGGATCTGATGAGCATAGCTGTTCTGTCAACACGATAAGTGCCCGCACCTGATTTTCCTTAGCTCGTTCTCCAAGGATTTTATTAGTCTCAGGAGAGTGCCCAAAGTCAGCTCAGGTTGCCTTCATTTTGCAAAAAGAGGTCCCAGGAGGTTAAGGACAAATGTGACATCACCCAGCCTGTCAGCGCAGGCCAAGCCTGGAGTTTTCTCACCTGCCGGGTTAGGATGCTTTGATATTTACCTGCAGCCCCTGTGGTCTCAGTCACCTGCGCCCCGCACTCTATCAGAGCAAACCACTCTCAACCAGCAAACCGTGACGAGACCTCTGAAGAGGAAGATCTTAAAGGAAGGGTACACTTTGAGGCACAGGGAAGTGCCGTGTCACAAGTGGGTTCCAGAAGCTGGCAAGAGAACCAGGTGGCTCAGATTCCAGATTCTGCAATCTTAGGCCCAAACCGTATCATTTACCTGGAAACAAAGAGGTGCTGTCTACCACGGGCAGCCTTCTTTATTGCCACCATTTTTCATTTGCTTTCTTTCAAAACCAGGCCCCAGGGCACAAGGGAAGCCCAGCTCCCGATGAGCCATCAGTCACCCCACACTGGTGGTGGCAGCCCCGTTCTGCCCGGCTGGGTCTGAGAGCACCGCGGGGGCGGCGGGAACATGTCGTTGGTGGGCAGCCCAGAAGCTAAGATGTGACTGGAGCAGAACAAGAAAAACAAACAGAACAAAACAAAACCCAGTGTGACCACACCTGTGGGAACAGACCGTTCAACTACACTCAGAACAATTAATCCGGAGGCAGGGCAGTCCAGGGAGCTCCTGTTGAATCTGAACTGAGCATGTGGGTTTCTCCCTCTAACCTGTGCTTCCAGAAGAATGAAAATACTATTGCGAGGTCACTACGTGCCAAACACGCAGGATGGAGTAGGTATCGTGCTCATTGCAGCTAAAGGAGAGCTGCCGCCCACTCTAAACCCTTCGTACGGATTACCTCGTTAGTCCTCGTGACAACCAAATGAAGGAGGTACAGCTAATCCCCCATAAAAGAGGACACTGAGACAGAGAAATTAAATAATCTGCATCATGCATATTGCCAGTGGTGGAGTCAGGATTCAACCCTGGCCATCTGGCTTCAGAGCTGGTGCTCTTAAACCACTTCACCCTGTGGTTTCCTCCAGTATGTGCTAAGAGCTCATTGAGCCTTCATAAAAGCTGCACATAGTATGTACTAGCACCCCCATTTTACTGATGAGAAAACAGAATCATAGAGGAGCTAAATAAGGTTATACAGCTAGCAAGAGGCAGAGCCAGAATTTGAATCCAGGTAGCTAGACTGCTGAATCCCAGCTCTAATCATCACATTCTACCACCTCCCTTTAAGCCAGGGCAGTTTTCCAATGCTCCCACTCACTAGGTTTTGCAAAATTCCTGCTGGATGTTGGCAAGTGCCACTCTGGCTTTGCGGCTCACCCCAGAGCCCAGGGAGTGGCCCTCCTGCCCTCCCAGAGGCAGATGTGAAGGGGCACCTGGCCCTCTGCACACTGCTCCAGGGATTTCCCCCCCAGGAGCCAGTGGGTTCACTGCCACTGCTGACTAGCAAAGTAACCTGAGTCTTGATTCTGCCCCGGTCGCCTGGGTTTGTCTATCTGGGGCTTCAGACCTGGGAAGGTGTCCCTCTCTCCTTAGCCAGATTACTCCTATTTCCTTGGAAGCACAAATGTTTATTTTATGGGACATAAAGGCAGAGCCAGTTCCTTCACTGGGTATCCGGCTCCCCAGGGCTCCCCCTGGACGGCCACTCAGGAAATCGGGAAGGCGGGCTCAACCCCAGCGCTGCTCTGAGGGGCCAGCATCCATAGGGTGTTACTGCATTTTCCATTTGAATTAACGTTGATTAAATGCTGATTAGATCAAACATTTAGCTGTTTGATTAAGAAATATCTCAGGCAGATTTTTCTCCTTTCTGGCTTATTGATCACATACCTGGCTACCTTCCAAAAGAGATTCTGGCCTTTGTCTTTTAAGGTTCATGTTCTGCTAGGTTGAGTGGCTGAGTTGTATCAAATGGGATCGACACCATGACACCAACTTTAAATTGCCTGGTGCCTGTGCTGGCTGTCTCCCATCTGTCACTCCAGAGCTCCCTTCACGCTTCTCCAACCTGCTCTGTGTGTGCGCCAGGGGGCTGACCTACAAGGACACATCAATGGGTTCCTTATCCTCTGGCTTTCGTTGGGTCCATTCGATGGAGGTCACTGGCAGTAAATAAGTAGGCAGGAGGTGAGAGAAGCCAAGGGGGTTGTCCCCCTGGCTCTCTTCCTGCCAGGCTACCATGGATTATCTGTGTCCCGCCACTGAGGCCACAACTCATATATTCTAGTAACCACTGATGGTTATAAACTACCCCCAACACTTCATAGCTTTAAACAACCGCAAACATTTATTTTACTGATGAAGCTATAACTTGGACAGGGCTCGGTGGGGCAACTCATCTCTGCTCCACGTGGCATAAGCTGGGGCAGCTTGACTAGGGTTGGAGAATCCACTTCCAAGATGGCTAGCAAGTTGGTGTAGGTTATGGTCTGGGCAAGCTTAGGACTGTTAGCAGAGGCCTCAGTTCTCTAGGTGGGCCTCTACTTGGGGCTGTTAGACTTCCTCCCAGCAAGTTGTCCATGTTCCAAGAGCAAATGTCCAAAGGAAAGGAAATGGAAGTTTCCAGTCTCTTAAGACCTGGGCCTGGGAACAGATCCAACATCACTTCTGCCATGTTCTATTGGTCAAAGCAGTTGCAGAGGCCCCTCTGATTCAAGGGGAAAGAACATAGACCCCACTCTTGATGAAAAGGGTATCAGAGAATTTTATCTATCTTTAATCCATCACATTTTATAAGTGCCCCTCCTATGGCTATTCCCTCCAGGTTCCAATAACTGGTCTCCTCCCTTGCTCCACCAGGCCGGGGGTGGAGCAGCTCGCTCCCTGATAGTGCTTGCCCAAGGTGCTACACCACCCCTGGTTTCCCTAAACCCTGATCACACATCTGTAACAGTCTCTTCACTAAACTCCCCCTCAAAACATCCAGTTGGAGTGTGCCCAGGTATTTGCTGGGACCCTGGCAATGTTTCTCTGTCAAGTTCTTCTTTGCCCACACAGGAATATCCCATGAGCCCACCCTCCTCAGGACCTTTCCTCCCAACTCCCACCAGCCCCCATACTCCCCACACTCCAATCTCCTTTCAACTTTACCTAGTACTTTCCTTCTGGCCCTTGGAAGACCTCTGCTCAGTCATTAACTGCGGTAATTTATCAAAATAATTCGTGCTTCCATGCTTCCAGGGTGCTCAAGGCTTCATGCCCACCTCTCCCAGGAAAATGGTTACACAGTTATAGAACTCTAGAGTTAAATCTAAATCCAAAGAGAAATGCCTAAAGATAAAAATTTGTGACCCTCCAATTAAGCTAATAAGGGTGTCCTTTTGGTCAAGCTAGCCTTTCAGATTCCCCTCAGACCACACAGACAACCTCCAAACCTTCCTGCTCTTAGCCTCCCCTAGACATTTACCTTGACCTTGGATCCCCAGGCAGAGATTGACAATCTATTTTCCTTTCCTTGGCTTTTCCCTGATGACTCTCATGCCTTCAATGTGGGAACTGTAACTGATAAATTCAGGACCAGGGCCAAAGGGCATATTTACTGCCCCAATGCCTCATTTCATTCAAAGACAAGTGTATTTCCAGCAATTGAGAAGGAACAAAGGTTGTATTTCTATGACACTGTAAAAGATAGCATTTTCTGGATTCTTATCTGGAACTCTTGATAGTTATGGTATCTGTCACGTACTTAATCAGCAGAGACGAGAAAGGCAGCACTAAACTATCTCTGAAGCACTTTCTTATCTTCTATTACTTCCCGAACTTTTCATTAATTAATTCATTGAAGAAATATTTATTTGAACATTTGCTGAATGTGGCAGGCACTGTATGAAGCACTGGGAACAATGATGAGCAAAAACGGACTAAAAGATACATGACAAAGAATTACACAGATAAATGCGATATAACACACTGTGATGCCAGTTTCCTTGTAACATGAGGGTGTATAATAGGGAGATAGTGGTAATCAGTGAGGTCAGGGATAGGTTTCTGTCACCCTTAAGTTCCACTAATGCTCCCGCCCTCTACCAAGCTCAACCCTGCCCTGGGATAATGTAGAACAGATAAAATGAAAGTGTTAGCCCTGTTGCTGGTAGCCCTGAGCTGCTGAGCGCTAGGGACCTCCACCTACAGCAGCCCTGTCAGGTCCCTAGTCAAACCCACCCACCCTTTGAGATATCAGGAGAACCACTCCCATCGGTGGCAGCTATGTGGAGTCTGTCTAGGGCTTCTTCTAAAGCACAGTGAACCTTGTTTCACAGTGACACATCCAGGTCTTCCATGATGTCTACCTGTTGCCATGTCAAGTTGTCTAAGGTCTCTCTACCAAGCAGTCCCAGCCCCATTTACCAGGATGCCTCAGAGGTAATGTTGCCAGAGATGAGAGTGGCGTATCTGGCTCAACTCTTTGTCCAGGTCTTTTTTTTTTTAAATTGAAGTATAATTGATTTACAATGTTGTGTTAGTTTCAGGTGTACAGCAAAGTGATTCAGTTATACATATGTACATATGTTCTTTTTCAGAGTCTTTTCCTACATAGGTTATTACAAAATACTGACTATAATTCCCTGTGTATTCAGTAGGTCCTTGTTGGTTATCTATTTTATATATAGTAGTGTGTATCTGTTAATCCCAAACTCCTAATTTATCCCTCCTCACCCCCTTTCCCCTTTAGTAACCATAAATTTGTTTTCTATGTCTGTGCATCTATTTCTGGTCTGTAAATAAGTTCATTTGTATCATTTTTTTAGATTCCACATATAAGTGATATCATGATATTTGTCTTTGTCTGACTTACTTCACTTAGTATGATAATCTCTAAGTCCATCTATGTTGCTGTAAATGGCATTATTTCATTCTTTTTTATGGCTGAGTAATATTCCACTGCCTATAGATACCACATCTTCTTTACCCATTCATCTGTAGATGGATATTTAGGTTGCTTCCATGTCTTGGCTATTGTAAATAGTGCTGCAATGAACGTTGGGGTGCAAGCAACTTTTCGAATTAGAGTTTTCTCTGGATATATGCCCAAGTTCAGGTCTTTAAAGAGCTGGGTTTTATACCTTCCCTGATTCCATGTGCTATAGGATCCTATGGAAGTCTTTCTGCCATGAAGCTGGGTATTACTATCCTGATATTTACTTTTAGTTGCTCCTCTCCTTATAGCTAATCATGGGGGAAACTACACATTTAGGCAGTATCCAAGGTTCTCTGGGCCCCATGTTCACTCTGTCTTCTAAGGAGAGCCAGGCGCAGTGGGCAGCCCCCCGGGGATTCTGTGTCCTCCAGATGCTGCCCATGTTACTAGAGCAGACACCCCATCAAGCCCTGCCCTGCCCTGCTCCTCCCTGCCTGTGTGCGCAGAACGTGTGTCTGCCTCGCAGCTGAGGCCCACGTGTTAGGATGAGTGTTCCCATCTGAGGATGCTAGTCTAGTAAGGCGACAAACAGTTGCTGAGAGAAACATGAATCAGAATTGGATATAAATGCTGGTGCTGCCACGTACCAGCTACGTGCATTTGGGCACCATCCTGAAACAGCCTCAGTTTCTTCATTGGCCAAAACAATGAGATAATCATTTCCACCTTCTAAGAATAAATAAAATAACAGCAACCTTACACAATGCTGGGAACCCAGGGAGAGGAGGACTGCATCCTGAACACTCTGGTGGCAGAGAAGTCAGACCCTGCAAAGAGCACCAGGGTAGGGGCTGAGTTAGGCTTTCACGTGCAGTGGAAGTTCAAGGGCTGTGGCAGGAGGAGGCCTGCCAGATCTAAGAGATTCTGTCAGTCCGAAGGGAACAAGTGTGGATATGGGCAAGGTTTCAGACAGAGCGGGCCCACTGCCCTAAAATGCTGCACTGACCTTGACTCAGGCCAGCCTGTGCACGCCCGCCCCATCCCATGGGGAAAAGGAGGGAGTAACATTGACAAGTGCCCCACGCTCCCCTAGAAAGAGCGAGCTAGTGCCTCCCCACTTCTGGGACCACCCACAGGATCTGCGAAGGGGTCTAACACCACCAACACCACCAGCAAATGGACCTTGACGACCCCTCCAAGCTGAGTCCAGAGAGGAAGAGCCTCCCTCTGCCTGGCTTGGAAAGAGGCTGCAAGAGGCAACAGCCACTGGGGCTCTGTCAGCACAGCGGGCCAGCTTTCGGAGGGTCTGAATAAATGCATGCTGTGCTGCGCGCCCAGAGGACAAGACTGCCTCTCTTTGGGTGACCTTGCTGCCAGCAGCGGCTTTGTTAGCCGTGGACTTTCATCGTATTCAAAAGAGTCTACATTTGAAAGAAGTTAAGCTGAAGGAAGCTGGGAAAAAAGGAGTCAGAAGAAGCCCGCTGGGATAGCATAACCCTTCAACCAAGTTGTCACCCGGGGCCTAAGTGGGTAGTGGGCAGTACACAGAGGGGGGCTTTCTCTCTCACACACACTTTGCCAAAAGCAAGGCTTACCCGAATCACCGTGATCATCATCGCCGTTACTGAGAGTTGACCATGTGCCTGGAACCTTCCTGAGCACTCCCCACCCATCGTGGCATTCAATCCTCACAACCACTCCGAGGTAAGTGTATCTCTGTTATACAAACAAGGAAACGGAAGCTCAGAGATGACAGAGCACCAGCCCCGGGTCATCACTGTTGGTAAGTGGTAAAGCTGCAAGATTACTCTTTGTGAAGAGTAATGAAGAAAAGTACAGCATCTTCGAATTAGAGTGCCCTCGGGATAAGGGCTTCAAAGTTACAGACTCTCAAGATGAGAAGGGACTTTAAAGTCACCCCAGTCACCCACTCCAGGCTTCTCTGTCTCCTGTTCACCAAGGGCAGGAAGGACGGATCCCTGGGCCCTCGGTGAAACATCATCTCATCTCCGTGCTCTTCCCCAGACGGCACACACTGTAAATTGTGCCCGGGAGGATTCAGGTACTTCCTTCTTATCCCATCTTATTTAGGAAGATCAGAGCGAGATCTGGCTTCGCGGGCCTGTGACCTGTGAGTCACACAGTGCCCCTTGCTTAGAAGGGTCCCATGCTGGATTTATTGCTTTGCTGTCACTGCCTTGAAATTCTTAATAAAATTTTTAACAAGGGATCCTGTATTTTCATTTTGCAATGAGCCCCGCAAATGTCATATCTGATTGTGGACAGAGCTTTAGGTTTAGGGCAGGGAGAAGCAGCCATTCAAACTACAGTTAGCGTCTTTTGCCTGTACCCGCTTCTCATAGAAGTGGGCTGCCTGGTGACAACACCACACGTGATGAAGCCCAAAGGGCACTGATGTGCCCCTTTCCAACAAATGCAGATAAAACAGATACTTTAAATGTGTCAATATGGGAGAAATTGTTTTCTCAAAAATTTAACTGTATTGTACCTGGTATTGATACCAACCACTAAAGCCGGCCACTGTCTCTCTCAGGTTTTACTTGATTTCATAAAAACCACAACGAGCTTGCCACCCTTTCCTCATCACTGTTGAGTTTGGGAATTTCAAGTGTACAATCACAGCAATCATCCTAATTTTGCACAGATTTCCACAGCAATACAGATGGTCAAAAGGAAGAAAAGGAGCATTGTTTGCTGTCCAATTATGGGGAGCATGCAGGAACAGGATTGGAAGTCCTGATGTCAAAAACTCCTGTGTTGATCATACCCTACACTTCCGGACATGCTTTAACAGTGTTTAAAAGCCAGAGGCCTGGATAAAGAGAAAACAAGCCTTAATCGTTTTCCTAGGACTGTGATCCCCTGAAATAGCATTTGCTTTCACACAAAGACAAAAGGGAAAATACGAGTAGAGAATCTGTGTTTGTGGAGAATTAGGCTCCTCCAAATCTTGATTTCATGGCACTTAAAAGTATGTCGGTGATATGAGCCCAGGTAGATGTAAAGGACTAAACTAAATCAAAATTGAGCAGAGTTTCCAAGGTTTTTTTTAAAGAGAGGAGCCACTATTTAGGTCTATTACCCCTACACACACACACACACACACACACACACACACGCGCACCCACGCACACAATTTTACCTCTTTAACTCAAAGCCCAGGGATTTTTCTCTTCTAGGTCTGGTGTTAGAATAGCTGACACTAGTGATATTTATTCCAAGGCACCATTCATTCCTTCCTTCCTTCATTCACTGACAAGGTCAGTTCAAAACATGTGGGTCCCCTGAATAGGCTAAGAGTTCAGCACCCCTTCCACCAATATCCTTTTACTATTTGTTCAGTGTCTGCTTAATGGAGGTAGGGAAAGCTGATTTGATATTAATAAAAAATGAAAATGTCTTTGTTCATAACCCACATGTCAACTATCCTTCTCATCCTCTTCTGAGTATTTTCAAAGCACAATTCCACTCGCAGAAGAGCATTGGTGAGTGATGTAATTTACTGACATGTTCAACATGGTGATGTAGAAAGGCATTTACATTGCACAGCAGACAGTGTTGTGCTTGAAAATTCCCAATACCACATGTGTAGGACAAGGATATATGTTCCAGGTAGTCAAAAGAAAAATGTGTTTAAAATAAACCTGCTCCTTTATCCTCACCTTTTTATTATTACTCTTGCCCTCACTCATCTTCTTGTCTTCAGAGCCTTTGACATGTCAGTGGAATTAGTGCATCCCTGGTTAATCCAGCCAGTGTGACCAGGAAGCAGAACAAAGGCAGCAAACTCTTCTAGTGCTTGGAGTGAGCAAAGACTGGCTATCCCAGGGTGGCCACTGAACCCGTATTCCCCTCGCCTCTCCCAAACATCTCCTCCACCCCACACCCACCTACACAGTCATGCTCACACCGTCTTTGAGAAACCCCACCTCCCCAACGGCCCACATTCACCAGAAAAGCCAGACTCTGACACAGTCTGTTAGTGTAACTCAAAGGGCATGCTGCCCATCTCGTACTAGCCTGGACCTCCCCCATCGGGGTTCAAGGGCCCAGGGCCCACTCTGAAATTGCTTCTGTAAACTAGATGTATGATCCTCTCTGAAGGGTCACCCTTATCTGGGATCTCTTCAGTAGAAGGCCTCCTGGGAAAGAAGACTGTAAAATCTGGAAACAGACAATGGGGAGCTAGAACTGACCAGGACTCTGGGGACCAGGGAGAAAAGGTCCCAAATGCCTGCAGGAGTGGGACAGAGAGGAGAGGGGCGTATAAGAAGCTAAGGGGAAAGCCTCCCGCTAACAGACCCATGGCAGGTAAACAGCAGGAGCTGTTAGAGTTGGCTACTCCTCCCTCCTCCTTCCCATTCCAGAACTCTCCTGAAAGCCCTCCTGGCACGTGCAGAAGTGCGTAGTGATAGCTTCCTGCTCCCATTTACTTCTTGCACAATCTTCTCTCCTATCCATAGAGAAGGCTACTCCTTGAATAGTTTTGACTGGGAACCAATAGTGTTAACTAAAAAAAGTCATTAACTGAGCCTCAGAAGGAAGGAATATCTTCAGAATGAGACCCGCAAAATCCTCTCCTCATGTCATTTATATTGAATGGGTGTTACCCCCGGACTTCAAATTATTTTAATATGCCTTTCAAGTCACTTTCCTCTCTGCATAAGCTCCCTGTTGAACCATTCCTGTCTGTGCTGTTGCCACCATTGCTGGTGCCCCTCAACAGTACCCACTCTCCCCACCCTCACATTCTCGGTGAAGAAACAGGGAATACAGTAAAACAGCAACAACAGCAAACTCAAAGAGGGTCAAGGGTGCAAATGTCCAAAGAGTGTTGCAGAAAGAAAGTGCTAGAGGAATCAAGAGGGCAGAGAGAGTTTGACCAGAGGCAAGCAGAACAGGAGTAGCATTAGAAGTAGAGATTAGAGGCAAGGATTTTGAGACAAAAGGCAGCTCTACTCAGGCAAAAGTGAATTCCTCAGTCCAAACTAGTCCATTCATTCCAAGTGGAAGGGCTCAAGACAGTGGTGCACCAGTACATGTTGGACAACTAGACATGGATTTGTAGACTTTGCCAATTTCCATGGTGTCAGTACTCCTGCCAAGGCCCATTTCATGCTACCAGCTTATGACCAAACACAGAGTTGGAAGACACACACAAAATTGACTCTCCCCAAGCACATGCAAGTTAGCTCAAGCACACCACTGGGGCAAAACCTCTGATACCTATTGCTTAAATTTAGCCAGATTTCACTAGCTCCCAAACAGCACTTTTCAAGATGGCGATGGGCTGACACAAAGCACAAAGCAGCTACATCAATACTGGATGTGTTGCTTTCGTACACAGCATAGGGAACTTGGCCTATTTTTAGCACTGCAATTCCCTGCATACTGTTTGCAATTCTCTGGCCCACCTCTAGTCTTAGTATTCCCTTCCATAAAGGAAAGGACATCTTATCAGCCTCTGCTCAGCCTCTTGGGCTCAAGAGAATGTGTACCAGCCCCAACTACACTGTTTACCACCATGGCTGGTCAACCTGATATCACCTCCCCAACTTCTGTTTGGATCTGCCTGGAAGCACAGGTGGTCACATACTCTGACTCTATCCATTCGTAGTGCTAAAATGGTGACCTTAAGCCTCTAACCTGGTAACCTGTACTAATATAACTCTTAGAAGTAAAAATACCTCAAGACTCTCTAAACTCAAAACTGCTTTTGTGCTGCAAAGAGAAACTGGAAACAACAGAAAGCAAGAGTTAGGGCTCCTGAGCAGACCTCTTATAGAAATCTCAGCTTTCCCTGGGGGCCCTTCCAGCATTACTCCACTTGCATTTTATAGCCACTCAACAAAACAGACTCTACTGTAAGGGTCAGGCCATAGCAACACTTCAGGACCTACTGCCAGTGCAAGTAGGGTGGTGGGAAGCAATTGGCTGAGGGTAAAAGGGAGCCTGTCAGAGGCAGGTGAGGCAATGTCTAGTCTACGAGTCTATACAAAGGACTTTTCTTCTATCCTGCAAATGTCTCAGAGGCAGAGCAGTTTCAAGTGTAAGGAACGAAAAAACATTTTCCAAGTCCTCCCTCACCCTCTCTTCCAGGTGGAGATAAACACAGTCTTTCTCAGAGAACAAGATAAGCCAGAAATAAGTGAAGAGACAAAAAGATGTCCTGAAAAAAATGAATGTAAATATATATGTGAGAGGTTTTTTTTCTTTTACATCCAAATACTCCTGCCAATTATTTTTGAAGAAATGGCTATGGTTCAACTGGAAGGAACTATTCTAGGTAGCTGTTCTGAAACATAGTCAATAAGTCCATTTATCATTTCTTGGAGTGATCTGGGCTTTACAACCATTCTCTCTTTCTCTTGGCCTCTACCCTTTGCTTTCCAAGTGAATTGCACTAAATTCATTATGAGAGATTTTATTGTCTCATATTCCCCCTTGCTAAATACCTGGCTGATTTCATTGTTTTCATGAACCTAAAAACCTAATTGACAGAGGGATGTGCATTCCCTTCAAATTGCACATTCATCCACTGGAGGAGTCTCTGAGTGTATACTAGCTAGCGTTCCAGAGTCCCTGGGTATTGATCCTGATATTGCACAATTTTCCAATAAAGACCTGAATCACACAGACATAAATTAGCAGAAGTACTGAAAATCTTCCTGAAGATTCACTGGGTAAGAGATGCAGGTGGTTTCTTTGACTCGAAAAGCCTACAGGCAATTGCGTGCCATGTTGGGAAGGGGAAGAGATTTCCACTGGGAGAACTTATCATTCCTTAAATGTTTATGTTTGTTTTCTCAGTTATAAAATTACCACCAAATATGTCTATTGTCTGAAGGGACTGATTTTTTTTTCTTTTTCTTCAGCCTTCAAGATAGCACATACATGACTTTTTAGAACATACTTTGATAAGTCAGGGGACTCTCTTTTGTTGCAGGAGAGATGTGTGGGCTCACCAATTTCTTTAACATTTCTCTTTTTCCTACCTGCACAGAAACACCACCCTTCACATTCTCAACACTCTCCCAGGAAGCACAGCCTATGACAAGAGAGAACCTAATATGGGACACACCTTACACCTGACATTTATAACCCTTTTCCTTCCTGCAGTGAAATCTTAAAATTTCAGAATCAGATGAATTTATCTGAAGTGACCTTTACAATTTAATTAGCTTCACTTTTGCTATCAGCAAAATGGGGAGAAACATATCTGCTGCTACCACACAATGAAGAAAGAATGGATAGCTTGACTTCCCTGGGGAAAGTGGCATTCTATAGAGCACAGGGTAAGTGCTGGTGGAGATGGGAGACAATCTTACCAAGTAACTTATGATCCAGGAGCCCAAGACAGGCCAAAGTCTGTAACAGAAGCCCAGAGACAACTCCATTCACTTATACTCCAGGATATGACCTTCATCTTCCTTTCCTAATTTCTCAAGGTGCTTAGCACATTTTTATGTACAATAAATGTGGCTAACTAATGAAATGAAAGATGACTGGTCAGGCCAATTAGTGTCTTATCTTTGGTTAACAGCTATACAATATTTATTCCTATAAAACTGAAATGGAGGAGATTGGTTCAAGATGGCATAGAAGAAGGATGTGCTCTCACTCCCTCTTGCAAGAGCACCGGAATCACAACTAACTGCTGAACAATCATCGACAGGAAGACACTGGAACTCACCGAAAAAGATACCCCAGATCAAAGACAAAGGAGAAGCCACAGTGAGACAGTAGGAGGGATGCAACCACAATGGAATCAAATCCCATAACCGCTGGGTGGGTGACTCACAAACTGGAGAACACTTATACCACAAAAGTCCACCTACTGGAGTGAAGGTTCTGAGCCCCACGTCAGGCTTCCCAATCTGGGGGTCTGGCAATGGGAGGAGGAATTCCTAGAGAATCAGACTTTGAAGGCTAGTGGGATTTGATTGCAGGACTTCGACAGGACTGGGGGAAACAGAGACTCGATTCTTGGAGGGCACACACAGAGCAGTGTGCACATCGGGACCCAGGGGAAGGAGCAGTGACCCCATAGGAGACTGAACCAGACCTACCTGCTAGTGTTGGTGGGTCTCCTGCAGAGGTGGGGGATGGCTGTGTCTCACCATGAGGACAAGGACACTGGCAGCAGAAGTTCTGGGAAGTACTCCTTGGTGTGAGCCCTCCCAGAGTCCTCCATTAGCCCCACCAAAGAGCCCGGGTAGGCTCCAGTGCTGGGTCATCTCAGGCCAAACAACCAACAGGGAGGGAACACAGCCCCACCCATCAGCAAACAAAGGGATTAAAGTTTTACTGAGCTCTGCCCACCAGAGCAACACCCAGCTCTACCCACCACCAGTCCCTCCCATCAGAAAGCTTGCACAAGCCTCTTAGATAGCGTCATCCACCAGAGGGCAGAGAGCAGAAGCAAGAAGAACTACAATCCTGCAGCCTGTGCAACAAAAACCACATTCACAGAAAGACAGACAAAATGAAAAGGCAGAGGACTATGTACCAGATGAAGGAACAAGATAAAACCCCAGAAAAAAAACTAAACAAAGTGGAGATATGAAACCTACCAGAAAAAGAATTCAGAATAATGATAGTGAAGATGATCCAGGACCTCGGAAAAAGAATGGAGGCAAAGATCGAGAAGATGCAAGAAATATTTACAAAGAACTAGAAGAATTAAAGAACAAACAAACAGAGATGAACAATACAATAACTGAAATGAAAAATACACTAGAAGGAATCAATAGCAGGATAACTGAGGCAGAAGAATGGATAAGTGACCTGGAAGACAGAATGGTGGAAATCACTGCCACAGAACAGAATAAAAAGAAAAGAATGAAAAGAAATGAAGACAGCCTAAGAGACCTCAGGGACAACATTAAACGCACCAACATTCGCATTATAGGGGTCCCAGAAGGAGAAGAGAGAGAGAAAGGACCTGAGAAAATATTTGAAGAGATCACAGTCAAAAACTTCCCTAACATGGGAAAGGAAATAGCCACCCAAGTCCAGGAAGCACAGAGTCCCAGGCAGGATAAACCCATGGAGAAACAGGCTGAGACACATAGTAATCAAACTGACAAGAATTAAAGACAAAGAAAAATTAGTAAAAGCAACAAGGGAAAAACAACAAATAACATACAAGGGAACTCCCATAAGGTTAACAGCTGATTTCTCAGCAGAAACTCTACAGGCCAGAAGGGAGTGGCACGATATATTTAAAGTGATGAAAGGGAAGAACCTACAATCAAGATTACTCTACCCAGCAAGGATCTCATTCAGATTCGATGGAGAAATCAAAAGCTTTACAGACAAGCAAAAGCTAAGAGAATTCAGCACCACCAAGCCAGCTCTACAACAAATGCTAAAGGAACTTCTCTAAGTGGGAAACACAAGAGAAGAAAAGGACCTACAAAAACAAACCCAAAACAATTAAGAAAATCATAATAGGAACATACATATCAATAATTACCTTAAACATGAATGGATTAAATGCTCCACCAAAAGACACAGGTTCGCTGAATGGATACAAAAACAAGACCTGTATATATGCTGTCTACAAGAGACCCACTTCAGACCTAGGGACACAAACAGACTGAAAGTGAGGGGATGAAAAAAGATATTCCATGCAAATGGAAATCAAAAGAAAGCTGGAGTAGCAATTCTCATATCAGATAAAATAGACTTTAAAATAAAGAATGTTACAAGAGACAAGGAAGGACACTACATAATGATCAAGGGATCAATCCAAGAAGAAGATATAAGAATTTTAAATATATATGCACCCAACATAGGAGCACCTCAATACATAAGGCAAATGCTAACAGCTATAAAAGAGGAAATCAACAGTAACACAATAATAATAGTGGGGGATTTTAATACCTCACTTACACCAATGGACAGATCATCCAAACAGAAAATTAATAAGGAAACACAGCTTTAAATGAGACAATAGAACAGAGAGATTTAATTGATATTTATAGGACATTCCATCCAAAAACAGCAGATTACACTTTCTTCTCAAGTGTGCATGGAACATTCTCCAGGATACATCACATCTTGGGTTACAAACCAAGCCTCAGTAAATTTAAGAAAATTTGAATCATATCAAGTATCTTTTCTGACCACAACGCTATGAGATTAGATATCAATTACAGGGAAAAAAAGGTAAAAAACACAAACACATGGAGGCTAAACAATATGTTACTAAATAACCAAGAGATCACTGAAGAAATCAAAGAGGAAATAAAAAAATACCTGGAGACAAATGACAATGAAAACATAATGACCCAAAACCTATGGGATGCAGCAAAAGCAGTTCTAAGAGGGAAGTCTATAGCAATACAAGCCTACTTCAAGAAACAAGAAAAATCTCAAATAAACAATCTAACCTTACACCTAAAGGAACTAGAGAAACAAGAACAAACAAAACCCAAAGTTAGTAGAAGGAAAGAAATCATCAAGATCAGAGCAGAAATCAATGAAATAGAAACAAAGGAAATAATAGCAAAGATCAATAAAACTAAAAGTTGGTTCTTTGAGAAGATAAACAAAATTGATAAACCGTTAGCCAGACTCATCAAGTAAAAGAGGGAGAGGACTCAAATTAATAAAATTAGAAATGAAAAAGGAGACGTTACAACAGACACCGCAGAAATACAAACCATCCTAAGAGACTACTAAAAGCAACACTATGCCAATAAAATGGACAACCTGGAAGAAATGGACAAACTCTTAGAAAGGTATAACCTTCCAAGACTGAAGCAGGAAGAAACAGAAAATATGAACAGATCAATCACAGGTAATGAAGTTGAAACTGTGATTAAATATCTTCTAACAAACAAAAGTCCAGGACCAGATGGCTTTACAGGTGAATGCTATCAAACATTTAAAGAAGAGCTAACACCCATCCTTCCCAAACTCTTCCAAAAAATTGCAGAGGAAGGAACACTCCCAAACTCATTCTATGAGGCCACCATCACCCTGATACCAAAACCAAAAATACTACAAAAAAAGAAAATTACAGACCAATATCACTGATGAATATAGATGCAAAGATCCTCAACAAAATACTAGCAAACAGAACCCAACAACATATTAAAAGGATCATACACCATGATCAAGTGGGAATTATCCCAGGGATGCAAGGATTCTTCAATATATGGAAATCAATCAATGTGATACACCATATTAACAAATTGAAGAATAAAAACCACATGATCATCTCAATAGATGCAGAAAAAGCTTTTGACAAAATTCAACACCCATTTATGATAAAAACTCTCCAGAAAGTGAGCATAGAGGGAACCTACCTCAACATAATAAAGGCCATATACGACAAACCCACAGCAAACATCATTCTCAATGGTGAAAAACTGAAAGCATTTCCTCTAAGATCAAGAACAAGACAAGGATGTCCACTCTTGCCACTATTATTCAACATAGTTTTGGAACTTCTAGCCATGGTAAACAGAGAAGTAAAAGAAATAAAAGGAATACAAATTAGAAAAGAAGAAGTAAAACTGTCACTGTTTGCAGATGACATGATACTATACATAGAGAATCCTAAAGATGCCACCAGAAAACTACTAGAGCTAATCAAAAAAAAAACTACTAGAGCTATTTTGGTAAAGCTGCAGGATACAAAATTAATGCACAGAAATCTCTTGCATTCCTATACACAAATGATGGAAAATGAAATGATGGAAGATGAAAGAGAAATTAAGGAAACACTCCCATTCACCATTGCAACAAAAAGGATAAAATACCTAGGAATAAACCTATCTAGGGAGACAAAAGACCTGTATGCAGAAAACTGTAAGACACTGATGAAAGAAATTAAAGATGATACCAACAGATGGAGAGATATACCATGTTCTTGGATTGGAAGAATTAATATTGTGAAAATGACTATACTACCCAAAGCAGTCTACAGATTCAATGCAATCCCTATCAAATTACCAATGGCATGTTTTACAGAACTAGAACAAAAAATCTTAAAATTTGTATGGAGACACAAAAGACCCTGAATAGCCAAAGCAGTCTTGAGGGAAAAAAAAGGAGCTGGAGGAATCAGACTCCCTGACTTCAGACGATACTACAAAGCTGCAGTAATCAAGACAATATGGTACTGGCACAAAAACAGAAATATAGATCAATGGAACAAGATAGAAAGCCCAGAGATAAACCCATGCACATATGGTCAACTAATCTATGACAAAGGAGGCAAGGATATACAATGGAGAAAAGACAGTCTCTTCAGTAAGTGGTGCTGGGAAAACTGGACAGCCTCATGTTAAAGAATGAAATTAGAACATTCCCTAACACCATACACAAAAATAAACTCAAAATGGATTAAAGACCTAAATGTAAGACCGGACACTATAAAACTCTTAGAGGAAAACATAGGAAGAACACTCTTTGACACAGATCACAGCAAGGTCCTTTTTGACCCACCTCCTAGAGAAATGGAAATAAAAACAAAAATAAACAAATGGGACCTAATGAAACTTAAAAGCTTTTGCACAGCAAAGGAAACCATAAACAAGATGAAAAGACAACCCGCAGAATGGGAGAAAATATTTGCAAATGAATCAACAGACAAAGGATTAATCTCCCAAATATATAAACAGCCCATGCACCTCAACATTAAAAAAACAAACAACCCAATCCAAAAATGGGCAGAAGACCTAAATAGACATTTCTCCAAAGAAGACATACAGATGGCCAAGAAGCACATGAAAAGCTGCTCAACACCACTAATTATTAGAGAAATGCAAATCAAAACTACAATGAGGCATCACCTCACACCAGTCATAAATGGCCATCATCATAAAATCTACAAACAAGAAATGCTGGAGAAGGTGTGGAGAAAAGGGAACCCTCTTGCACTGTTGGTGGGAATGTAAATTGATACAGCCACTATGAAGAACAGTATGGAAGTTCCTTAAAAAACTAAAAATAGAATTACCATATGACCCAGCAATCCCACTACTGGGCATATACCCAGAGAAAACCATAATTCAAAAGGACACATGCACCCCAATGTTCATTGCAGCACTATTTACAATAGCCAGGTCATGGAAGCAACCTAAATGCCCATCGACAGACGAATGGATAAAGAAGATGTGGTACATATATACAATGCAATATTACTCAGCCATAAAAAGGAATGAAACTGGGTCATTTGTAGAGACGTGGAAGAATCTAGAGACTGTCATACAGAGTGAAGTAAGTCAGAAAGAGAAAAACAAATATCGTATATTAACGCATATATGTGGAACCTAGAAAAATGGTACAGATGAACTGGTTTGCAGGGCAGAAACAGAGACAGATGTAGAGAACAAACGTATGGACGGCAAGGGGGGAAAGTGGCAGTGGGGGGTGGGATGAACTGGGAGATTGGGATTGACATATATACACTAATATGTATAAAATGGATAACTAATAAGAACATGCTGTATAAAAAAATAAATAAAATAAAATGCAAAAAAATAAATAAATAAAATAAATCTGAGCCCAAAAAAGACAAATAAACAAAACAAAAAAAAACTGAAATGGAAAGACTGATAACTCTTTTTTTTTTTTAAAGTTTTTGGCAGCACCACACGGCATGTGGGATCTTAGTTCCCCAACCAGGGATCAAACCCACACCCCTTGCAGTAGAAGTGCGGAGTCTTAACCACTGGACCGCCAGTGAAGCCCCAAGACTGGTAACTCCTGCTTTGAATTATAAAACGTCCAAATATCCAAATGAAAAGTGTCTTTTTGTTACCATTAGTGTCACTTTGTTATCATATCTCAATTTTATCCCATTTCGCAAATTCCTAGGATACAAAGTAAAATGATAGAGTCTTACAGACATCTCCTGAAAACACCAAGAGTTTATCTCATCCCATCTTTCACTTTTTGGAATTCCTTTGGTATACTTCTGTTTGACACCAGTCAAAACATCATCAGTATGTTTTAATGTGATTTGTTAATTTGCAGAGAGGAAGGTATGAATTCTAGGCTGAATTCAATGGTCAGAGAATGGCTCAGCTGGATAAAGAGCAATTGGAGTGATTTTTAGTGTGTGCTATAGCATATCTCTACCTGATTTCTCTGAAATGTTACCTGGGCAGTTAACTGTTGAAAGTGAGCTTCTAGTGTAAATTATATCATTCTTCTTGTAAAGTTTTCTTTTTACCAACTAGATGGACTGCCATATTCAGAGGAAAACCATCAGAGCTGATTAGCTTATTTTACAAGTGAGTCCTTAATAAGTATCTCCTAGTGATAACCAAGACAGTAGTGGCAAAGATAAGCTTTTAATGGAAGCTGAAAGCCTTTGAGCATCATGGTGTCGGACTTCCTATACTGCTACTTTCCTGCTGAAAATTACTCTTTGATCACCATAATAATGCTTAAAGTACAAAATGTCCCCGATTCTTAAACGGCGATCATCAAAAAGAACACAAATAACAAAATTTGGCGAAGATGTGGAGAAAAGGGAACCCTTGTGCACTGTTAGTGGGAATGTAAATTGGTGCAGCCACTGTGGAAAATAGTATGGAGGTTTCTCAAAAAACTAAAAATAGAACTACCATATAATCCAGCAATTCCACTCCCAGGTATATATCAAAAAAAAACCAACCCACAAAAACACTAATTCGAAAAGATACATGCACCCCAATGTTTATAGCAGCATTATATACAATCACCAAGATATGGAAGCAACCTAAGTGTCCATCAACAGATGAATGGATAAAGAAGACGTGGTACACTTTGGTCTGGAGCCTTTGGACCATCCGTCCCTGTGCAAGAAGTGCTGTGGTTCGGGCGGCTCCTGGTAGAGCGCCTTTTCTTTCTGTCATCATTGCCCGAAGAAGGCTGGAGTTGCTCTGAGAGCAGTTTGGTTTTGGATAATTATATTTGGGTTTCTGTTTTTATTCTTTTGGATCACCATTCTCCCTGTCCCTTTTTGCCTCCCTCCCTCTTAAACATGTACAATAACTATACAGAGATTGCTACAGACTTGTACATAGTTTTTGGACCAAATAGCATGAGAAGATGGGGAACCATTAAAAATTGGGGCTCCTGCTCTCCTTTGCTTTGTAAATTCAAAAGTGGGGGGTGGGGAAGAGGGATAGTTAAAATGTTTACAAAACTTTAAGCTCCCTCGGAACTTTTGCCAGTGTGGAGGAAAATAAAAAGGAACTTAAATTAAAAAAAAAAAGAAGACGTGGTGTATGTATACAATGGAAACTACTCAGCCAGAAAAAATCATGAAATTTTATCATTTGCAGCAACATGGATGGACTTGGAGGGCATTATGCTAAGTGAAATAAGTCAGACAGAGAAAGACAAATACTGTATGATATCACTTATATGTGGAATCTAAAAAATACAAAAACTATTGAAAAATAACAAAAAAGAAGCAGACTCACAGATATACAGAACAGACTAGTGGTTACCAGTAGGGAGAGAGAAGTGGGGAGGAGCCATATAGGGGTGGGGAGACAGAGGACAGTAAACATTATAAGCTATTGCACGGTGCTGCCACCAAGCCACCAATGGTTGGTTTACTTTCAGCACCATTAGCTTCTTTGTTTGTACAACATTAATTTGAATAGTTTATTGCATTATAATCTTATTTTTTAAGAAGAAGAAAACAAAAATCAAAGTGCAGGTGCCAGTGATGCAAAGAACATATTTTATAAACATATTCTAATTGAGTTCAAGATAGAAATCATTAATAGTGCCAAGTAACTCATTTAACATTGACCTAAAATAGACTCCTGAGCGCTTGAGAAAACACTATTTCTAATCCCCTGCATTCTAGACAGAGGAACAGCCAATCAAGTTCAGGCTAATCAAATTCTCCACCTCAACAACATTCACAGTCTTTCCGAAGCCTGTGGGCCCCTCCAGAAGGACCCCAACCCCAGAAATTGGAGGGAAGGCAAAGGGACTCTAAGAAAGACAGACTATGTAAATAGCCAAACAACTCCAAGACTTTCTTCGAGCCAAAATTTTCTGGGGTGTCCTCTTTCAAAACCCAAATTAACTGCAGAAATTGCCACACCTTCCCTCTGCAGACATAGGCTTTTTGAACTCTTTGGAAGCAGAGCACCTGATAAATAAACCATAGCGCAATAAATTAAATTTGGATCACTGCATCTATCTCCTAGTATGAAAGAACTTCCTGGTCTTATTCTTTCAAGGTTTATATTTCAAGGCAAAACTTCATCATAATTTAGAAAGTTTCCTTTTTTATTGAGTCAATTTTCTGTTTTTGAAATATTGTACAAATAACTCACATATACTGCGTTGGGTGGGTGAATCATCTATCTTTTGATGAAAAGCATAAGTTCTCTTTAGAAGGAATCATTTATTTCTTAACATCCCCAAGGCAAAAACCTCCCAAGATAAAGCTAGGACTCTTACCCTCTCTGGCTTGACACCATATTTATAAAATAAATTCTCTAAATCAATTGATCTTCAACATATAGTCATATGTTGGAGGTATGTGCTCTTTACCTCCTAAAAAGAATGCTATTCAGAAATGTTCGCTTATTCATTCAATCCTTCATTCACTAGACATTCACTGAGCACATAGGGTTTGCAGGGCACTGTGCCAGGTGTTAGCACTAAGGATGAAGATGGATAAAATTATAGATGACTAAGAAAGGACCCCTGTGCATTTGGAGCTCAAAAGTTTACAATGCATGAGCTAGGCACAAAATACAAGGAGCAATTAGGAGGAACCAATACGCTTCCTAAATCTGGTTGCACACCAAAATCACTTGAGAAACCAATTAAAAATAAAAATTCTTGGCACCCATCTACTGAACCCAGATCTACTGAATCAGAGGGGCCTGGAAGAACCTGAGAATTCATGTTTTAAAAACAGCCCAGTTAATTCTGAGATTTCAGCCAGATTTGGGAATCACTAAGCCTTAAAAAATATTCTAGTGGCTAGAAAATCCCACGCAGCCCCTACTACAACCACCAAAAGCATTTTGCTTCATGCCCGTGTTCAAGATCAGGGTCACTGAGATCCTCATTTACAAAGCCAGAAAGCTAGATTACAAAGAAATGGCCTCACTTGCCCAAAGAGAATCTCCAGGGAGAGATGCATATTTGACTAGGAAGTCAAAGCTTTCTAGATGTCATGATGTTATTAGGAATTCAAATACCCATTTCAGCAGTATGCAAGACAATTCACACAGACTCACAGCTCATCAGAGCTGGGCAGGACCTCAGAGATCGGAGTTCACAAACTCAAATGGTGACAGAGCTCAGGTGGTGCCATAAATGGCTGAAGTAGGCTGGAGGGGACAGAGGTTAAAGGGGGCACCTGCTATTCCACTCTAGCTGGAACTTGCCATGAAGAGTATGGGCCCAAATGTGCCAGGTCCTCCAAATTTTCAAGAGAAGCCAGAAATCTGGATTTGAAAAACTAGCCATGCAAATAAAACAGACTTTTCAGTCAGATTTGACACGTGGGCCACCAGTTTGTAATTCCTGGTCTAGTCCAAAGTCTTCATTTGACGTATGAGAAAATAGACTCGTCCTATTTCTCGTATCATTTCAGTTTGGCCTGCCACAGCGTTGGGGGAGAGTTGTTGTTGAATTTAGTTTTGCTTTTTTTTTTTTTCCTGGGTTTGAATTTTTCAATGTTATCTATTGGTCCAGATGTTCAAAGGCAAGTTTGCTAACAGCCTCATGCAGCATTCACTATGCGGCGCCGCCCAGATCCCTATTACCACGGTTGGCCAGCCTCAGCTCCAAGCCCTCTCCTGGAGTTGCCTTCAGCTGCCTCACTCAAGGGTGTGTCCCCTCCCTGCGCATCCGGCATACAGTGACTACAGGATGGTCATGTATAAAGTCCCGGCCTCCGGGACCAACTCAGGACAACTCTGCAGGGCCATGCCAGCTTCAGAGCTCCGCATGGAATTGGCTCAAGTCTTCCTGTGCCCGCATCACAGCTCAGCTCCTCTCTGTGCCCAGCCCTACCTCCCCTACAGGTGTGGATCCCAGAGTGGTTCCCAGTACACTTCCAGCACCGTAGCTCTGCCTTTGAGTCTGCTTCGCAAGAACCTGGTCTACAACACCCAGCACATCGGGATCTCAGTGAAAATAACCTCATCTGTGAAAGTCCAGATTTGCAAACTCAAATCAGAGAACAATGTTTTGCTTCGTGAAAATGTCTTCTGTTGTTTATCTTTTTTTATGGTTTTATTAGTGCTTGAAAATCATACCATAGCAGACGCCTCCCATTTCATGCCCCCCACCTCTGATCTTAGCTCAGCTGTGGTGGGCAGTTCTGGAAGCTCAGACTCACCTGGTGCTCACAGGGCCCCACCTCAAGTGTGGGCCACGCCTCCTTCTGCCTTCAGGCTTGGGGCCTTTTCTGATCTGCAGAGGTTCATTGGGCCCTTGAAAGTAGAGTCTGGAAAGGGGGGGAAGTTCCTGTCAACAAGGACTAGGAGCCAGGAGATTACTGCTCCCAACTCCCGGCCTTCAAGCAAGTCCCCATTGTGAGAACCTCCCCGCAGCCCTTAAACACCCCAACGTGGGCTTTCCCCCTCCCCCTCTCCATCTCCTTGCTCCCTCACCCCTCTGCCGGTGATCATGTTCCATATCAACTACACCAAGTCCTTCTTCATGAAGCTCTTCTTCAAGTGGGACCCAGACTAAGACCAATGCATCCTCAGTTTCTAAAACTTAACAATACAGAAGAGTACAAGAAGAAAGTGAAAGTCCATTTTTGAAACATCCCACCAGTCTTATTTCTATGCATTAATGCCTACTTATAGTGGGTTTAGAAACTTTAATAAACCTGATCAACCTAGATACTCTGTTCAGTAACTCTGCAGGTCACTTCAAACACTGGTCTTATCAAGTACATTTACTTCAGTAAATTGACTTCTACAGTTGTTTCATTCATTTACCTATTCATTTAACAAATGTTCATTTCAGGTCTTATCTGTGCAAGGCACCGTGCTAAATACTGCAGATGTTACAAAGACATGTCCCATGCCCTTAGGATGCTTATACATATTTTTACTACTCAATTTTTCAGGACCATATTGATTGAACAAATTAAGGCATGCTTGTTTTCAAAAATCATATTAGGATTCCTTGAAATCTAGTGCCATAAGCTTTAATTAAACAGAGTTTTCACCCAGATGGTATGTACAAGATGAATGGATTCCTGGGTTCAAATCTTGACTCTGCTACTAAGCAGAAGTGTGACTTGAAGCTCATTTTTCTTGTTTGTAAAATGGGGCATAAAAATAATAACTATCATAAGCAGTTGTGAAAATAAAATGAGAGAATCAATATAAATAACTTGATGTAGTGCCTGACACAAAGTACTCAATGCATATTCCCTATAATAACAATTATTATTTTCCTCTAACATGAACCTCAGGTCCATATGCATGTAGCATGGATCCAGGCACCACGGGAATTGAGCAGAACAGACTGGAAATGAAAATACAGACACTGTCCAATGCTGTTCCACTCAGCACAGTTTCACCAGTTTGGGAACCTAAGGCACCAGGAAAGTATAGTGCCCACCTGGTCAGTCCGTGTAACCGAAGAGAGGGTGGGCTCACCTGTCGAGCTGATGCCAGTGCACAGGTGCAGGTGGGGATCTGGCCACAACTGGAGTTCGCTCCAGTCCCTCAGAGTCCTGCACATGGTGTTTACCAGTCCTGCAGGGTAAACACAAACCAGAAGAATGCAAAAGAGATGTAAACACCAGATTTGCTCAGCTGTCTGGGCAAATATCTTGCTGACATGGAGATTCACATTGTGTCTCAGGCCCCCAAGAAGTATTAGGTCAGGCAGTCGCTGCCTAAGACGTGCGGTCCCCTCAGTAGGAGGGGCACGTTCTCACGGAGATGCTGTCTTCTATCGTGTGTAGTCCTCCCAGCACCCACCACAGACAGCCTCTTCCTCCGAGATGCTCAGTAAATATTTGTTTGACTAATGGATCGAGCGCTTGTAGAGCTCCTTGAATATTGTCCTTGTGTGGAGAATGTCTTAGGCAGTACATCACTTTTGAAAACCTGACTTTCCAAAGACTTCCAGCTTTTGCTTTGTAAATTGCTTTTAAAAAGGGAGAGAGAAAGACAGAGCAGATGAAATCTCATCATTCTCCTGATGCAATCGTGTGTGTCGGGTGGGAGTAGAACAAGGGTGGACACAAATGCAGAACATTTGCCACTCCATGCACAAAAGACTGCAAAACCAAAGGGAAGAAAAACATACATTGGAAAACATATCTAAGGTGGTGACAAGAACAGGTGAGAAATGAGATTGTTGAGGACAGCAAACCGCTGCCTGAAGATAGAGTTTGTTTAAATTGTTTTTTTGTAAGACAATCCAAAAATCTGTATCCGAGTTAAATTAGAAATGCTGGAAACATCAGATCCAAATTCTACGAGGTAACAATTGGCTTCAGCAGATCCACATTCAGCAGCTCATTCACTGTCCAGTTCACCACAGTCTCTACCGCCCTCCCCTTTCCACCTGCTGTGAAGTTACGTGTAAGTTGCCATTTATCATCATGCTTCTACTGCTGTTTTTCTTACAGATAAAATTAGGAGGAAAATGACACATTTTTGCATGCCTCTCTCTATCAAAACGGGAAAAATGAAAGATAGGCCGAAAGGACCACATATTTCATTAAAATGTTTTTGCATTTTTACATACAGCCCACTTTACTCATTTGTGGTACATTCTGGACCTTATAAGCATTGTAATTTGCACCCTGTATAAATTTCTTAATGTTACTGTAACAAGTTATTACAAATTTAGTGGCTTTAAAACAACACAAATTTATTATCTTATAGTTCTCTAGGTCAGAAGTCCAAATGGGTTTTACTGGGTGAAACGCAAGGGGTCAGCAGGGCTTGCATTGCTTCTGGAGGCTCTAGGGAAGAACCCGTTTCCTGGCCTTTTCCAGCTCTAGAGGCCACCCACATCCCTCGGCTCATGGCCCCAGCCAGCAATAGCATCACTCCAACCTCTGCTTCAGTCATCACATGTCTCTGACTTCCACTTACCTGCCTCCCTCCTTCTCTTCTAAGAACCTTGTGATACATCAGCCCCATCCAGATAATCCAGGACACTCTCCCATCTCAAGACACTTAAGCTGATCACATCTACAAAGTCCCTTTGGCCATGTAAGGTAATTCCCAGATTCCAACGATTAGGATGTGGACATCTTTGAGAGGCCATTATTCTACCTACCACACACCCTGTTTATAGAGGTCAGGAATTAATAGGTCACTGCTTTGAAAGGAATTTCTAAAGAGGAAAAAGGGCCAAAGGGAGAACCAAATATTTCAAAACTTTTGAAAATAATCCAGTTAAAATTCAACTTGCTCAAAAAAATAAAAATGAAAATAAACTCAAATAAATTCAACTTGCTCAAATGTTTGAACGTAAAATGAGGGCAATAAGGAAATAGAATGGTGAGGTGCTATTGTGTCAGCATTGAATTCCCATTCCAAGTCTGGAGAATTGCCACTTTGTGAGTTTTGGGTGGGAATGAGGACAGCTTCCCATCATAGGGTACAGATATGCTGGATGCTGGCTTCCCAACCTCCCCTTGCTTCTGGAGCCTGGGAACTGGATACACGATCAGAAAGAGCCACATGGGCTTGGAATAGAGAGCTGGTGGTGCAGGAAGCAAGGGACAGGCAGCTTTCTCTCTTTGGCCAGGGTAAAGGCATCATCTCACCAAAACTATTAGTTCAGAGGGGAACTAGAGCATCCTGCCTCTTTACTTTGAGCCTGGTGTTCCATCCTCACAATCATTCTGTGAACTACCCAATATTTTAATAACCTTTTCCTGCTCAATTCCATCACAGCCAGCTTCTGTTGCTTACAATTAAGAGCGATGGCCAATGCAGAGGGTATCGGCTACAAGCAGCGTACAAGTTAAGAGCTCTGGTGTCAACCAGCTCTGAGTTTGAGTCCTAGATCTGCCACTTTCTAGCAGTGTAACCTTGGTCAGGTTACTTAACCTCATGAAATTTCAATGTAATAGTAATAGCACTGAGCCTAACTCATCAGCACGTGGGCATGAAACAGGATAACACACAGGAAGGACTTAGCCCAGTGCTTAGTAATGGTGATAGCTCAGTAAATAGCAGCAATTATTATTAACTTTTAAAACTTTGAGTTAAAAATGTCAGCAGGGAATGACATTTTTCATCTCCTAAAGTTGGCTGAAGCCCCTGGGAGACGTCAAGAGAGGCTGGAAACATTGGCCTGGAGTTGACGGTGAGGAACACAATCTCATGCAAATAGCTAGTGTGTGGATGAGAATATCAAGGCTTTGAGGGCGGTGTAGGGGTGGAAGGGGGCGGGGGGCGAGAAGAGGGCCAGAGGTAGATTTGGGGGTGGAGGGGGGACATCTGACTTTAGAAGAGTAAGAGAAAAAAGCAAGCAGAACAGAAAACAGGAAACTAAGGAAGGTAAGGGGAGATTTCCTTAAAATAAGAATGTATTACTTTTTAAATTTAAAATAATGACGTGAAGATTTAAGTGAGGAAGAACAGTTTCAAGCACATGAGGCAACTCAGCAGTATGTAGGTGATTATGGATGAGGTCATTGGTAAATTCTGCGAGGAGCTGAGCAGGGAGAGTGGACACAAGATTACCCAGGATTGAGGAACAGGTGAGTGGTGAGAGAGTGAAGCAGCGAGCATGTTCCCCATATTAGTTAGGATGGGCTAAACCGTGCTGCCATCCCAGACTAAACCCCCGCGTCCCAGGGGTCAACACAATAAAGGCTGGATGTCTCAGTTACATAAAGCCCAGTGCAAGTCACACCCCCGTCTTGTAGCTGTGCCCTCCCTCGACACAAGGCAGAGGAAGTAGAGAATGATGGAAGGGAGACCCTAGCTCTCTTTTTCCTCCAGTTTTATTAAGTTATAATTGACAAATAAAATTGTATGTGAAATGATTACCACAATCAGGTTAATTAATACATCTATCGTCTTACATAATTACCTTTTGTGTAACTATAGATACAGATACAGACCACATCTTTATCCATTCGTCTGTTGATGAACACTTAAGTTGTGTCCATGTCTTGGTTTTTGTGAGTAATGCTGCAATGAACATGGGAGGGCAGGTATCTCTTTGATATACTGATTTCGTTTCCTTCAGATATGTACCCAGCAGTGCGACTGCTGGATCATATGGTAGTTCTAGTTTTCATTTCTTAAAGAGTTTCCATACTGTTTTCCAGAGTAGCTACACCAATTTATATTCCCACCATCAGATCCTGGCTCTTTATTACCTCCATGTGGAAGCCACCGTGCCACTTCTGTTCACGGTGCATTGGCCTCAACCTAGCAAGACAAGACATAGGACATATAGTGAGCACTGACTGTCTGCCGCAGTGCCTTGTTCAAGAGGAAGAGAAGAAGAGCAGGAAAGGCAGCAGAGAGGAGAGCCTGTGCTCATACGGAATTCAGAGCCTTGAGCAAGCTTGAGGCGGAAGAGGACAAAAGCAGGAAGGATTTCAGTTATCAAGGCCCAGAGGAAGCTTGAGCCTACCCCTAATGTAGCAGTTGGTCCTCACAGCCTTACATCTTCTGCCCCTTGAAAATCCTGCTTCCTATGCCCACCTCCAAGCCTTGGATAGCACATAGATCAACACCAGAAAACTGTTAATCCAAAAAAGGCTATTAGCATGGATTCAAGACCTTCCTGCAAAGTAAGACAACCATGTCTCACGCTTGCACTTTGCAGAAGGCTTTAAACTGCATGATTTCAGTTGATTTTTATTATAACATTGTGAGACAGATGTGGCCTATAGAACTAGCATTCTCATCAAAATCCTTACCTTACAGATAAGGGAACTAAAGTGCAGAGAAAGAAAATGACCTACCCGAGGCCATCTGCTAAGGCTTAAATCTGGGTCTCCAGGCTCCTGGTCAGTCTCTCTCTTCCACGAGACTCCATCTGCTTCTTTTGGTACATTTGGCTGATCCTCCCTGCAGACAGAGTGGACAATGAGCTTGTCATGTCTTTTGAAGAGTTTGTTAAATTTATTTTATTTACAACAGTTGGCAGAAACATTAAAGAAATTGTTTCAGCAACTTCCACTCCAACTGTGGACTCTAGCAGTCCCAGTTCTGTCTGGAAGCAGATTTAAATTGGCCTAAGAAAGGAACGGCACCACATCCCAGCTCCCTCCCCCATGCACCTTGCTGCGGGGACACTTTGCTAGTGACCCAAGGTCAAACTGGCGGGGCACAATGTGCTGCTGGTGTGTGCTGTGCCTGGGCCAGTCCTTCCTCTGCACCTCCACAGTGTTTGCTTTTCATCAGGAGTCTCGAAAACACTATGTGATACTCAATGAACGCAATCACCATTCACTGGGCGCTAATAGCTTCCTGGGGTTTTGAATAGACTGTCCTACTGAACCCTCATAGAAACCCTGCAAAGTAGGTATTATTCTCAGTTTCTAGAGGCCAGAAAATTATCGAAGGCAAATTATCTAAGGTTCTACAGTTGGAAATAGCATGCCTGGGATTCAAAGAAAGCTAAGCCCATCTCTCTCCAAGGTCTGAGCACTTTCTACTGGTCCACTAAGCCTCCTGGCTGAGAGGCATGATGGGGAAAAATGAAAAGAGATCAACAATGATCTTCTTAGAGCATTGCACAGTGACCTTTCTAGTAGAGGATATTTTCTCAAGGAAAGGAAATAGGAAGGGAGAAAGAGAGAGAGAGGAGAGAGAGACTATAGATACTGTTTGGAACACTCTATACACAGTTTAGGTATCTGAAGATATGTTGTCCTCTGTTTTAACAGCCACTGGTTAATGCGCAGGCTGAGCAGAGGACGGGGCCCTGGGAAACAGCAGCCGAGAAGTGAGAGGAAAACTGGGAGTGAGGGGCCATGGGCGCCATGGGCAGAGAGGAGAGCCCACACTTTTCTATGTCAACATCACCAGCCTAGTTAACAGACTGCTTTCAGGTTTTTCTTTTCCTGTAATGATTGAAACAGTTTAAAGATTAGCATTTGGAGCTAAAGGGAGGACACTAAGGGTTTTGCTGAAAACAAAAATAATACACGCTTTTTCCTCTTCCTCCTAAAGCTGGTCCCAGGCTGCAAGCACAGAGACGCTTGATCACTGAGGCTCAGGTGGCTCCTTTCACCCGCTGTTTGCAGGAAGGAAGTGACAGCCCCGCATCAGAGCTCACTTCCAGCTCTACCTCACAAGTCACTTGCGAACTCAGCCCTGATGCCCAGAACTGCCTCTGAGCCCACATTTGCACATCAGGGTGTGTGTACGTGAGTCCCTTCTCGTGCTGCGATTAAAACTCGAAGCAGCTACTATTTTCAGCCTGAGCAGCTGCCCAGTCTTCACAGCCAGGTTGGGGGAAGCAGCTCTACATGCCTAAGCTGCCCAGTGTGAAACATGAAGAAAGCATCTGAGGAGGTCAAAACCTTCAAGCTTTCTGGAAATATGAGTTTCAGACACTCATTTCAGCGACATCCCTACACAAATAGACACCTTTCCTTATTGTCAAAGCCCACTGCAAGGAGCCACAATGGCAGGTCATGTCTTGCATGGGTTTCCTGAAGTACCAGCGTGATGGAGGGACAGGGGTTAGGGTGTTCCCATCCCAGGCTCCCAAAGTATACAGGATGCTAAGGGATACGTCAGCATGCAGGATAGGGTGGGCACGAGCCCAGGGCCCCCCGCTAGGCAACAACCACGGCTCCCAGAGCAGGACTGGAGAGAGGGGACAGCTCTGATTTTAAGACATGGCTCAAATATTGAAGGACCAGGCCTTATTTTCCCTTTGCCCTAAAATGGCCACAAAGGAAAGAGTGAAGGTCATCAAGTTCAAAGAGGCTCCTCAGAAACAAGCATGGGCTCAACTACAAGGCACAGGCCAGTGGGTCCCCTGGTTGACCTATGAATAGGGTCAACTGCCTCAAATGCTTCGCCTGGGCTGATCCAGTCCACACCTGGGGTGGATGGAAGGTTGTGTGCATCCCATCAAAGGGTGTGAAGTACAGCACTTTAGGGAAGGGATGGTCTAAGCCAAGCCATGATGTACCTGCAGAAGCAACTCAAGTTCCACCCCAAAACCAAAGATGAGTTCATGCTACTCCCAGGGGTGTTCTCCTCCCAGCAGACACCTGGGAGTCAGTTTGACAAAACAGAAACCCAGTCTGGCTGTGCACAAAAGGGAAGGCAGGCAAGCCACGGGTGTGGATAGGAGGCAGGAGAGGGGAAGGAGGGTTCACTTGGGGCTCCCACGGAAGAGAAAGCTGGCCTCTTTGTGTCTTGGTCACACCCTCCACGCTGCCCCCAGCACATTCCGTTGTCTCAGCCTGGCCCCTGCAGTTGGCCAGTGTCCTTTCTTGGGCTACAGGCCTTGGTCTGGCTCAACTGAGGGAAATCACGAGAGGTTCGGAAACTCACAAAAGCAACCTGACAACGCTGGCTCAGAGCCCGGGTTGCCTGACTTCCAGCCCAGTGGTCTTTCCCACCAGAACAGGGATGACTCACCCTGTCTCTTCAGCCACAAAGAGCGGTCTTAACAAAACTATCACCAGGACCTCTGCAATTGCATTCAGTCATGTGATCATTCTTTTTTTTTTTTTTTACAAATGTGTTGGCATTTTATTTATTTATTTATTTATTTATGGCTGTGTTGGGTCTTCGTTTCTGTGCGAGGGCTTTCTCTAGTTGTGGCAAGTGGGGGCCACTCTTCATCGCAGTGCGCGGGCCTCTCACTATCGCGGCCTCTCTTGTTGCAGAGCACGGGCTCCAGATGCGCAGGCTCAGTAGTTGTGGCTCACGGGCCTAGTTGCTCCGCGGCATGTGGGATCTTCCCAGACCAGGGCTCGAACCCGTGTCCCCTGCATTGGCAGGCAGATTCTCAACCACTGCGCCACCAGGGAAGCCCCCTGATCATTCTTTGAGTAGCTTGAGATACAACTCCCAGGACACCTGGGGAAGGACAGCCATCTGACTCCTTTTCCCTTTCTAAGTGAAATCCAGGGGAAAGAGCAGCTTCCCACTTCGGCAAAGAAGGCTGAAGCAAGAGGTCTGAAGTGACTGGGCCAAGGTCACACAAGTAGTTGAGGCTGGAGGTGAAAGCAGACAGATGACGACTGCACCACCCAGATCACAGCAAGGCTCCCCTCTCACCCAGAACCCTGCAGACAGTGGACCTGCACCTGCAGGCTGCTCTTCCCTGACACTCTGAGCCCCCCGCCAAATGGCCTGTCCACTCCCACTCACCCAATGTACAAAAATACCATCCCACCCCGGCAAGGGGACTAGACAGCTGATGCATTAAGTTGATTCTAAGGGTGGGAATCAGATTTTTATCTTCTTGTCTCAGGTAATGTTATGTAACCTCAATTTTTTTGGTTTATTTATTTATTTTTGGCTGCATTGAGCCTTCGTTGCTGTGCGCGGGCTTTCTCTAGTTGCAGCGAGTGGGGTCTACTCTTCATTGCAGTGCACGGGCTTCTCATTGTGGTGGCTTCTCTCGTTGCAGAGCACGGGGTCTAGGTGTGAGGGCTTCAGTAGTTGAGGCGCGCAGACTCAGTAGTTGTGGTGCACGGACTTGGTTGCTCCATGGCACGTGGGATCTTCCCAAACCAGGGATCGAACACGTGTCTCCTGCATTGGCAGGCGGATTCTCAACCACTGCGCCACCAGGGAAGTCCCTAACCTCAAAGTTTTAACCCAAATAAATGTGTCTAAGGCTGAGGAATTTCAGGGTAGGTAGGATAGGAGGGCTTAGCCCCAGGGGCTCACAGCTGCCCAGGCGGCTTTGTCCACAGCCCCAGGTCTCACCTGGGTGTTTCTGAGCAGCAGTGAGTGCCTCTGTGCCTAAGCGTGGAAGGTCACTGGAAGCCTCTTGAAATGCAGAGTGAAATCTGCCGCCTGATACGTTCACCCTGGTTGTTTGGCTGCTTTGCATGCCTATGGGGCAAGCAGGCTATTTTGAGCAGATTTCATAACTCTCTTTGTAGCTGCTGCGGCTGCTGATTGCACATGTGTTTCCATCTCCGTTCTTGTGGTGAGAATGTTTACAGAGATGGCACATTGTCAGAGAATGTAAAGAAAGCAAGATTAGGAGATTAGGAGGACAATTTCCATGTCTAGACAGAGTTCGCACAGCCGGCGTGTGCTCCAATCGGGGTCCCCGGAATTCGGCACCCTGTGCTGATCACCCTCTGAACCCCTCATCCCATCCCAAGAACTTTACTGTGAAATCTCCCAGGGGGCGGCAAGGAGCAGAAGAGAGCTCTCTGGCATCCTTTCTGAGAATAAATCTAGGGTGGATTTCTGAATGTTGTGGGAGGGAAACAAAGTATCAGAAAAATCTGTGAACGTCTGCACACATTTTCTTTTGGTAATCTCAAATCTCAAGCCTGATTCTAGCCTCGGCGCGGGCTGCCTCTCTGTTCTCGGCCGGTGGGGTCGTCTTCATCACTGTGTTGCTTGCTTATTTATTTATCCCAGTCTGTTTACCTCCTGTCAGCCTGATAACAAGTCTGCTCACCTATTTTGTTTTTAATTTATCCCTTTGCTCCTATTTTCCACCTTTGCCAACTGCGCTCAGGCTCTGTAGGAAAGCACTGCTACTCAGTTGTATTCAGCTTTCATTTTTGAGCCCCACCATGTTTGAACAACTGGCTCCATCGATCCCCCCTCTTGAACCTTTGATTCCATTTGTTACATGCCCCTTTCGCCCTGTTCTTCCCTCCTGGCTCCTGTCACGTCCTGTGTCATGATTGCCCATCACAAGCTACCTCAGGGAAGGATCTGTGTCAATTTACCCTTATTACCACCATCACAGCCTTCTGGGATGGTATTTACAAGAAAAATAATACTAGCCCACATTGAGACCACAGAGCAGACACTGGACTAGTGTTCTACATGCGTTCTTTTATTTTCACTTAATCCTCATAACAATCTTCCAAGAAGGTTGCTGTTATTTTCCCAACTTTACACATAAAGAACCTGGGGCTCTGAGAGGTAAAGCCATTTGCCCAAGTACAGGCAGCTAACTAGTGGCAGAACAGGTTTCAAATGTAGGTCTACTTTAACTCTGGAGCCTGAACGCTTAAGGACTCTTGAAAGAATTTAGGGATGAACAAATAAATATTCAAGATCCCCGGACTTCTGGTCATTTTGCTTCTCATATTTGATTCTGGTTCTTTTCTGACTTTCAAGATGGTAGAACAGTCTGCAAAGAGTTCTATGATCTAAATCCAGAATGCAACCCGCATTCTCCCAACAACTGCTGGGGACTTAATGCACCTTTCCTTATGCAGCCTGGCAAAGCGAGGACCGTGTCCTCACTCGCCGTGAGGTCTCGGGATCGACACCGCTGCCCCCTGCAGGGGTCTCCCCAGCCAAGCGTGCAGCAGGCTGTGCCAGGCTCCGCTCCATAGAGCAAGCGCGCCAGCCACAGCTGAAACGGGATAAACTGCGGCAAGACCACGACTTACCTAGAAAATCAGAAGGGAGGCCAAGGAAACCACCAAAGAGAGAAACAAACAAGGTCCTGACAGAGCCAAAATAATAAGCCAATTTTCTGGCAAAGTGACAGCAGAAATCTAAGTGTCTCTGAAAACTCTTCCATACGTCTGACTACCCTGAGCTAAAAGGGCCAAAGGAAGCAGCTTCTCATGGTCAAGCTACCAGCCTGAGAGAACAAGAGCTTAAGTCCTAATCTTACCCTGACCCCTGCCTCCTGCCAGTTTATAATCCTGGGACCAGTTACCCAAGATGACAGAGTTTTCATGCTTTGACAGGGGAATGTCATACCGGTCCTTCTTTGGGGGCCATCACTGGGGAGGGGAGGGGGATAGTGTGAAAAGGTGTCAAGGACAACTCAGGGACAATCACTGCTGTGTCCTTCTGCCCCTCCTGCCAGCCCGAGCAGGGACCTGTGTGTGAAACATGCCTTCCTGACCCTGACTCTGCCTTGTGTCTGGGTGGATTCCTCAGGGCGGATTCCATTCAGCAGGCGTTCCCCCAGCTTCTCCCAGGTGCCCCGTGCCAGTCACTTCAGGGGACTGAGAGGCAAGATACTGGAAGGGCTCTAAAGATCAAGCACTCAGTGCTCCCCTGTGATTTAAGGAGAATCCTGAATTCCTACAGGTTTTCCCTTCCTCCCTCCTCTTAAAGAGGAAGCATTCTTACTTTCTAGAAAAGGGGCTAAGTGATCCACATAATAAAAGGAAGGAGAGAGGGGAGGGAAGAGAAAGGAGATAGATGTGGGGTTGGTGTAAGAGATGGTCCAGAGCAATCTCCAGAGGCTGGAAGACTGGAAAGAGGTGATAAGTAAGTTACATCCATGTGGCTTATGAACTGGATCTTGTTCAGGCTCTTAGAGAGACCCTGGCAAATAATGAATTCTTTAAAAAAATGTATTTTCAGTGGCATATCTGAAGAACTGTGTTGCTTTAGATGTGGTTCCATGCAAAAAATAAGTAATGTGTCTCTACTTTCAAAAACTATGAAAGGAAGATTTTGAATTCCTTGATAGCTTTAAAGATGCTATCAGTTTGAAGTCTTGGTGCACAAGGTTGCTGTCTTGATTCTTAGATTCCTGGCTTCTTCCCTTTCCTCCTCCCCATATAGACCAAAGTGGAGGAGGATGTGGCTCCTTGAGGACAGGGAAGATTTCTGATCCACAGCGGAGAGCCCCAAATAGGTGCACAATTAATGCTCATTGAATTAAATTAAGAATTCAAGCACCAACAATCTCATGTCATGAAAGGATGCCCATAAGATTATGTCATGTGAGCAAACAATTTATGCCATATAATCTCAATGTATACCATATATCATACTTATATCATATAATCTAAATTTATATATCATATCACATTTATATCATAATTTCAATTTTCAAAAAATATAAACACCCACACATACATATAAAAAATAAAATCACCAAAATATTAACAGTAGAGCTCTGAGTGGCGTTTTTTTTGGTGTGTGTGTGTGGGTTTATGTATTATCCAAATTTTCTTCAATAAACACATAGTTTCCCTCCAGAAAATACTTTTTTAAAAGGCAAGAAAATTAAGGTCTGGTGCATTCGGATGATAGGATAGGTCTTTTGAGGAGAGGGGCATAGTCTAAACATAGACCTGAGATCCTGAGAAGGTCTCAGCCAGGGAGAAAATATTGAAGAAACCACTCCCCAGTTCACCATGGCAACCTTCCTGGCAACAATAGACCGTTTTGTGCTGGTAGGTAGGTTGGCTTACAAGAGAGAAGAGATGCGTTCTTCCTTCAGTTAGGGAAACCTATTTGTTGTCAATCCCATCGACTTATAAACTTCTCCAAACCTGGAGAAATATTCCCCTTCAGAACAACCATACCATTTTTTGGTACCTTTCTTGACATTTATCACTCTCCACTTCGCATTGCATCAACTCATGGGAAAGACAAGATGATGGAAACTGAAATCAAAAGATACAAATTCAGGACCTGACTGTACCACTTACTATCTCACGGACATCAAGCAAGTCATTTATCCTTTTCAAATCTCTCTTTACTTGCTGTTCAAGGAATGTTGTACTGTAAGGATAATAAAATGGAAAGGAAGGACACAAAAGTCAGAACCAAAAAAAGGCAAGAAGAACAAATAAGCTCCCTATAGGGGTTGACAGTGCTTCTGTTTTGGAGCATCATTTTGGTCTGTGTTTCCTGACATCCATTTTTGTGGCTATCCAGCATGCAACCATCCTTTCTATCAGCCCGCTAACCTTCCTTTTGGAGACTTCATTAATCTTTTTTTTCAATTCAAGTATAGCTGATTTACAATACTGTGTTAGTTTCAAGTGTACAGCACAAAGATTCAAATATATATATTCTTTTTCAGATTCTTTTCCCTTATAGGTTATTACAAAATATTAAGTATAGTTCTCTGTGCTATACAATAGGTTCTTGTTGATTATCTATTTTATGTATATTGGTTTGGCCAAAAAGTTCGTTCGGGGTTTTCCTGTAACATCTTACAGAAAACCCCAAACGAACTTTTGGCTAACCCAATAGTAGTATGTAAATGTTAATCCCAACCTACTAATTTATCCCTCCCCCCAACCTTTCCCCTTTGGTAGCCATAAGTTTGTTTTCTACGTCTGTGAGTCTGTTTCTGTTTTGTAAAGAAGTTCATTTGTATCGTTTTATTTATTTATTTATTTATTTTTGGCTGCCTTGGGTCTTCGTTGCTGTGCACGGGCTTTCTCTAGTTGTGGCAAGCGGGGGCTACTCTTCGTTGTGGTGCGCAGGCTACTCTTCATTGTGGTGTGTGGGCTTCTCATTGCAGTGGCTTCTCTTGTTGAGGAGCACAGGCTCTAGGCGCGTGGGCTTCAGTAGTTGTGGCACGCGGGCTCAGTAGTTATGGTGCACGGGCTTAGTTGCTCCGCAGCATGTGGGATATTCCCAGACCAGGGATCGAACCCATGTCCGCTGCATTGGCAGGCAGATTCTTAACCACTGTGCCACCAGGGAAGTCCCTGTATCTTTTTTTTTTTTTTTAGATTCCACATATAAGTGATATCATATGATAGTTGTCTTTCTCAGTCTGGCTTACTTCACTTAATATGATAATCTCTAGGTCCATCCATGTTGCTGCAAATGGCATTATTTCATTCTTTTTAATGGTTGAGTAATATTCCATTGATAGATATAGATATCTATATATCTACATATAGATATCTATATCTATATATAATCACGTCTTCTTTATCCATTCATCTGTCAGTGGACATCTAGGTTGCTTCCAGGTCCTGGCTATTGTAAATAGTGCTGCAATGAACATTGGGGTGCATGTATCTTTTAGAATTAGAGTATTCTCCTGATATATGCCCAGGAGTGGGATTGCTGGATCATATAGTAGCTCTATTTTTAGCTTTTTAAGGAAACTCCATACTGTTCTCCATAGTGGTTGTACCAATTTACATTCCCATCAACAGTGTAGGAGGGTTCCTTTTTCTCTACACCCTCTCCAGCATTTATTATTTGTAGCCTTCTTGATGATGGCCATTCTGACCAGAGTGAGGTGATACCTCATTGTAGTTTTGATTTGCATTTCTCTTATATTTAGCGATGTTGAACATCTTTTCATGTGCCTATTGGCCGTCTGTACGTCTTCTTTGGAAATTGCCTCATTAATCTTGAAAGTGGCTGTCCCTCCCACTGTAGACACCAAAGGGACTAGCTCCCCAAACTGAAGCTGGGCCAATCAGAAGGTTCTCTCAGGACTTGATCTTGAGTGAGTGACCTACTGTCACAGAGGCAGTTGGACATCTTACTCACCTTGGCCCAGCAGCATGAGAACCAGTTTCTGTGGCCTCACTTTCCAGAGCACCTTTGGTTCTTATCTGTTTTCCAAACTTGGTCTTTGAGCATCCCATCTATTTTGGGAGTTCCACTGTGATTGTACAATATTCCTCGAATGGCAAATCAACTGATATTTGAAAAGAATAAATGACTTACCTGGTGCCCCTGAGCAAGTCAGTGGGATAGCAAGGTCCTGAATGTATATGTTTTGATTTAAATATACTTTCAACAAATTCCTCTTTTCTGCTTAAGATAGCTAGAAATAATTTCTGTGGTTTGCAACCTAGAACCCCAGCTTATTCACAGAACAGAAATAGAAACATGGTAAGTTACAAAATTCTCATATCTAAAAAGAAGATGTAGACTGTTTCCTCATTTAGTTCTAGGGACTAAATTCAAAAAGTGATTTCTCAAGGGGGAATACATATTGGGGGGTGGCATTAAGTAACATTAAAAAAAAAATTATGTCCCTTTGAGACCAGATGCTCTTTGAGAGCCAAGAACTTGATGTTTTATATCCTGTTCACCTACAGCACCTTGTTCATAATAATACCCAATATATTTCTGCTGAATGAAAGAATAAATGAATGAGGTCACTTTCTAGAAACTTTTCTTAGCTGCTCTCTTCAATTATCATTTTCCACCTTTGTCTAGGAGAGACACAGGCCATTCATAAAAATGCCTCAGACCCTCTTGTTCTTCAAACTCCACATGTACCCACAAGCATTAGCAGACCCTACATGATTGCCTACACGATGGGTACTTTCCATATCTCCTGACTCTTCACTCTCCCTCTCTATCAGCAAGAATACAACCTGTCAAAATTTATTCTTTGTGCTTCTGTCCTTTCTATTCACCTAGTCCAAAGCTAAACGTCAAAGGTGACCTAGGATAGCAGAAGATCATGGACCTCACCCCTGATGACTGCACAGAGCAAAAGAGTCAGAGCGCCGGGTCCTCTGCCCCCTCAGCCCAGGAGCCCTTCCCCTACATCCTGGACTGGTTTAATAACAAGATAGAACAAACAGAATTTTGAATGCCACCCATACAACTAGAATGGTTAGAATGGTTAGAATGATGAGCCAGACTTCAGGTACAGAAGACTGGAGACTACTGCTCAGTGGGGCCTGTCAGCTGCATCTGCAGGAGACACATGCCCAGGTTACCATTCCGCTAAGACCTTGCCTTTTCCAACCCCATTGGTTAAGGGCATTTTCTGCTTCTGTATTGAGTCATGTTGATAATAAGATACCCATTTTCTTAAATTTCTCATTTAAACTGTAGACATTGTGAATCTTAAAAAGTGGACCAATAATCCAATAATATTTTCGAGAAGAGTATTTTCCTCAGGAAGGTTGGGAATGACCATGAATAGCAGCTTCCGTTCACCCTACACAAGCCATTGCCTGGAGTCCCCCTGACATAAGTTGCATTTCCTCCGATACCAGGAAACACCAGAATATGGAAATAGCACTCTGGAAGGCAGAAGTATTTCCACCCTCTCTCCCTCTTGCCCTGAGCTTCCTGGGCAAGATGTGTGCAAACTGGAAGAATAACTTCCTCAAATACGAAACCAGAGCAAGGAACATGGTGTCCTAACAGGGCTGCAACCTGCCACAATACAGCGCCTGCTTTGCACTGAAAAAAGCAACTCCTACTTTGGCCTGAGGCCGATCCCCATGATAGAGTCAAACTGTCTCCATCACCCCTGATGTAAAGCATCATGGTCCCTGCAGTGTCCAGAGAAGCAGTTCAGCTTGGTAGGATCTGAATTTCACCATCTCCCCAGTAGCGAGTAATGTAAAATTATGTTCCAACAGCATCAGGAAAGCAAAGTACTACAGAAGATCTGAATTAAAAGCCCAGGGCCATGTCACCTCATTAGCATTTCCATGGATGGCTGGGCAGCTTCCTTCCCCCTTCCCACAGCAAGAGTCTCACTGCCAGTGCTTGAGCCTTGCTCACCAAGTCAAGGCAATTCTCCAGGAAAATAGGTCAGCTGATGCAAAAAGGGAGGCGGCAAACCAGAGCTGAGGCCACCAGTGGCATTCAGTGGAGCCTCAAGGGCTTACCCCTTTGCTTTTCCTATTAAGCACTTATTTAAACTGAAATTTACATGTTTGGCTTCAGTCCAGGGACTAGCATTTTGTGAAAGAACTTGAGCCCAGCCCATTTTAAGCATATAATAATGAAAACCAGAGCTGTTTTTTGCCTAGCATCTCTCACCCAGGAAGGGAGAAAACATACTCTTGCTTTGTGGACTGAGGATGCAAATTTACCTACTAGGCCCCCTAGGCTATTACTTTCACAGATTTCCAGACATCCCTCTCAGTAACATCTTTCAGAACGCAAAGCTTTGAATAAGTAAGGAAAAAAACTTGAGTGAACATGTGGCAATTTTACAAATGTTGAGTTCTCTGAGCTCTCAGGTGTCTGGGAAGTTGGGTAAACATGGATCAATGGTCAACAGTCATGTCGCTGTGGTTTTTCTGTTTGAGCCGGAAGACGACAGATGTCTCTGGGCAGCATTTGTGGTCACTCGATTGCTTCTCAAAAAGCAATCAATGAAACGGCAAAATGGCATTTTAAGTGCGATGTTGGACAAGGTTGAGGGAGATAGAGTGTGAGTAGGAGGGTGGGAAAGAGGAAGGAACAGAATTATAACCTGAACACAGAGTCAGGAAGCACTTGTCACTGAGGTCACCTTTCCTTGTGCCCACATGTATCACTATAATAACCACTCAGTGAATCAAGACAAAAGACAAACCAAAAAAGTGGTGTCCAAAGGGACTTTTGGCCTGAAATACTTCACATATGAATCTACTTCTTTAGAAGCTTTATTAGACTGCTGCCATCTTCAAAGAACGTTGGCATTATTGTCACAATCCTAAAATCAATTCACATCGGGCACTTGAAGCTCTCCCAGGTATGAGAAGTGTGTGGTTTGCTTGTCCGTCCCTATTGACCAAGTCTTGACTTTCTAAAATACTCCCCTACCTCGAAGGTAGATTTCAAAAAGTGCTCCAGCTACAATTCTTTTCAGTTCTGATCCTCTCCCTGATATATATATTTATAACTTCCTGTCCAAATGGCAAAATGAGAGTGTGACTGGGATGGCCAACAGGATTATGGCCTGGAAGTTATGGGACAGGGAGGGGGGAGCCTCTCTTTGGGGACCTCTTTGCTATCCCCTACCCTGTGTCCATGATATCCTGAAAGTCACATGAGACTCACTGCAGCTTTTTTTCCCAAACTGACACTTTTAAGACAAAGATTCAAAAATCATTTTGAGGAATATCCTATAGAACCAATGCTCTGTATCTTTGCATCTCAAATTGAGTACTTCCAAAAATAAGCGTTAACAATACAGGTGGTAAATGTCCACTGACAGATGAATGGATTAAGAAGATGTGGTGCATATACAATGGAATACTACTCAGCCATAAAAAAGAATAAAATGATGCCCTTTGCAGCAACTGGATGGACCTAGAGATTGTCATACTAAGTGAATTAAGTCAGAGAAAGACAAATATCATATGATTTGACTTATATGTGGAATCTAAAAAAAAGATACAAATGAACTTATTTACAAAACAGAAATAGACCCACAGACATAGAAAATAAACATACGGTTACCAAAGGACAAAGGTGGGGGGTTGGAATAAATTAGGAGTCTGGGATTAACATATACACACTACTATATATAAAATAACCAATAAGGATCTACTGTATAGCACAGGGAACTCTACTCAATATTCTGTAACAACCTAATTGGGAAAAGAATTTGAAAACGAATAGATATATGTATATGTATAACTGAAACACTTTGCTGTACACCTGAAACTAACACAACACTGTAAATCAACTATACTCCAATATCAAATAAAAATTTAAAAGTAAAAAATAAAACAATACAGGTGGCACTTCCACTTTTATTAACTCACATAATTCTCACACCCTCACTGGAAGTGGGTACCACTGTGCCCAATCAAAAGATCACGAAACTAAAGCTGGGAGAGGTCGACAGTTTTAACTGAGGTCATACAACTGATATACAGCAGAGCTGGGCTTGAATCCTCTGCCCCTTTCTACCGCGCCATAATTGTCTCTCAAATTAGTAATAGAATACTCCCATCTAAGGACTGGAGAAATGCAATACTTATCACATTCCCTTACAGGACCCCCATCTGAATCAAGGGATGCAGTGCACTCAAAGCCTACAGGCAGGAGTCACGCCCTGTGGAGCCCTGCTGAACTGCAGGGAACCTGCCCCACTTAAAGAGGTATATTCATTTATTTGCCTTATTTTTTAGATTCCACATATAAGTGAAAATGTACAGTATTTGTCGGCTCTATTTCACTAAGCTTAATACCCTCCAGGTCCATCCATATTGTTGCAATTGACAGGATTTCATTCTATTTATGACTGAGTAGTATTCCATTGTGTGTGTGTGTGTGTGTGTGTATGTGTGTGTGTGGGTATGCCACATCTTCTTTATCCATTCATCTGTCAGTGGACACTTTGGTTGTTTCCATATCTTGGCTATGGTAAATAATGCTGCTCTGAACATTGGGGTGTGTGTATCTTTTTGAGTTAGTGTTTTTGTCTTCTTCAGATACATACCCATGAGTAGAACTGCTGGATCATATGGTAGTTCTATTTTTCAGTTTTTGAGGAACCTCCATACTATTTTCCATAGTGGCTGCAACAATTTACATTCCCACCAACAGAAACAGAATCACATGGGGGAGAGGGGTTGGGAGAGGAGTAGGTAAGTGAAGGGGATTAAGAGGTACAAATTACTAGGTATAAAATAAATAAGCTACAAGGATGTAATGTACAGCACAGGGAATACAGCCAATATTTTATAATAACTGTATATACTTAATATATATAATATATAATAACTTTATATATATAGATATATGGAGTGTAATCTATAAAAATATCTAATCACTGTTATATATCTGAAGTTAATATGGTATCATAAGTCAACTATACTTCAATTTAAATTTTTTCTTAATTAAAGTGAAAAAACAAAGAGGCAGTTGCTACACAGTTCCAGCTCAAAGTTGCCATAAGAATGGGGATTCAGGGCTTCCCTGGTGGCGCAGTGGTTGAGAATCTGCCTGCCAATGCAGGGGACACGGGTTCGAGCCCTGGTCTGGGAAGATCCCACATGCCGCAGAGCAACTAGGCCCGTGAGCCACAATTACTGAGCCTGCGCGTCTGGAGCTTGTGCTCCGCAACAAGAGAGGCCGCGATAATGAGAGGCCCGCGCACCACGATGAAGAGTGGCCCCCGCTTGCCACAACTAGAGAAAGCCCTCGCACAGAAACGAAGACCCAACACAGCCATAAATTAATTACTTAATTAAAAAAAATAGGTTGCTCTAGCACTAAAATTTCAAAAAAATATATTTAAAAAAAAAAAATGGGGATTCAGTGTCCCCAGGGATTCCAAGTTTCTTCAAGAGAAGCTAGCAATCTGAGTGTGTGTTTGTGTGTGTATAAGAGAAATCGCCTCATTTTTTAACATGGGTAATTAATGCACATATTTGAAACCACTGTGCAGACTAAACAAACATGTCTTTAGGATAAATCTGGCCCCTGGGCCACCAATTTAAGAAGATGGCAGGTGTAATGTAATGTAATAGCAGGTCAATTGCTATCCTTGCTTGGGCCAGCTACCTCCCTAATGGAGAACCACATATCCACTTTCAAGATTCTTCAGATTCGATTCCCTGTTTGGGGTGGTCTGGCTACTGGAGTTTCTCCTCCAGCTCATTCTCAGTCACCTTCTTCCAGGGGAGGCCCCTCCATTGCAAAGAGCTCTAGTCCTATGATCAGGAGCCCTGGGCTCACTGCTTCCATGTGACACGGCTCAACCTCAGTTTCCTCAGCTAGAAGACTAATGACTATGACATTAAATGCAGCAATGTGTTTCATAAACTTTACAGGTCGTGCAAATGGAAGGTGATGACCACAGCTGAATTCCATTCATATCAGGATTCATTTGGGTCCCATAGGAAACTCTCCCCCACTCTCTTAAGCTGCTTAATATTCAATATCCAATCCATTTCCTAGACATTTAGCCAACCTGCCTTGTATCATTTGGTATTGGTATTAACTCTCCTATTTTCAACGCTTCACACAAAAGGTTTTTAGTTCCCCAGTTAGACTGCAAGCTCTCGAAAGCAGAGATTATTCGCTATATTTCCCAGTGTCCACGTTAGCACTTGGCCATTGTGATCCTCACCAAAAATATGCTGACTAAATTAAGAAGACAGTTTGCAGATTCTTAGATGGTCTGCATTCACTTTTTGCCCCTTTCCAGTCCCAGAGAGGGAATTAGGTTTGTTGAGAGTAGAATGAGGGGTGACTTATAGGGAAACTGAGGCAAGTTTGATGCGGAGAAAACCAAGAAAGAAAAGAAGTTCTCTAGGTGGTCACAAAGCACCTAGAGGGGTGGGATAGGGAGGGTGGGAGGGAGGGAGGGAGATGCAAGAGGGAAGAGATATGGGAACATATGTATATGTATAACTGATTCACTTTGTTATAAAGCAGAAACTAACACACCATTGTAAAGCAATTATACTCCAATAAAGATGTTAAAAAAAATAAAAATAAAAATAAAACTTTGAAGCAAGAAAAAAAAAAAAAGAAAAGAAGTTCTCAGCCTGAAAAGGCCTCTAACCTGATGTTGGGAAGTGACCTCAGGGTACATAGCAAAAGGTAAGGTGATGGAGACATAGAGATGAACTGGGAATTCTGGATCCATATAAGCACAGGAAGGAAGGAATGCCTTGTGTTTCTACCTAGTCTTGCCCTCCCCTCCCACTATTTCCTCTTGTAAAGCGAGGGAACAAAAAAAACAAACCCATACCAAACACAACCCAAAAACACAAACAAGAAGATTAAATAGGAAATTCCAGCCAGAAGCAAGCTTGGGTTGAAGGGAAGAGGAAAGGGAGAATCCTGACCTTCCTTGGTGTCTGGGTGTCTGGCAATCCTGTTACCCTCATTCCAGAAACCTGAGTTTTCTAGTGTGCAGATGAGACAGCCCTGGTGTGTTGATATGATGCCCAGTGTGACGTGGGAAAGGGAAGACTGGCCACACACACCCCCATGATTACCATGACACCCTTGTACCAGCACCAGTTCGAAGCATCTTCACACGAGTGCAGTGACTACAACTTCAGATTACATGTCAGATAGAATTGGCCACTTCCTGTTTTAATTTATGATCTGGATAATTACCAGGACTCGTTAAGTTCTTTCTTGCTGGTTGGAGTCTTGGGCTTTCCCAACTGAATCTTAGTTTTACCAACAGTATAAAAAAAACTCTGATGAAGCTAAGTCTTTCAGGAGCTCAACCATTCTTTCCCAACCTCAAGTTTGAGAACTTTTGAGTCTAACATTTACTGCACCATGTACACCTCTTCCCCATCTTCCTCTTTGGCCCCAGCTTGGTTCCTTGTACACCTTTCCTCTCATTCTTACCTCTCTTCCTGAGTCTACAACAGGAGATTTTGATCTAGGAATCTACAGTAGAAAATGTGATATTTTACTTGTCTGTGGTTTAATATGGATAGGAAAACATTATTGTAAGGCTCTCCTTTTACACCTTAAATAAATAAAATACAAGGTCCAGGGGGAGTAAATGGCTTCTCCAAGCTTACATTAGCTTCAATCCTGGGATGAAACTCATGTCTCCCAAATTCTAAGCCATTGTGCTTTCCCCTACTCCACACTGGACTCTTATAAAGTACCATCACATCCATGTTTATGTCAGGTCCATTCAGAACAGACACTCCCAACTGTGGTTCTGTAAGGAAAAGTGAACAGGGGACTCTTAACACTCAGGGGCTGTTCTGCCCTTGCTTGTGCCGACCGCTGGCTGTGAGCATGTCCACCCATCCATCCTCTGCCCCCAGTGGCTGATGAGTCCTTGCAGTGGGGTTAGAGTGGCAGACCCAACACAGGAGAGCAAGTGCTGCCTACCGCTTCATAAAGGGCAACTGAATTTCAACAGATTCATTCCCCAAAAAGCAAAGCAGAACATCCTGGACTTGTCCTGGGATCCTCCTTCCTCAGCCCTACACACCTCTCCTTCCTCCCTTCTCAGCCACCTTTCTGGTCTTTCAGATTTTTGTTTTTATTTTCTTTTAAATATATTCCCCCAATATTTTTTACTTGTTATTGTTTTCAAAGTTTTAATTTTTACCTTTTTATTCCACATTTCCTATTTTTAATCTTTAATCTCTTTCAGTATTTTAACTTTCTAGTTCATGGAATATTTGTATTTTGCCTTAGATTTTATCTTCTTTGCTTTTTATGTTTTTAACCTTTTACCTCATTGGTTCATAACCTGTCTTTTGTTTTAAGTCTCATCCACTTTATTATTTTAAAAAGCATAACCTTTTACCTTTATTGGACCTGTGAGCTTACTTTTAACCTCTCTTTTACTCTTTCTTTCTCTTACCTTACACTCTATTTTTTTTAATGTCTTCCTAAGTTTCTACTCTACCTTCATTTAAAAGTTTTCATTGATTTTAATATCAATATTAGTCAGCAAGAAACATGGTAGGAGAGAGTTCATACCATAAATACATTTTGAAGGTCTTTTTCCTTTGGCTTCCTACCACCACCTCTGATTTTCCCTTAAAATTACCCTAATTTTAGGAATGGCTTTTAAAACACAGCTCGCAGAAAGGAACCCTCCTACACCACTGCTGGGAATGTAAATTGATACAGTCACTATGGAGAACAGCATGGAGGTTCCTTAAAAATTTAAAAATAGAATTACCATATGACCCAGCAATCCCACTACTGTGCATATATCCAGAGAAAACTATAATTTGAAAAGATACATGCATCCCAATGTTCATTGCAGCACTATTTACAATAGCCAAGACATGGAAGCAACCTAATCGACAGATGAATGGATAAAGAAGATGTCGTATATATGTACAATGGAATACAACTCAACCATAAAAAAGAATGAAATAATGCCATTTGCAGCAATATGGATGGAACTAGAGATTATCATACTAAATGGAGTAAGCCAGACAGAGAAAGACAAATATCATACGATATCGCTTACAGGTAGAACCTAAAAAAGAAAAAAAGATACAAATGAACTTATTTACAAAACAGAAATAGACCCACAGACATATAAAACAAACTTATGGTTACCAAAGGGGAAAGGGGTGGGGGAGAGATAAATTAGGAGGTTGGGATCAACATATACACAGTACTATATACAAAATAGATAACCAACAAAGACCTACTATATAGCACAGGGAACTACACTCAATATATTGTAATATGCTATAAGGGAAAAGAATCTGAAAAAGAATATATATATATATATTCAGGTATACATATATATATATATACACCTGAATCACTTTGCTGTACACCTGAAACTAACACAACATTATAAATCACCTATACTTCAATAAAAAATATACATATATATTAAAAAAACAGAGCTCTCATGAAGGCAGTTATAAATATGGAAAGGGGAGCCTAGACTAAACCCCAGAATGCCGGATTAGAACCAGAGGTATTAGTGTGAACTCATGGCATATATATGTGTACACATACATTTACATATATACACACACGAAATATGTACACACATATGTGAAATATATCATATACACATACATCACACACATATATTTATTTCATAACTCTGTCTGCTGGCAAAGCAATAATACCCCAGTAGCAACAACCATATCTGCTGCCCAGAGCTTGGTTTCTAAATACTACTCTCTATTAAAAGAACCAGGATTCCTTGAAGAAATGACAGCTTCTAGGGCTGAGGCAAGAAAAGTTCAAGGTGAACCTGAAATATTTTGCTGTGTCCAAGAAATCTCAAATAATGATGCAGAATGTCAAAACAACAACATTGGACCCAATTTTGAGGAGTTCCTATGGGTTAAATCTGGGACATTTTGACCATCAAAATAAATAATGATAGTAATAAATTTTAACCCATTGAATAAAAGAACCCATGAATCCATATAGGAATAAATAAATGCATATATACATGATGGAAAGTTCTTCCTTATGGTAAAATGCCAACTAATAAATGTTGAAAGAATGATAGAATTAGAAAATCACCATTTTGTACCTATCTTAGTAATAACTGACTCAGTCAAGAACCATTAACAAGTGCTAAAACTAGTGGGTAAACATTTGATGAGAAGAGGATAGATACATAGCTTCAAAATATCTCTCTACAAATAACTTATTAGTTTCAAAGGGAAAAACAGTAATTTTACAACAGAGAAATCTGAAGGATACCAACTTAAACCATATGCCTTCTGCCATGAGGCACTGTGAAGAATACAATATCGTTTCTGTAACATTCCTACTGAAAATACATAATCTGAATCTAACCATGAGGTAACATTAACTAAACTCAAATTAAAGGACTTTCTGCAAAATAACTGGCTTTATTCTCCCAAATATGCCAAGGCCATTGAAGATAAGGAAAGGCTAAGGAACTCTTCCATATTAAAAGAGATTTAAGAGATATGATAGTTCTTCCTGTCAAAGAAGGAGACATCACACGTCCTGTTTCCTATTTTCTGAGTTGGTCTTTGCCCTCCCTGGCTTCTCTAGGACTTCATGGGATAGTGATCACTGGATAACAGGATTTACCGGAGGACAGGAATGAAAAAGACAACAGTTTATCCTTGCAAAATTATGTATATGTTTAAAATCTGCACACCATGTGGCTGACAGGGTCTTGTGCTCCGGCCGGATGTCAGGCTGGTGCTTCTGAGGTGGGAGAGCCGAGTTCAGGACACTGATCCACCAGAGACCTCCAGGCTCCACATAATATCAAATGGCGAAAGCTCTCCCAGAGATCTCCAACTCAACACTAAGGCCCAGCTCCACACAACAACCAGCAAACTACAGTGCTGGACACCCTATGCCAAACAACTAGCAAGACAGGAACACACCACACCCATTAGCAGAGAGGCTGCCTAAAATCACAATAAGTTCACAGACACCCCAAAACACACCACCTGATGAGGTCCTGCCCACCAGAAAGACAAGATCCAGCCTCATCCACCAGAACACAGGCACCAGTCCCCTCCACCAGGAAGCCTACACAACCCACTGAACCAACCTTAGCCACTGGGGGCAGACACCAAAAACAACGGGAATGACGAACCTGCAGGCTGCAAAAAGGAGACCTCAAACACAGTAAGTTAAGCAAAATGAGAAGACAGAGAAACACACAGCAGATGAAGGAGCAAGGTAAAAACCCACCAGACCAAACAAATGAAGAGGAAACAGGCAGTTTATCTGAAAAAGAATTCAGAGTAATAATAGTAAAGATGATCCAAAATCCTGGAAATAGAATGGAGAAAATACAAGAAATGTTTAACAAGGAACTAGAAGAACTAAAGAGCAAACAAACAATGATTAACAACAAATAAAAGAAATTAAAAATTCTCTAGAAGGAATCAATAGCAGAATAACTGAGGCAGAAGAACGGATAAGTGACCTGAAAGACAAAATAGTGGAAATAACTACTGCAGAGCAGAATAAAGAAAAAATAATGAGAAGAATTGAGGACAGTCTTAGAGACCTCTGGGACAACATTAATCGCACCAACATTCTAATTACAGGGGTCCCAGAAGAAGAAGAGAAAAAGAAAGGGACTGAGAAAATATTTGAAGAGATTATAGTTGAAAATTTCCCTATTATGGGCAAGGAAATAATCAATCAAGTGCAGGAAGCACAGGGAGTCCCATACAAGATAAACCCAGGGAGAAACACGCGAAGACACATATTAATCAAACTATCAAAAATTAAACACAAGGAAAAAATATTAAAAGGAGCAAGGGAAAAACAACAAATAACATACAAGGGAATCCCCATAAGGTTAACAGCTGATCTTTCAGCAGAAACTCTGCAAGCCAGAAGGAAGTGGCAAGACATATTTGAAGTGATGAAAGAGAAAAACCTACAACCAAGAATACTCTACCCAGCAAGGATCTCATTCAGATTTGATGGAGAAATTAAAACCTTTACAGACAAGCAAAAGCTAAGAGAATTCAGCACCACCAAACCAGCTTTACAATAAATGCTAAAGGAACTTCTCTATGCAGGAAACACAAGAGAAGGAAAAGACCTACAAAAACAAACCCAAAACAACTAAGAAAATGGTAATAGGTACATACATATCAATAATTACCTTAAAAGTTAATGGATTAAATGCTCCCACCAAAAGACATAGGTTCGCTGAATGGATACAAAAATAAGACCCATATATATGCTGTCTACAAGAGACCCACTTCAGACCTAGGGACACATACAGACTGAAAGTGAGGGGATGGAAAAAGATATTCCATGCAAATGCAAATCAAAAGAAAGCTGGAGTAGCAATTCTCATATCAGACAAAATCACTTTAAAATAAAGACTGTTACGAGAGACAAAGAAGGACACTACATAATGATCAAGGGATCAATCCAAGAAGATATAAAAATTGTAAATATTTATGGACCCAACATAGGAACACCTCAATACATAAGGCAAATGTTAACAGCCATAAAAGGGGAAATCGACAGTAACACAATCATAGTAGGGGACTTTAACACCCCACTTTCACCAATGGACACCTCATCCAAAATGAAAATAAATAAGGAAACACAAGCTTTAAATGACACATTAAACAAGATGGACTTAATTGATATTACAGGACATTCCAACCAAAAACAACAGAATACACTTTCTTCTCAAGTGCTCATGAACACTCTCCAAGATAGATCATATCTTGGGTCACAAATCATGCTTCAGTAAAGTTAAGAAAATTGTAATCATATCAAGCATCTTTTCTGACCACAACGCTATGAGATTAGATATCAATTACAGGGAAAAAAACGTAAAATACACAAACACATGGAGGCTAAACAATAGATTACTAAATAACCAAGAGATAACTGAAGAAATCAAACAGGAAGTCAAACAATACCTAGAGACAAATTACAATGAAAACACGATCATTTAGAACCTATGGAATGCAGCAAAAGCAGTTCTAAGAGGGAAGTTTATAGCAATACAAGCCTACCTCAAGGAACAAGCAAAATCTGAAATAAACAATCTAACCTTACACCTAAAGGAACTAGAGAAAGAAGAACAAACAAAACCCAAAGTTAGTCGAAGGAAAGAAATCATAAAGATCAGAGTAGAAATAAACGAAATAGAAACAAAGAAAACAATAGCAAAGATCAATAAAACTAAAAGCTGGTTCTTTGAGAAGATAAACAAAATTGATAAACCACTAGCCAGACCCCTCAAGAAAAAGAGGGAGAGGACTCAAGTCAATAAAATTTAAAATGAAAAAGAAGAAGTTACAACAGACACCGCAGAAATACAAAGAATCCTAAGAGACTACCAGAAGAAACTCTATGCCAATAAAATGGACAACCTGGAAGAAACGGACAAATTCTTAGAAAGGTATAACCTTCCAAGACTGAACCAGGAAGAAATAGAAAATATGAACAGACGAATCACAAGTAATGAAATTGAAACTGTGATTAAAAATCTTCAAAAACAAACAAAAGTCCAGGACCAGATGGCTGCACAGGCAAATTCTATCAAACATTTAGAGAAGAGCTAACACCTATGCTTCTCAAACTCTCCCAAACTATAGCAGAGGGAGGAACACTCCCAAAGGCATTCTATGAGGCCACCATCACCCTGATACCAAAACCAGACAAAGATGCCACAAAGAAAGAAAACTACAAGCCAATATCACTGATGAACATAGATGCAAAAATCCTCAACAAAATACTAGCAAACAGAATCCAACACACATTAAAAGGATCATACACCATGATCAAGTGGGGTTTATCCCAGGGATGCAAGGATTCTTCAATATACACAAATCAAGCAATGTGATACATCATATTAACAAACTGAAGGAGAAAAACCATATGGTCATCTCAATACATGCAGAAAAAGCTTTCGACAAAATTCAACACTCATTTATGATAAAAACCCTCCAGAAAGCAGGCAAAGAGGGAACTTACCTCAACATAATAAAGGCTATATATGACAAACCCACAGCCAACATCATTCTAAATGGTGAAAAACTGAAACCATTTCCTCTAAGATCAGGAACAAGACAAGGTTGCCCACACTCACCACTATTATTCAACATAGTTTTGGAAGTTTTAGCCACAGCTATCAGAGAAGAAAAAGCAATAAAAGGAATCCAAATTGGAAAAGAAGTAAAGCTCTCACTGTTTGCAGATGACATGATACTATAGAGACAGAATCCTAAAGATGCTACCAGAAAACTACTAGAGCTAATCAATGAATTGGTAAAGTAGCAGGATACAAAATTAATGTACAGAAATCTCTTGCATTCCTATACATTAATGATGAAAAATATAAAAGAGAAATTAAGGAAACACTCCCATTTACCACTGCAACAAAAAGAATAAAATACCTAGGAATAAACCTACCTAGGGAGACAAAAGACCTGCATGCAGAAAACTATAAGACACTGATGAAAGAAATTAAAGATGATACAAACAGATGGAAGATATACCATGTTCTTGGATTGGAAGAATCAACATTGTGAAAATGACTCTACTACCCAAAGCAGTCTACAGATTCAATGCAATCGCTATCAAACTACCTATGGCATTTTTCACAACACTAGAACAAAAAATTTCACAATGTGTATGGAAACACAAAAGACCCCGAATAGCCAAAGCAATCTTGAGAAAGAAAAACGGAGCTGGAGGAATCAGGCTCCTGGACTTGAGACTATACTACAGAGCTACAGTAATCAAGACAGTATGGTACTGGCACAAAAACAGAAATATAGATCAACGGAACAGGATAGAAAGCCCAGAGATAAACCCATGCACATATGGTCATCTTATTTTTGATAAAGGAGGCAAGAATATACAATGGAGAAAAGAAAGCCTCTTCAATAAGTGTTGCTGGGAAAACTAGACAGCCTCATGTAAAAGAATGAAATTAGAACACTCCCTAACACCATACACAAAAATAAACTCAAAATGGATTAAAGACCTAAATGTAAGGCCAGACACTATAAAACACTTAGAGGAATACATAGGCAGAACACTCTATGACATAAACCACAACAAGATCCTTTTTGACCACCTCCTAGAGAAATGGAAATAAAAACAAAAATAAACAAATGGGACCTAATGAAACTTAAAAGCTTTTGGACAGCAAAGGAAACCACAAACAAGATGAAAAGACAACCCTCAGCATCAGAGAAAATATTTGCAGATGAAGCAACTGGCAAAGGATTAATCTCCAAAATTTACAAGCAGTTCATGCAGCTCAATATCAAAAAAACAAACAACCCAATCCAAAAATCGACAGAAGACTTAAATAGACATTTCTACAAAGAAGACATACAGATTGTCAACAAACACATGAAACGATGCTCAACATCACTAATCATTAGAGAAATGCAAATCAAAACTACAATGAGGTATCACTTCATACCAGTCAGAATGGCCATCATCAAAAAATCTACAAACAATAAATGCTGGAGAGGGTGTGGAGAAGAGGGAACACTCTTGCACTGTTGGTGGGAATGTAAATTGATACAGCCACTATGGAGAACAGTATGGAGGTTCCTTAAAAAACTAAAAATAGAACTACCATATGACCCAGCAATCCCACTACTGGGCATATACCCTGAGAAAACCATAATTCAAAAAGAGTCATGTACCACAATGTTCATTGCAGCTCTATTTACAATAGCCAGGACATGGAAGCCACCTAAATGTCCATCAACAGATGAATGGGTAAAGAAGATGTGGCACATATATACAATGGAATATTACTCAGCCATAAAAAGAAACGAAATTGAGTTATTTATAGTGAGGTGGATGGACCTAGATTCTGTCATACAGAGTGAAGTAAATCAGAAAGAGAAAAATAAATACCATATGCTAGCACATATATATGGAATCCAAAAAAAAAAAAAATTGTTCTGAAGAACCTAGGGGCAGGACAAGAATAAAGACACAGACGTAGAGAATGCACTTGAGGACACGGGGAGGGGGAAGGGTAAGCTGGAACGAAGTGAGAGAGTGGCATGGACTTATATATACTACCAAATGTAAAATAGGTAGCTAGTGGGAAGCAGCTGCATAGCACAGGAAGATCAGCTCGGTGCTTTGTGACCCCTACAGGGGCGGGATAGGGAGGGTGGGTTGGAAACGCAAGAAGGAGGAGATATGGGTATATATGTATATGTATAGCTGATTCACTTCGTTATATAGCAGAAACTAATAAACCATTATAAAGCAATTATACTCCAATAAAGATGTTAAGAAAGAAAAAATAAATAAATAAATAAAAGGCATTCACGTAAATAAATAAATAAATAAATATTATTGGCATCCCTTAAAAAAAAAAGAGAGAGAGACATGATAGCTAAAGGCAATGTGTGATCCTGGTTTGGATCCTGGGAGGGTGGGGGTGGGAGAAGGGCTATAAAGTACATTATGGGGACAATTGACAAATTTTAACCTGGGCTGTGAATTAGATAATAATAATATATGAACATTAAATGTTCTGATTTTGATTATTGTGTTGAGATTATGTAAAAGAATGATTTTGTTTCTAGGAAGTCACACTGAAGTATTCAAGGATAAAAGTCTATGATATCTCACTAGCTACATCAGGGACATTTGGGGCATCAAAATAGATAATGATAGTAATGAATTATAACCATGTAAATAGAAAGAGGAACCCATGAGTCCATACAGATATAAATACATACATAAAAGGAAATGGAAGCCTCTTTTTTAGAGAATTATTCTGCAATCGTTCAGAAAGAGAGTATGTGTGAGTGACAGCACACACACAAATGACAAAACAAGTAGGGAAATTGTAACAGTTGGTGAATCTCAGTAAGGGAGAGTTTGAAAGCAGTGTGCCAACAGTTGGCACTCAGATGGGAAGGAAGGTAGGCTGATTGTGGGAAGGCGCTGGATGGATTGAATCTTCACTTCATTTCACTTTACTCTTATGGGAGAAAAACAGTAGAGGATTCTTTTCTGTACTCCATACTCGAGCTACCCTCTAATACATTTCTTTCCAGATTGTTTCATGTCCCTCCTCAGCAAGGTCAAAGGAGCAGAAGTCAAACTCTTGGAGAGTTCACTGCCTTCTTCGTGAGAGTTATGCTGGCCAGACTGGGGACTATTTCAACAGTTTAAAAAAACATCAACACATATGGACAATTAATCTCCGATAAAGGAGGCAAGAATATACAATGGAGAAAAGACAGTCTCTTCAGCAAGTGGTGCTGGGAAATTTGGATAGCTGCATGTAAATCAATGAAGTTAGAATACAACCTCACACCATACACAAAAATAAATTCAAAATGGCTTGAAGACTTAAATATAAAACAAGAGACCATAAAACTCCTAAAAGAACACATAGGCAAAACATTCTCACATAAATCGTACAAATGTTTTCTTAGGTCAGTCTCCCAAGGCAATAGACACAAAAGCAAAAATAAACAAATGGGACCTAATGGAGCTTATCAGCTTTTGCACAGCAAAGGAAACCATAAACAAAACGAAAAGACAACCTACAGACTGGGAGAAAATATTTGCAAATGATGTGACTTAATTTCCAAAATATACAAACAGCTCATACAATTCAATAACAAAATAATCAACAGCCCAATCAAAAAATGGGCAGAAGACGTAAATAGACATTTCTCCACGGAAGACATACAGATGGCCAGTAGGCACATGAAAAGATGCTCATTATTGCTAATTATTAGAGAAATGCAAATCAAAACTACAATGAGGTACCACCTCACACCAGTCAGAATGGCCACCATTAAAAAGTCCACAAATTATAAATGCAGGAGAGGGTGTGGAGAAAAGGGAACCCTCTTACACTTTGATGGGAATGTAAGTTGGTGCAACCACCATGGAAAACAGTATGGCAGTTCCTCTAAAAACTAAAAATAGAGTTGCCATATGATGCAGCGATTCCACTCCTGGGCATATGCCCAAACAAAACTATAATTCAAAAAGATACATGCACCCCTATGTTCAAAGCAGCACTATTTACAATAGCCAAGACATAGAAACAACATAAATATCCATCAACAGATGAATGGATAAAGAATATGTGGTATATATACACACACACGTATACAATGGAATATTACTCAGTCATTAAAAAGAATGAAATAATGCCACTTGCATCAACATGGGTGGACCTAGAGATTATCATACTAAGCAAAGTAAGTCAGACAGAGGACAAATACTGTATGAAATCACTTACATGTGGAATCTAAAATATGACACAAATGAACATATCTATGAAACAGAAACAAACTCACAGACTAGAGAACAGAACTGTGGTTGCCAAGGGGAGGGGGTTTGGGGTGGGAACACCCTCAGGAGTTTGGGATTAGCAGATGCAAACCACTATATACAGAATGGATAAACAACTAGGCCCTACTGTATAGCACAGGAAACTATATTCAGTATCCTGTGATAAACCATAATGGAAAAGAATATGAAAAAAATACATATATGTATAAATTAGTCACTTTGCTGTATGGCAAAAATTAACACAACATTGTTAAGTCGACTGTACTTCAATAAAAATTTTTTAAAAATCACCAACCCTGCCTTTTCTGGTCAGTTGCATTAGGCAACACAGGTCCATACAGGAAATCAGGAAAGCCTGTTTCAATCCAGATCACAGGCCAATGTAATCCCTTGGAATATTTCTCAGTATACAAGACGGTGGCTGACACGGGCTGTCTTATATCCACTGTCTGGCTTCTTCAAGGAGAAGATGTTATAGAATGAATGTGTCCTGAAGGACAAGTCAGTCAAAGTTGAGAACCTTGTTTTTAGTGACAGTGTACCTTTCTGCCCCATAACTCTTGTTAGATCCTCTTGTAGAATTCCAGTGAGGGTCACTGTACCATCTTTCACACCCACTTCCAGGAAGTAATTTTCCCCTTGACTGAAGAATGAGACCCTCGGGCCACCCAAGCCCACTGCTATCAGACACCAACCACACTCTCTGGGGAAATTCTTGACTCCTTGAGTAAATGACTCAGCACTGAGCCCCACTCTGGTACAAGTGCCCTGACCCAGAAAATTCCAAGTGCTCCCTAATTCCAGGAATTGGTTGATGCTCTACCTTGGACTGGACGAGCTTGACTTGCCAGATATGGGAAAAGCTAGCTCACCTGAGAAAAGAATTTTACTGTGTGATATGCACTAAGTCTTCAGTTGTTTCTCTTTGGGCTTGGCAAGGTTCCTAGTGTTTGCTCCTTAATGAATAAGTCTTCTCCTGGAAACACAGTAGTGTGGCAAAAGTAAGGAATTCAACGTGTTGGCTTTTTAAAATGCTCGTAAGAAATCTCAGTTTTAAGACATTAATCTCTCCATATTAGTAATCTAAAGTTGAACAACTGTTAGAGGAGAAAAGAGGAATAAGATATACATAGCCTCAAAATATTGCTCCACACATAATATTTATTAGTTACAAAGGGGAAAGCAGTAAGTTTACAATGGAGACATCTGAGTAACACCAACTCAAACACACGCTTCCTGACATGATGCACTAAGGAGAATGCAGTAACAGCGAGAATGAGTGAAAGACTCCTTCCTCTTACCTCTGGCCTGCTCCTAAGCTCCATCACTCATATGGCTGGAACCTCTTCTTTCCAGCCCTCATTAATTCCTTTGGAAGCTGGACATGATTTCTTTTAACACCTTTCCTACACCCACCTTACCAACCTCCAAAGTTCACATTGTTTGCTCTCCATACGGTCTTTTTGTGATGTTGTTTAAATCTCAAATTACTCTGTGTCTTCCATGGCAGAGTAGCCTATCTCTAAGATGCTGAACACCAGACCTTGCAGTAAGAGCAAGGAGACTGCCAGGAATCATTTAGGAGTGGATGGGTTAATTTCCTATGGGGTAAGGGCATTCCTTTAAAGGCTCACTAAAATTCATTACAAATAGAATTTGGTGGCACTAAGAGGTAGCTCATGGGAGTCATTAAAGAAAAATTTTTTTATCTGTCTGCCCCCAAAGTTATTATATTAGAGCTCGGTCTTGTCTAATTACTATCCTTGAAGTTAACATTTAGGACCAAGTGGAAAGAGCCAGCTTTCCCAAAGTTTTAAGTCTAAGTATATCCATCCTGGAGTCAGTCTACACTCATATTTTTCTGGGCTCGTTAGGAAGACTGGGGATGAAGAGTAAGTTAAGGGACTTTCACCTTCTACTGGTGGTCTGTTGCCATCTTATGACCTTTCAGAACTTTGCCTCAAAGCCTGAAGGAAGAAGTTTCTTTGCTCCCCTCCTTCCAGTTGGTTGCTAATCACTTCAAACCTGCTTCATCCACACTGGGTCTCAACTACATGGGACTTTCCCTCCCAGTGCCTATTAGATAAAAACTAAAGAGAGCTAGGGATTGCAGGACAGGAAAACCAAAACAAGATGAAACAAACAAAACTGTAAAACTTACATCATGATAATCAGAAGAATTATCTGGGAATTTTCAAAACCTAAATAGTACTATAAGCTTCTTATCACATTAAAAAGTACTTTATAATCAATCTATGTTGTAAGATCTGTTTGACCATTAGATGTGGAAATGAGGGCAGATTCTGAGACATTGTTATTAGAGCTATGAATTTGATGAATGAGGTTGTGGAAGTCCAGGTCTTGGCTAACTGCTGAGAAGTTTGTCTTCCCAATTCTATAAACCCAGGTGACTTAATCTGTCTTGTTGGGTCTAGGTGATGCTCCCTTGTATTGAACAACTGATTTGTGAAAATAAATCTAACCAAATAAAGTACCTAGGAAATTTTCTGGCCCCAAACTATTAATGAACTGCTTGGAAGGGTGTGCTCAGGTCCCTACTTGTATATATCTTTATTATTTCTACTACTATACTACCACCCAGCTAAAACCATTGTGAACTCCATCACAGTTTTTAAAAGGGCAAATTTACTATTCCAAAATTACAGAATCAGAGTGTTAGCAAAGCTAAGTCCCCAAGAGCAATCACCCAAAGGTGGTGGTATCCTCCAGGTACACATGTCCCAGGATCAAGGAGGAGACCATTTTCTTGAGCATCATTGCTGAGACCCTGGAAATCCATATGGGCACTGACTGCTGGAAGGGTACCACTTTGCAGCAGGACTACCCCAACCCTGACTGCCAAGAAACTAAGGAGAAGCAAGAAATGCTTCTCGGCTTTCCACTGCTCTCCAACATCCACTCCCACCCAATCAATCTAGGTAAGCTTCCAATTAGACAGCTGTAGCTAAATATTATGCTTCTGCAGTGTCAAAAGCTAAGGTCACAGAGAACTTGCATGCTGAAAGAACCCAGCTAAAGAGAGCTGCAAGTTATGATCACAGAAGAGGATGTTACCAATAGCAGTATGGCTATTTCCTTCTTGATAAATTTCCAGCAAGCCAATATCTTATGCAGAAGGAGGTGGCCTTTGAGCATAATTATTCCACTATTGATCATTGACAAACTCTGTATTAACTTGTAAGGAAATATCTTTGGAGTTACACAGGATCGTATGTGTTCTTTTTAGATTTCTTTATATTTCAGTAGACAGGAATTGATTATGGATGGAGATCACAAGATCAATACACTATTGACCCTCATTACTGATGTTTAATGAGAACCTGCTCCTTAACCCACTGTCAGAGTTAGGATCTATAACTGATCAAGTGGAAATTGCATGAAAGATGCCAGTGTTGTTTTTACTTTGTATATTCATACCATTCTCCACTGGGCTGGATATGTGCCTTGTTATGGAATAAAGAAGGAATAACATTCTCACATACAGACCCTGTTCTGTCATCATTTGGAATATAGTGGCCTGCTATAAAATTCCTGCCACAAAGAAGGGCTACATACAGGTCAATTATTCTAAAATAAAGTCATAATTTTGGGTAGGCATCTCCATAACATTTGAATTCAGGAGCCAATCTACCTGGGTTTGAATCCCAGCTCTGCCACTAGTTTCATTACTAGTTGCATGACTTATCTGTAAGGTGGGGATGGTAACAGCATCTGCCTCGTGTGATTGTTCTGAAGGTTAAATAAGTTAGTTACGTGAAGTGCTTCGAAAAGAACATACAAAACATAGTAAACTCCATGTAAGCGTTAGTTGTGAACATTGTTATTTGACTGGAATGCAGTAGTCATTTATCCAGTACAGTAAGTTAACTCATTTAGGTAACTATACCTAGACATCTTTTAATAACCCATTTATGTCCAAGGTGATAGTTTACAATATCTGATTTAATTTTTTCCCAAACTAAAATTCGTGCAGCCATTGGGACACTGACCACCCTTTTGATTAGGCACTGCTACGCACCCAAAGCTACTCAAAGAAAGATGCTTGGTCATGTCCTCAAGTACTTTTTGGCCCATGTGGAAGCAAAGTGCTCTTCTTTTTACTCTCGAGTTTTAAAAATACTTAAGTACGTGGCTGTATTCCAGTTACTGCTCATAGAGCATCACCTCATATTCACTGCTCTCAAAATTTATCAAAAAATCAACTGTAAAAGCATTACTTATAAAGTTTGCCTGGAGGATATGCATTCCTCAAAATGATAAATCATCATCATCATCATCCTGTAAGAATCTTATTACGTTTATTTTTCTTTTCATTAAGAGTATCCTCTCAAAAGTGATTCAAGGAGAAATTTCTTTCTGGTCTCAGAATCAGAAATGATAATAAATGTTAATGTTTATTGACTGTCACCAAGAACCCATTACTTTTCAAACTACTTTATGTGTATTAACTCATTTAATCTGTGAAACACTTCTATGAGTAGATACATAATTATCTTTTTTTACAGGTGAGAAAACTGAAAAACAAAGAGATTAAGTAACTCATCCAAATTTACATAGCTAGTAAATTATAGAGTTTAGAACTCAGGTATTCCATCTCCAAGAAATAGTCTCTATACCTCCACCCTATACTGCCTCTTGGAAAATTTGTTCTGGTCCTGAACAGCTAGTTTGATCTTGTCTCACTGATTTTTCTGAATCAAAAACTGATTTGAATTCATTGTTAGGAACTTCAGAGCTAAATTTCTAGCCACATAAGAGATCTTATGGCATAAATTTTACATCACAATCTAAATTTTAACTTTTTTATTTATTTATATTCTTCCTTTGTCCCACCATCCTTATCCACTTACAAAAATCATGTATGCCTGATATCAAAACCTGTCCAGAACAGTAAGGAAAGGAACATCACAAGCCAGTCTTACTCATGAACACAGATGCAAAAATATTAAAAAACACTGGCAAACTGATTTAAGCACTATAAAAAAAACATATAATAACCAGATTGGTTTTATCTCAGGAACACAAGAAAGATTTATCATTAAAAAACATGTGACTAGGGACTTCCCTGGTGGAGCAGTGCTTAAGACTCCATGCTCCCAATGCAAGGGGCCCAGGTTCGATCCCTGGTCAGGGAACTAGATTTCACATGCATGCCGCAACTAGGAGTTTGCATGCCAAAACTAAGGAGCCGACGAGCCACAACTAAGTAGCCTGCGAGCCGCAACTAAGGAGCCCACTGGCTGCAACTAAGACCGGGCACAACCAAATATATATATATTACATGTGAATAATGAAATTCATCATACAAATTAAATGAGAAAAATCACATAATTACCTGAATCCATGCAAGGAAAAAAATGTATAATAAAATATAGCATCCATTCATAATATTTTTTAAATCTTAACAAACTTGGAATAGAAGGGAACTTCTTTCCCTTCTATTAATAAAGGGATTTTAAAGATAAACCTACAGCACACAGCACATTAATGTTGAAATACTGAAAATATTCCCTTTAAGATCAAGACAAGTGTTACCATTATCTCTTTCTATTCAACACTGTACTGTATTTCTCTATTCAACAGAGAAATGCAAGATAGAGAAGTTAAACCATCATTATCTGGTGATGATATGACTCTGTATATAGAAAGTAAAGCTCTACAGGTAAATTACTAGAATTAATATGAATCAATATGCAAAAATCAATTGCATTATACATATCAATAAAAAAAATAAGAATCAATGTGTTTAAAAGATACCATTTAAAAAATATTTATGGAGAAAAATTATAAACCATACTTAAACCCATTTTTAAAAGCCTAAATAAAAGTAGAGATATACCAGGTTCATGGGTTGAAAAACTCAATAATTCAAAGATGTTGATGTTTCCCAAATTGAGGTCATCTCAATCAAAATCCCAACCTTTTGCTTGTGATACTTCACAGGAGGATTCTAAAATTTATATGGAAATACAAAAGGCCAAGAAGAGACAAAATCCTACTGATAAAGGGCACAGTGAGGTAACCTGTTCTACCAGATATTAAGACTTTTTATAAACTATAGACTCGGGACAGTGTAGTATTTGTGCAGGAACAGACAGATCAATCAAATTAAATAATGATTCCAAAAACGGTCCCATACACATATTGATGTTTGATATCTGACATAGCTGGCCGTGTAAAGCAGTTGAGAAAAAAAGGACATTTTATTACTGGTGCTGGGACAATTATCCACATGGAAAAATGTAAAAATTGGACTCCTACCACACACAAATACTCCAGAATTTAACTCCAGAATTAAAGTACCAAAAGCAAATGGTAAAATATAAAACTTTAGAGGAAAATATAGGAAAATATTTTAATTACCCATGGATAGAAAAAACATTTGCAAATAAGGCCAAAAGCATAAACTATAAAGTTAAAGCTCAATAAATTTGACTGCATTAAAATTAAGGACTTCTGGGACTTCCCTGGTGGTACAGCGGTTAAGAATTCGCCTGCCAATGCAGGAGACTCGGGTTCAAGCCCTGGTCTGGGAAGATCCCACATGCCATGGAACCACTAAGCCCGTGTGCCACAACTACTGAAGCCCGCATGCCTAGAGCCCGTGCTCCGCAGCAAAGAGAAGCCACCGCAATGAGAAGCCCACGCACCACAACGAAGAGTAGACCCCGCTCACCACAACTAGAGAAAGCCCGCGCACAACAACAAAGACCCAATGCAGCCAATAAATAAATAAATAATAAAATTAAGGACTTCTATTTATAAAAAATCCTATAATATAGAAGAAAAGATGTCATAAAATTGGGGCAATTCATATAAGCCACAAAAGAATCATGACCAGAACATATAAATAACTCATATGAATTAATTTTTTTAAAAGGCAAACAACTCAGAAAAGAGTTTGACTAGGCACTTCCACAAAAGAGGAAATCTGAATGACCCACAAACGTATGAAAGGATGCTCAGTTTCATTAGCAATCAAGGACACAAATTAAACTACAATGAATTATAATTTTATACCTATAAGACTGACAAAAAATGTAAACGTCTTTAAATTTAAATTTTCAAATAATATGCATTGGTGAGAATATAGAGCAAAAGGACTCCTCACCCACTGCAGGTGAGAGGGAAATTGGAGCAGTCACTTTGGAAAATGGTTTAACATAATCTAGTATGGAAAGGTGGTGAACTCAAACACCACAAGATTCTTATATATAGGCACAGAACTGGCTTTGTTGGGGAAACTTAAAGCAGACAGTCAGCAAACCATGCTTGGTTCACTGTTAGCTCAGTCTCCCACAAAGAAGTATGAAGGGCCAGGGTACCACTAGATGCACAAGGAAGCTCTACTCCAGAGGCAGGAGCCCATGAGAATGGCCTTGCTAATGGGTGGAACGAGGGGTGGGCATGGGGTTTGGTCAGTGTCAAGCAATCTGAATTTTTTTTTCTTTAAATTTTTAAATTTTGTACACAATTTTAAAGGTTACTTTTCATTTACAGTTATTATGAAATATTGTCTATATTCCCTGGGTGGTATAATACATCCTTGACAAATGTTACACCCAATAGTTTGTATCTCCCACTTCCCTATCCCTAAATTGCCCCTCCCCCTCTCCCCACTGGTAACCACTAGTTTGTTCTCTATACCTGTGAGTCAAGCAATCTGAATTTTTTTTTTTTTTAATTTATTTTTTGGCTGCGTTCGGTCTTCGTTGCTGCACGCGGGTCTTCTCTGGTTGTGTCGAGTGGGGGCTACTCTTTGTTGCGGTGCGCGGGCTTCTCATTGCGGTGGCTTCTCTTGTTGCAGAGCACAGGCTCTAGGCGCACAGGCTTCAGTAGTCGCAGCACGCAGGCTCAGTAGTTGTGGCTCGCGGGCTCTAGAGCACAGGCTCAGTCGTTGTGGCTCACGGGTTTAGTTGCTCCGCGGCATGTGGGATCTTCCCAGACCAGGGCTCGAACCTGTGTCCCCTGAATTGGCAGGCAGATTCTTAACCACTGCTCCACAAGCAATCTGAATTTTAGATGCCAGCTATTCAGTGAGTTATCTGGCAACATCACTGCCACGTTTCCCATGACCTTATGGGAGACTGGGTGAAAGCACAGCCCCTCCTTCTGGGTTAAGGCGGAGCTTCTGATTCCAGCTCCCTTGAGGCTGGGCAACCTAATCCCCAAGCACATTTATCAGACAATCACACTTGTCTCTTCCCAACTAGTAAAGTTGACCCTGTGCTCTACAACCCATTAATTTCACTCCTAAGTATATACCCTAGGGAATCTCTTATACATATACAATAATACTCATAGCTGCATTGCTTATAATAGCAAAAAATGGAAATAACCCAAATATCAATAGTAGACTGGATAAATAAATCGTGGTATATTCAAATACGGGAATACTACAGAACAGAGAAAATGAATGAAATTCAGTTATATGTATCAATATTTTAAAATCTCAATAACATAATATTTAGAATAAGAAATCAATTATAGAATTCAAAAAAGGCAAAACAAAAGTATATATTATTTAGGGATATACTTATAAATGGTAAAATTATAAAGAAAAGCAATGGAATAAGCATCACAAAATGATAGTTTTAATATGATTACATTATAATATTATTAATAATATGAATATTATTAATGTATAAGAGATTTGGTGGAGAAGCGGGGGTGGGGATACAGTTGTAGAAGGACCCAAAGGGCGCTTCTAAAACACTGTCAGTGCTCTTTATCTTAACATGAGTGATTGATGCACCAGTGTTTGCTTCATTATTATTCTCTTAACAGTACATATACATTTTTACACTCTTCTATTAATTAAGATACTTCACAATTTAAAAAGCAGAGAAAAGAAGTTACAAGTACATGAAAAACAAAGACAAAACTTTGAGCAGACTTCAAGTATTATCCTTGGGATAAAGTTCTCAGAACATTATTGCTAAGTCAAAAGGCATGAACACTTTGGAAGGGTCAACATTTATACACACTTCAGCAGTACCCTTTACTTTAAGCTTTATTTTATTATGTATGCATTTATGTAAATTGCCTTCACTCTTCTGCATCAATATGAAGCCTGAATAAACCAATAATAAGTTGAGGTGCGAGTAGATGCAGGGAACAGAGCCCTGTTGCCTGTGGTGCTTTTCCCAGCAGAAACATAGATTTCCAAGGAGACATGCAAACGTGATGGGGGTGTTATCCCAGGATCACAGACCTGGAGCCTTCTTCATGACTCTATGTAAGGGACCAGAAACTCTTTTCACCTTCAGCCTGTGAATACCCTTCTGGGCTTTCCCGCCTGTCCATAGCTGGAGGCCATTTCAGGCCATCTAATATCAGCTTTCCTATCCACCTGGAACTCACTGCAGCCTCTTCCTATTTGTGCATGAGATTCTTTATCAGCTCAACTTGATAGAAGTGCCAAGTGACTTCAAAACCACCGGTAGCTCTCAGCAAAAAGCCTAACATAAACATCCTAAGAAATACTTCCTTTTTTCAGAGGCTTTGCAGGGTGTGAAAATAAATATTGACTGGGCCTGGGAAGAAATCAATCTCCCCTGCTACAAACACCACAGGAAAAGCAGAAGGCTCTGCGGCTCCCATGTCCTCGGTTTATGTTGTCCCAGAGACCGCCCTGCTGATGCCCCATTGCACTCTTCCCATCTCTAGCAGAGCCCTTCCCAGGCAGAGGGAAATACTTGTCTCTATGCCTGTCTCCCTCCTTCCCCATTTGGCTGTGTCTTGCGCATCTTTTATCCTCAGCACCACCATGGTGCTGGTACCTATAATGGACTCTACTGCTGAAAGAAATCACCCTCAAAGACCAGTAGCACCCCACTCTTTTTACCCAAGGGAAAACGTGGGTCCAGATTGGCAAAGAAACATGTTCAAAGCCACAGAGAGGGTGGTAAGAAGTAGAATCGTTAGTCTTCTGAATCCCATTCCCATTTACTGCCAAGGCATGAAGGTTTCAGTAACAGCTGTATTGTATACTAGTTCTTGGACTCCTCAAGTCTTCATCTCTGCCCTGGCAGAAACAAAATGAGCTAATTAAATGTTTGCCACCAGCTTATTTTGGAAACTTCATGGAGTGTGTGAAAGCCTGAATGAATTTCAGGCCACTCTTGATTATTTCAAATGTGGAGGAAATCATCCAAGCATGGGAAGAAGGTGAGGAAGCTAAACCCGTGGCTGAGGGTTATTAATATTGTAATGCTTTTGCTTATTGGTGCAGAAAAGCAACCCTTGGCTATATAAGGGACTAAAGCTTTAAGGCTATCATGGAGGAGAGTAAATAGAATCCTTCAAGGTTGAAGAAGAGTCCAACCAAATACTCTATCTAATTGCTTTGGAATAACCAAGAGCACCCTGCTTACTGTGCGAAAAAGAAAACCAATGGACTGTATTTAGAGGAAACTAAAGGCACAATTGGGTCATTCTCTGTGGAGCTAGTCGAGAGTGGAACCTTGGTGCAGACCCCCAGAGGGGAGGCAATTAAGTGAAAAGAAGTCCATGCTGCCTAAAACAATCTAACTCATAAATATAAAATAGTTCATTGCAAAACTTAAAAGCTTCCAGGGGATCTGCAGAACTCCTCATTGTTGAGAGCTTTTATGAGCTCTGTGAACCTTCCCTGACCCTTCCCTCCAGCACATACCCCAGTAAGGTGTGATTTAATCCAGTGCTAACACTGATAAGGCTTCGGGGTCACAGCATTAGTCTCAGTCACAGAGATTTCTGGGAGCCAAATTAAATCTCTCCTATTTCTCATGAAGAAAGTCCTCTTAGGCTTTCAGTCCAGAGCTTTGCATGCCCAGCTTTTGAACTTCCCTATCCAAAATTACTGACATGGTAATTTCCATCACATGGTGAAATCACTTCCGAGAACAAAAGATGCTTTGGAGAAATACGTGTCATTCTTCAATAGCTGGACTGACCCAGACCAATCAGACTTAGAAACACCTGGTCTTGAGCTATGGTTGTTCCAACCCATCACCTCTCTGTATGTACCTTTTAGTGGCAATATTTAGGAAATCACTAATATCTGTGAGAGCCTCAAGCTGGGATTCAGGTGGACATTTAAACAAGGCAAATTATACGTTACAAAATAAGTTATGGATCAAGCGATTTCCAATACAGTGTCAAACTAAATGATTCTAAAAACACTTTAAAATTAAGTAAAGTAGAGCTCTTTTGCAATACGGATTTTCAGTGGCCAGTATTAATTCATTCTCTGTTAGCAAAAAAAAAAAAAAAAAAAAGGGTAAAAGGGAGGGCGAAAGTATAATTCATTCTCTCTGTTAGCAAAAGAAAGTGTAACTTGATTTGTGGATTATTCTAAAGTCTGCCAAAACATGGCTCATCCTTCCCTTGGAGCTTTTCATTCAGTCCACTGGCCATCAAACCCAGGAACCCCTGCTCTATAATCTGTTGGATCTTCTCCCTCCTCATGTCCTTCCAGCTGCTGGCGGGAGCCTCTGTCTGGTGCCCTTGCTCCACCTCAGGCCTCCACACACCTCCTGACTTTACATCTTCTCAAACTCTCTGTTGCCTAGAGACAAAGTCCAAACTCTTCAGCAGCACCCATGACCCCTCTCAAGACCCCTTGTCTACCCTCCAGCCTCACCTCTGTCTGCCCTCCAGCATCCAATGCTCTGGCTGAGCCAGAGTCCCCTTTCCTCAAACAGGTCTGGCATTTTATGTCTCTGTCTTTTTTCTACAAGGCTCTGCCTAAAGTAACTTTTCCTTGCTCCTTTACCAGAAAAAATTCTACTTATTCAACAGCCTGCTCCTCACTACTTCTTGACACTTCCTCCTTCCCTCTCTTCTGAACTTCCACTGTTTTCTAGAACAGTATCAGTTACACGTTTATCATCCCAGGTGTTGGGTTGGCCAAAAAGTTCATTTGGTTTTCCCGTAAGATGGCTCTAGTAGCGCTTAGTTGTCTTGAACTTCATTAGAAACAATTTTGTTAGATTGTATTGTGATAGCTGTCATATCAGCGTGCATTTAAAAAAAACTTACCAAAATTGGTGAATTTTTGTGTAGCCATTTTAATATTGAAGATGGAAGAAAAAAAGCAACATTTTCGGCATATTATGCTTCATTATTTCAAGAAAGGTAAAAATGCAACCGAAACGCAAAAAAAAGATTTGTGCAGTGTATGGAGAAGGTGCTGTGACTGATCTAACGTGTCAAAAGCGGTTTACAAAGTTTCGTGCTGGAGATTTCTCGCTGGACGATGCTCCATGGTCAGGTAGACCAGTTGAAGTTGATAGTGATCAAATCGAGACATTGAGAACAATCAACAATAAACCACGCGGGAGATAGCCGACACACTCAAAATATCCAAATCAAGCGTTGAAAATCATTCTCACCAGCTTGGTTATGTTAATCGCTTTGATGTTTGGGTTCCACATAAGCTGAGCAAAAAAAACCTTCCTGACCGTACTTCCACACGTGATTCTCTAAACAGAACGAAAAGTTCCACTTTTATAACAAATTGTGACAGGCAATGAAAAGTGGATATTGTACAGTAACGTGGAATGGAAGAGATCGTGGGGCAAGCGAAATGAACCACCACCAACCACACCAAAAGCCGGTCTTCATCCAAAGAAGGTGATGTGTATATGGTAGGATGGAAGGGAGTCCTCTATTATGAGCTCCTTCTGGAAAACCAAACGATTAATTCCAACAAGTACTGCTCAACAATTAGACCAAGTGAAGGCAGTGCTCGATGAAAAGCATCTGGAATTAGTCAACAGAAAATGCATAATCTTCCATTATGATAACGCAAGACCACATGTTTCTTTGATGACCATGCAAAAACTGTTACAGCTCGGCTGGGAAGTTCTGATTCATCTGCCGTATTCACCAGACGTTGCAACTTTGGATTTCCATTTATTTCAGTCTTTACAAAATTCTCTTAATGGAAAAAGATTTCAATTCCCTGGAAGACTGTAAAAGGCACCTGGAACAGTTCTTTGCTCAAAAAGATTAAAAGTTTTGGGAAGATGGAATTATGAAGTTGCCTGAAAAATGGCAGAAGGTAGTGGAACAAAACAGTGAATACGTTGTTCAACAAAGCTCTTGGTGAAAATGAAAAATTTGTCTTTTACTTTTACTTAAAAACCAAAGGAACTTTTTGGCCAACCCAATACCTGACCTTGTGGGCAGGGCCTTGCTGGCCTTATTTGTGTATCTCTGCCGCTCTCAGTGTCCAGCGTATGGAAGTCACAGTACACCTTTGCTGAAAGAATATATTCTATTGGATTTCCAGAGAAATGGTATTGTCCCCAAGAGTTGAAATTGGGGACGTATCATATACTTTACAAGGAGGGACCGCTTGGTGAGGTGACACCCACACCCACTTATTTCACAAAAGCACTTATTTTATCACCAGGTTTGGATACGTAATGCTTATACTGCTGTGTTGACAACATTACATCTTTCTGTTGTCACAATTTTCCCAGGGAGATGCTTCTTTTTTAGCTCTATCCAAGAAAGGCACTCTTGAAAATGTCTTCTCTAAACTTGAAGACTGGAGCTGCTTCTGACTCAGGAACTGTAATGCTACCTGTACATCTCCTTTGGTTTTTTAACTTTGTCATAAAAAGTAGCACCACTCACCCTGTGGATTTATCTATCCAGTAGAGTTCTGGGAGGTGGGGACGGTATAGCATGCTGGCTCACCCCTAGCTGGCACCAACTAGGCACTCAGGAAGTGATCGCTGAATTATAACTGTTGGCCTGATTTTTTAAAAAATATTTAGGGGATACTGCTCCTCAGTCTTAGCGACTTCCCTCTTCGCTCCTGGGTCTAGTTGATCATTTAGTTATACACTCCACTTTCAACTCCAAGAAGGGACATGTTCACCCTCACCGGGACATGCCTTTTAATACGGTTTTGGTTTGTTGCAAATTGTGTTATTTTTAAAATTTCTGTATTACTAATTTATATATAATCACATGGTACAAAATTTGAAAGGAATTATACATATATTAAATATAACATGTAATAGATTAAATGTAATAGATCACATGATACAAAATTCCAAAGGAACCAAGATTGAAAGGGAAAATTCCTCCCCCTCCCGTCTCCCTCTTCCCTGCTTTGAAGGCAGTCAACGTTGCCTGTTTTCTGTCCTTCCAGAATAGTCTGTTCCTATACAAGCAATCCATATTTTTTCCTTATTACACAATTGCCAACACTTCATGTACACTGCTCCACACTCGCTCTTTTCACTTAATGTACCTTGAAAGTTGTTCCGTATCTGTTCATAAGAGCATTCTCGTTTTCTTTCTACAGAGGCACAGTCTTCCATTGTGGCTCTAAATTACTCCTGAAGTATGGCAGGTGGAGTGCCCAGACCCTGAGACATTCAGGCCACCTCTCGGTGGCTGCTGTAGCACAAATGTTGTGGATCAACCACGAAGCAGCCTAGATCTCTTGAAAAAGAATATTGCCCCATATGTATCTGGCACTTCTATGGACGAAAGCCATGTTTGAGCTCTGTTGTACCATATCTAGCTGAGCCAACTGGCACAAAAGACGATGAAAATAGAAAAGTATACTTGTGACCTCTAGTGCATCCACAGGGCTATAAATTCTGAACACAGCCTTTGGTTGATGGCTCAGGATAAACATATGGTTTCCTTCAGAATTGCTCAGCAAGTCTCTTTTTAATTTGTAGTAGAAGATCCAATGAAATTATTTATTGGCGAGATATACTTGTTCAGCTTTATCATCTGTGTACCATTTAGACTTTATTTATATTATATACAATTATATATATATATATATATATATATATATATATATAGCTACAAGTTCATCTCCATCATCACCCTTATATGATTTATGATTGGAGTAAGGATCAATACAACTTTGGAAGATACATTTAAGGCACTTTCTCCCCTCCTCCTCCTCCTCCTTCTCTCTCTCTCTCTCTCTCTCTCTCCTCTCCCTTTCATTCTCTGCATTGTACATTAGCTATCAGCCACATGTGACATGAGTTCTTGAAATGTGACTAGTGTTAAAAGTGTAAATCATAATCAGACTTTGAAGACTTAATATGAGTTTATATATATATATATGTATATATATACACTATCTCAGTAACAATTTTATATTGGTTATATATTGAAATGATATTTTGAATGTATTGGGTTAAATAAAATATATCATTAAAATTAATTTCACCTATTACTTTTCATTGTGGCTACTAGAAAATTTTAAATTGCAGATGTAGCTCACATCATACTGATATTTCTATTGGACAGTCTTGGACTATGCCATGCATTTATTTCCTACTTTACATGAAGGCAGACTAGCGTGATAAAAGTACATTCTGTTTTAGCTCCTAGAATCCAAGTTTTGTCTTTCCTCTTGTTTAATAAATTTAAAGAATTTTAAAATTCAGAACCCAAAACATGATTTATCAAAAGGTAACACAGAGAGGAACCAAAAAACGAGTTATTGAAAGTACAATTGGTATTGAGGGCTAGGAATTTCAGGAGCATCAAGGAAGACGTCACATTCACCAACACATTACATTTGGAAAGGCTTGGAGGGACTCCTAATTCACTGGGAACGGCTTAATGAAGCGTGGCTAGGAGGAACAGCAACTGAAAAGTCAATTCCTGACTTCACCAGGTCTAAGCCTTACAACAATGACGCTGCTCTCCAGACATCCTCTGATGCTCTCTTCATCCAGTTTCTTTTTTCCTCTGGCTGATTTCAACTTGAAAACTCAAAAGCAGAGTGTTAATCAGACTCAGGAGAAAAATCTCCAGGATCTCAGACTGCCAAAATTAAAATGTCATATTTTCATGATTTCTTTTATAAAGAATATGAATGATCAGACCTGTATTTTCATTATCAAAAACAAATCTTTTCCAAGTTTTGATCATAGGAAGAACATTTCTCCAGGCACCAGGAATGCAAAGTACACAGCCCCCGTCCTTCGGAGGCATAGAGTCTACTGGGGACAGACAGAGCAATCGCTCTCTCCGTTCTCTTTCCTCGAAATCCTCTTCTCCCTCTGCTCTTTTCATCCTCATTCCTTCCCCATCAGGAAAGGAATATTTTTGTTCTAAGTGTCTGGTCTCCTTGGACTGCCTCAGGGGGCTTCATTTGCTACCACCAAGTAGCTAAATCCCTGCGGGTGCTGATGCTGAAGTACGTCTGTGGGAGTTGCTCGTGGGAGAAGCAGCTCAGTCCCAAACTGCCTGCAGTCCGGAGCGTGGGCCCTTGTGACACTGGGTTTGTGGCTCACATGTGAATCACCCCGGTTGTCTTCTGTCCTCCGCCTCTGATTGAGTATGGCTGGCTGCTCCTGAACAGAAGTGATGCGGGCCTCTCTCTGGACAGTTTAGCTGCCCGGCCTGAGAAACTTCCCCCTGCTGAAGTGCATTTTATTCACACAATATGGCCTATATTTTGAGTCAGACCATTCTACCCACAGCCTCCAAATTTCAGGAAAACCCAGTGAGCCAGTCCTGAATGGTGCAGAAACAATGGAGGAAAACTTCATTACATTTGTATAGACTGCTGAGGGATTTTTTTGGCCCCAGAGGGGGCGGACAGTCAAGGGGAGGAAGATTGTTGTTGGATGGTGTCTGTCCCCTTTCAAAGTCACACCCCGGCATTTGGCGTTTTATGCTATTTCTTCTCCTTGGCTAGATCCAGTCTGTTAGTTCCTTGGCTCACACCCCTCCTTGACTTCCAGTTACTCCACGTTCTTTTCTCCGTGTTAATGGGTATCAGAGCATGTACTGTAAATTAGCATTTATAAAAATCAATTACTCTGCTTCATAAGACAGAGCAGAAACTCAGATTGTCTTCACCAGATCATCTGTATTTATCTGTTAATTATAAACCCTAATTGTCTCTTTCTATCATATTAATTTGCACAAATTGTACAACTTCAGAGTTTAGCAGTTTTCAAGCCCTTGAAATACAATTATTCTCTCAACATTCTTTTCAGAAACATGGTATTCATTAATGATTAGGTTGGTAAAAATTAGCAGTTCTGATAATTGGCCTTGGCTTCTCCTTGGCTTTTTTTTTTTTCCTTCCCCACTAAAATCCTCCTTCTCACAATTATGCATGGTTGTTAGCCTCTGACTGTGCCCAGCTCTGATTTAACTGGACTTTGTAGCCCATGAGACTTCACAGGGTTTGGGCTCTAGTCAAAGTAGAATACAGTGCTAAGCCAGTGAACTTCTTCCAAGTAGATCTGACTTCTGCCCCCTCCCCAGCAGAACCTGGGCTTCTGTCCCCTGGGGTTAGTCTACTTGCCCTAACCCTTGCTACAAAAAGGCTTATACTGAAGGGAGGAAGAAGGCTTTCCAGACTCCAGTCCCAGTTGTGAAACTGTTGCGGACTCTTACCCTTTGCAAGTTGGTGAGCAAACATGATGAAGAAGGAACTCTCCAGGCTCTCCCAGCCACCCCTTGACTGTGGTTCTCTTTCTACTCAGCATGGCAGCCACTTAGGAGGAGTCATATGTCACATAGCACGTATTGAAAGGCCAAAACAAGTTTTCTTCTCTCAAGAGGCTGCACAAATCTGGGTCATGTGAAGGAAGTGATTCAGACTGAAGGACCAGGCATCCTGACTGCCTAAGAACCCGGTGGCTTCCTGCCTAGGGCACTGAGGGCATGTTCTAGAGGACTTGGCATCCGACTCTGATGACACTGGCAGACAAGCTGCAGGCTCTGTCCCAAAGGAGCAATGAGGAGGGGGACCCCCTGCTGCTCCCACAAGGGAACAAATCCTCCACACGAGGATTCTGTCCTGTCTCACTTGGGAAACCCAGTCGTGTTCCCCTGAGTAGTGGGGTTCACCAAGCACAGGATGGTCATCCAAGATCATAGGAGCAAGCATCTGATACAGCTAGAATTCTTTGAATTCTCTTACTGGGTATCTAGAAATGGTTAACTTGCCATGATTCTTGTCCCTTCATAAGCAACAGTTCAGAAGTTAGGCCAAATTTCCTCATATATATTATCTGAGATAGGACCCCAGCCAGGTACAAATTTGCAAGTCAAGACCTAAATCTGTGAGCTGTGGTTCTCCAGGGATTTTGTTCAGTTTATTGGTTGAGGGGGAGGTGCTGTGGGAAAGCTGGCTGGCCAGAAGGGATACAGGAGAACAGCTCTCCTACGTACTGGATAGAGTATGGGGTTATTTGCTCCATCAAAAGGGAAAGGTCTCTCTGTGTGTTCCAGAATCAGTAACTCTCTATGATACTCTTCAGACCAGGTTACTTTTAAGAAAAAGCATGTTTCCCCACATACAAACCACTCACCAGCCAGATCTGTCAACAGTCAGATCTGGTTTCCTCCCATGCTGGCTTGAAACCAGCTTATGCCACAGAAATGTGCGCGGAATGCCTCCTAACAATCTCTCCCCATCCCACAGTTTCCGTCAAACGGGCATTCCATGCTCTCAAACCACAGCCTTGCCTCAGGGATGAGATCGGCTGACAAGGTGGGAAGTTATTCCTGGAAATTGACAAATTTTGTCTGAAAAGAAGGCATTTAGTCAGACATGTGGGTCTAAACTGTCCCTTCTGTGAACTAGAAGACAGGGGGACAAGCAATGGCCAGAGGGGTGAGAACACCTCTATCTGGTTAGCACCTTGAGAAAAGGGTGGGAGGTGGAAGCAGGGCTTTCCACAGCAAAGAGCCCCTTTCCAGCGTCCAGGTATTTTTGGTCGTCTTGTGCTAACTGTGACAGTGTCTTTGCCTGTTATTTTTCCACCTCAAGGCCCATTGTGAATCAACAACAGTGTGCTAGACGTGCAGACCTACCCTTGCCAGCTGCTCGCCTTTGCTTCCCTCTCACCCACCCTCCTGGAGAGGCACCTCCACGCTCCCTTCCGGAGCCTCAGGCATCACCGTCCTTAGACCTTGTACGGCACAGACCCTCAGATGACTCAGCTAACAGGTCATCTGCCGATGCCAGACTAAGTAGAAGGCATGGGCTTGATGAAAATTCAGCCACTGGTTGCCACTGAGTTCCAGAACAGGTGAAAAGAGAAAGGCTATGCCAGCTTGCTGGAACCACAGTTCCAAACCAATGGAGGCAACAAAAGAAGCAATCTGAACTCTGCCTCAGGCAGGTCTGCTGCTAACACACACCTCACCTTTGTAAGAATTAGGAAATCAAGAAAGATATAAACCAGGAAGTTAGGGGGTGGCCATCTTACACCTACAAGATAAACCAATTAGCAGAGAAGGCCAGTCTGCAAACAAGAAAGGACGAAGCCAAAATGTGGTGAGAAATGGCCAGGTTCTGACACCTTTTCAGTTTCTGGTTCCAATCTCTCCCTGAGGTGCAGCTGCATCTCCGCCCTTGGATTTTGTGATATCCCTGTAGCCTGGCTCCTCATAATAAAGGCTTGTTTTCAGTTTAAGAAGCTCAAGTTGAACTGGGGAACTTGCCAGCAAAGACTCCTCAACAATACACCCACCCCTACTCATCCCTGTGTATCCATTTCAGTCATCTCTGCTACCCTTCCTTTCTCTTCCCATCTCTTCTCTTCCCTTTTACTCCTCTTCCTCCTCCTTTTCTTTCTCTTTTCCCCCCTTTTCCCTTGTCCTCCCCCTCCCCCTGCCCCACCACCTTCTTCTTCCTCCTCTTCTCCTCCTCCTCCTCCTTCTGCTTTTCTCTCTCTTCCTTCCTCTCTCCATCCTCACTGCCCCTCCCGCTCCTTTGCTTCACTGATCTGCTGTCAAAATCCAAACGCAGTGGCAGAAGCCTCCTTCATGTCCTCCCAGCAACAAAGCTACCATTCCGCTGCTCTCACTTCTAGATTCCCCCCAAAATTTAATGACCTAGCCATTGTGCCATCTCCCCTAAGACTTGGTCTGACCTAGGAAATCCAGAATCACATGCAAACGTAGGTGCAGAGCCCATAGCCACTATGGGGAGGCATGGACTGAACCATCCTGAATACCAGTGTGCTCTGGTAAGGGCTTCCATGTCTCCCAGTCAGGTTTTCTGCTGCTCCCTCTATTTCCCACCACGTGTTGCTTGCACCTCTAATGACCCTACCGTTTTCCATTCTATTAAATCTTAATTTATATATATGATCCTACAGCAAAACCTTCTTCAGTGTGTTGTGGCCACATCATAGGCACTAAAACCATGAACCTTAATCTGATTGGTGTGCATGAATAGGGGGAGGTAATACTTGCAGTTTGATTTTTGATGGCTGGTTCAAGAGATGATATGCATTTAGGAATGGAGAACCCTCCCAAAATAATTTTTCTTCTATTTTTCTGATTATTCTGTCTTCTCTGATCCATAGTACTTTATATATATTTATTAAACACTCATCACACTGAGTTGTCCTTATTTATCTAAATATCTAACGCCTCAACCAGACTGTGAGCTCTCTGAGGGCAGGGGCCATGTCTTTTTTATCTTTCTACCCCTAACCTAGTACAAGCCTGACACAAAGAAAATGTCTACTAAGATTGTTTGTTGGACTGAACTGAATCCAAGTCCATGTGAGATTTGGGCTGAGGACATCTCACCTGCTGGCAGCCATTTACCTGATTTTCTGAGTCCTCTTCAAGGCCCAGTGTGGTGAAACTTTTCTTGGAAACCACAATTTTGGCAAGACTACAACCTTCCTTCTCTGAAAGGGCTCACTTTGTTTATTACAATAGAAGAGCATGATAAATAATTTTTCTTATAAGAAACATGCTTCCGCCTTTTGACAGCTTGGACAGCCTATTGTTTAAGTTTGAAAAAGGAGCCCAGAAATAATTTCCAGAGGAAACATGGCTCAGGTGTCTTCCCCTGATGCAATTGGTATCTTGAGACTATCCAGAAAGGTAATTTACACACACATATGAATACACAACAGAATTGAAGTGCTCTTTGTGTTCCCACAGGGTGTCCAAATGCTAACATTTGCCATCCGGCCTGCTCAGATGGCTGATTCTGACATCTTCCCCAAAGTCTGGATTTGCCTTTGTTTACTAGTCAAACATTTCTGGAATCTGAGCACCGTGCTCTTTGTGCTAGGCACAAAGGTACCAAAGATGGAAAGCTGCATTCTGCTCTCAAAAAGTTAAGTTTAGATCATTAAAAATAATTGCACAATAATGCTGTAAAAAAAAAAAAACTATCATGTGCTAAAGTAAATCTGACAATGGGATGTAATGTGAGTGTAGGAGAAGGATCCATTAAGTCTGCGTAGGCAAGACAAGGAAAGATCATATAGAAGTCCACTCTTGAGATCAACCATGGAGAGCAAAATGATCAGAAGGCAAAGGATGGAACCTGAGGAGACACCAACATTAAAGGAAAAAATCAGGAGGACTCTATGGGGGAGACTGAGGAGGCACACTTAGAAAGGTAGGAGGAGAATTCAGAGAGAGTAAACCCGTGAAAAGCAAAGGAAAGAGAAAGAGCATGGACGTTCAATCTATGATGACCGCACAAAGTAACCTTAGGATTTGGCTTTTTAGAAGTCATACTGGGAGGTCTGGGCAAGATGGCAGAAGAGTAAGACGCGGAGATCACCTTCCTTCCCACAGATACATCAGAAATACATCTACACGTGGAACTGCTCCTACAGAACACCCACTGAACGCTGGCAGAAAACGTCCGACCTCCAAAAAGGCAAGAAACTCCCCACGTACTTGGATAGGGCAAAAGAAAAAAGAAACAACAGAGACAAAAGAATAGGGACGGGACCTGCACCAGTGGGAGGGAGCCGTGAAGGAGGAAAGGTTTCCACACACTAGGAAGCCCCTTCGCGGGCGGAGACTGCGGGTGGCAGAGGGGGGAAGCTTCGCAGCCACGGAGGAGAGTGCAGCCACAGGGGTGTGGAGGGCAAAGCAGAGAGACTCCCGCAGAGAGGCTTGGCGCCGAGCAGAACTCACCAGCCCGAGAAGCTTGTCTGCTCACCTGCCGGGGCGGGCGGGGGCTGGGAGCTGAGGCTCGGGCTTCGGTTGGATCACAGGGAGAGGACTGGGGTTGGTGGCGTGAACACAGCCTGAAGGGGCTAGTGCACCACGGCTGGCCGGGAGGGAGTCCGGGAAAAAGTCTGGACCTGCCCAAGAGGCAAGAGACTTTTTCTTGCCTCTTTGTTTCCCGGTGCGCGAGGAGAGGGGATTCAGGGCACTGCCTAAACAAGCTCCAGACACAGGCGCGAGCCGCGGCCATCAGCGCGGACCCCAGAGACTGGCATGAGACGCTAAGGCTGCTGCTGCCGCCACCAAGAAGCCTGTGTGCGAGCACAGGTCACTCTCCACACCGCCCCTCCCGGGAGCCTGTGCAGCCCGCCACTGCCAGGGTCTCGTGATCCAGGGACAACTTCTCCGGGAGAACGCACGGCGTGCCTCAGGCTGGTGCAACGTCACGCCGGCCTCTGACGCCGCAGGCTCGCCCCGCCTCCTCCGTACCCCTCCCTCCGCCCGGCCTGAGTGAGCCAGAGCCCCCGAAGCAGCTGCTCCTTTAACCCCGTCCTGTCTGGGCGGGGAACAGACGCCCTCAGGCGACCTACATGCAGAGGCAGGGCCAAATCCAAAGCTGAAACCCAGGAGCTGTGCAAACAAAGAAGAGAAAGGGAAATTTCTCCCAGCAGCCTCAGAAGCAGCGGATTAAAGCTCCACAAACAACTTGATGTACCTGCATCTGTTGAATACCTGAATAGACAACGAATCATCCCAAGTTCAGGAGATGGACTTTGGGAGCAGGATATATTAATTTTTCCCCTTTTCCTTTTTTTGTGAGTGTATATGTGTATGCTTCTGGGTGAGATTTTGTCTGTATAGCTTTGCTTTCACCATTTGTCCTAGAGTTTGGTCCGTCTGTTTTTTTTTTTTTTTACTTAAAAAAATGTTTTTTCTTAATAAATGTTTTCTTAATAACTTTTTCCTTATTTTCTATTTCTAAAAATTAAAAAAACTTTTTTTCTTAGTAAGTTTTTTCATATTTTTTATTTTAAAAAATTAAAAAAATTTTTTTCTTCATAAATTTTTTTCTTATTTTTTATTATAAAAAATTAATAAATTTATTTTTAAAAATTAAAAAAAATTTTTTTTCTTAATAATTTTTTTTCTTATTTGTTATTATAATAGCTTTATTTTATTTTATTTTATCCTCTTTCTTTCTTTCTTTCTATTTTTTCTCCCTTTTATTCTGAGCCGTGTGGATGAAAGGCTCTTGGTGCTCCAGCCAGGCATCAGGGCTGTGCCTCTGAGGTGGGAGAGCCAACTTCAGGACACTGGTCCACAAGAGACCTCCCAGCTCCATGTAATACCAAATGGCAAAAATCTCTCAGAGATCTCCATCTCAACATCAAGACCCAGCTTAACTCAACGACCAGCAAGCTACAGTGCTGGACACCCTATGCCAAACAACTAGCAAGACAGGAACACAGCCCCATCCATTAGCAGAGAGGCTGCCTAAAATCATAATAAGGCCACAGACACCCCAAAACACACCACCAGACGTGGATGTGCCCACCAGAAAGACAAGATCCAGCCTCATCCACCAGAACTCAGGCACTAGTCCCCTCCACCAGGAAGCCTACACAACCCACTGAACCAACCTTAGCAACTGGGAACAGATACCAAAAACAATGGGAACTACGAACCTGCAGCCTGTGAAAAGGAGACCCCAAACACAGTAAGATAAGCAAAATGACAAGACAGAAAAACACACAGCAGATGAAGGAGCAGGGTCAAAACACACCAGACCTAACAAATGAAGAGGAAATAGGTAGTCTACCTGAAAAAGAATTCAGAATAATGATAGTAAAGATGATCCAAAATCTTGGAAATAGAATAGACAAAATGCAAGAAACATTTAACAAGGACGTAGAAGAACTAAAGAGGAACCAAGCAATGATGAAAAACACAATAAATGAAATTAAAAATACTCTAGACGGGATCAATAGCAGAATAACTGAGGCAGAAGAACGGATAAGTGACCTGGAAGATAAAATAGTGGAAATAACTACTGCAGAGCAGAATAAAGAAAAAAGAATGAAAAGAACTAAGGACAGTCTCAGAGACCTCTGGGACAACATTAAATGCACCAACATTCGAATTATAGGGGTCCCAGAAGAAGAAGAGAAAAAGAAAGGGACTGAGGAAATATATGAAGACATTATAGTTGAAAACTTCCCTAATATGGCAAAGGAAATAGTTAATCAAGTCCTGGAAGCACAGAGAGTCCCATACAGGATAAATCCAAGGAGAAACACGCCAAGACACATATTAATCAAACTATCAAAAATTAAATATAAAGAAAACATATTAAGAGCAGCAAGGGAAAAACAACAAATAACACACAAGGGAATCCCCATAAGGTTAACAGCTGATCTTTCAGCAGAAACTCTGCAAGCCAGAAGGGAGTGGCAGGATATACTTAAAGTGATGAAGGAGAAAAACCTACAACCAAGATTACTCTACCCAGCAAGGATCACATTCAGATGTGATGGAGAAATTAAAACCTTTACAGACAAGCAAAAGCTGAGAGAGTTCAGCACCACCAAACCAGCTTTACAACAAACGCTAAAGGAACTTCTCTAGGCAAGAAACACAAGAGGAGGAAAACATCTACAATTACAAACCCAAAACATTTAAGAAAATGGGAATAGGAACATACATATCGATAATTACCTTAAATGTAAATGGATTAAATGCTCCCACCAAAAGACACAGACTGGCTGAATGGATACAAAAACAAGACCCATATATATGCTGTCTACAAGAGACCCACTTCAGACCTAGGGACACATACAAACTGAAAGTGAGGGGATGGAAAAAGATATTCCATGCAAATGGAAATCAAAAGAAAGCTGGAGTAGCAATTCTCATAGCAGAAAAAATAGATCTTAAAATAAAGACTATTACAAGAGACAAAGAAGGACACTATATAAAGATCAAGGGATTGATCCAAGAAGAAGGTATAACAATTGTAAATATTTATGCACACAACATAGGAACACCTCAATACATAAGTCAAATACTAACAGCCATAAAAGGGGAAATGGACAGTAACACAATCATAGTAGGGGACTTTAACACCCCACTTTCACCAATGGACAGATCATCCAAAATGAAAATAAATAAGGAAACACAAGCTTTAAATGATACATTAAACAAGATGGACTTAATTGATATTTATAGGACATTCCACCCAAAAACAACAGAATACACATTTTTCTCAAGTGCTCATGGAACATTCTCCAGGATAGATCATATCTTGGATCACAAATCAAGCCTTTGTAAATTTAAGAAAATTGAAATTGTATCAAGTATCTTTTCCGACCACAACGCTATGAGACTAGATATCAATTACAGGAAAAGATCTGTAAAAAATACAAACACATGGAGGCTACACAATACGCTACTTAATAACGAAGTGATCACTGAAGAAATCAAAGGGGAAATCAAAAAATACCTAGAAACAAATGACAATGGAGACACGACGACCCAAAACCTATGGGATGCAACAAAAGCAGTTCTAAGAGGGAAGTTTATAGCAATACAAGCCTACCTCAAGAAACAGGAAACATCTCGAATAAACAACCTAACCTTGCACCTAAAGCAATTAGAAGAAGAAGAACAAAAAAACCCCAAAGCTAGCAGAAGGAAAGAAATCATAAAGATCAGATCAGAAATAAATGAAAAAGAAATGAAGGAAACAATAGCAAAAATCAATAAAACTAAAAGCTGGTTCTTTGAGAAGAAAAACAAAATTGATAAACCATGAGCCAGACTCATCAAGAGAAAAACGGAGAAGACTCAAATCAATAGAATTAGAAACGAAAAAGGAGAAGTAACCACCGACACTGCAGAAATACAAACGATCATGAGAGATTACTACAAGCAACTCTATGCCAATAAAATGGACAACATGGAAGAAATGGACAGATTCTTAGAAATGTACAAGCTGCCGAGACTGAACCAGGAAGAAATAGAAAATATGAACAGAAACTAACACACCATTGTGAAGCAATTATACTTCAATAAAGATGTTTATAAAAAAAAGAAAAAGAAAATATGAACAGACCAATCACAAGCACTGAAATTGAAACTGTGATTAAAAATCTTCCAACAAACAAAAGCCCAGGACCAGATGGCTTCACAGGCGAATTCTATCAAACATTTAGAGACGAGCTAACACCTATCCTTCTCAAACTCTTCCAAAATATTGCAGAGGGAGGAAGACTCCCCAACTCATTCTACGAGGCCACCATCACCCTGATACCAAAACCAGACAAAGATGTCACAAAGAAAGAAAACTACAGGCCAGTATCACTGATGAACATGGATGCAAAAATCCTCAACAAAATACTAGCAAACAGAATCCAACAACACATTAAAAGGATCATACACCATGATCAAGTGGGGTTTATTCCAGGAATTCAAGGATTCTTCAATATACGCAAATCAATCAATGTGATACATCATATTAACAAATTGAAGGAGAAAAACCATATGATCATCTCAATAGATGCAGAGAAAGCTTTCGACAAAATTCAACACCCATTTATGATAAAAGCCCTGCAGAAAGTAGGCATAGAGGGAACTTTCCTCAACATAATAAAGGCCATATATGACAAACCCACAGCAAACATCATTCTCAATGGTGAAAACCTGAAACCATTTCCTCTAAGATCAGGAACAAGACAAGGTTGCCCACTCTCACTGCTATTATTCAACATAGTTTTGGAAGTGTTAGCCACAGCAATCAGAGAAGAAAAAGAAATAAAAGGAATCCAAATCGGAAAAGAAGAAGTAAAGCTGTCACTGTTTGCAGATGACATGATACTATACACAGAGAATCCTAAAGATGCTACCAGAAAACTACTAGAGCTAATCAATGAATTTGGTAAAGTAGCAGGATACAAAATTAATGCACAGAAATCTCCTGCATTCCTATACATTAATGATGAAAAATCTGAAAGTGAAATTAAAAAAACACTCCCGTTTACCATAACAACAAAAAGAATAAAATATCTAGGAATAAACCTACCTAAGGAGACAAAAGACCTGTATGCAGAAAATTATAAGACACTGATGAAAGAAATTAAAGATGATACAAATAGATGGAGAGATATACCATGTTCTTGGATTGGAAGAATCAACATTGTGAAAATGACTCTACTACCCAAAGCAATCTACAGATTCAATGCAATCCTTATCAAACTACCACTGGCATTTTTCACAGAACTAGAACAAAAAATTTCACAATGTGTATGGAAACACAAAAGACCCCGAATAGCCAAAGCAATCTTGAGAACGAAAAATGGAGCTGGAGGAATCAGGCTCCCTGACTTCAGACTATATTACAAAGCTACAGTAATCAAGACAGTTTGGTACTGGCACAAAAACAGAAATATAGATCAATGGAACAGGATAGAAAGCCCAGAGATAAACCCACGCACATATGGTCACCCTATCTTTGATAAAGGAGGCAAGCATATACAGTGGAGAAAAGACATCCTCTTCAATAAGTGGTGCTGGGAAAACTGGACAGGTACATGTAAAAGTATGAAATTCGAACACTCCCTGACACCATACACAAAAATAAACTCAAAATGGATTAAAGACCTAAATGTAAGGCCAGACACTATCAAACTCTTAGAGGAAAACATTGGCAGAACACTCTATGACATACATCACAGCAAGATCCTTTTTGACCCACCTCCTAGAGAAATGGAAATAAAAACACAAATAAACAAATGGGACCTAATGAAACTTAAAAGCTTTTGCACAGCAAAGGAAACCATAAACAAGATGAAAAGACAACCTACAGAATGGGAGAAAATATTTGCAAATGAAGTAACTGACAAAGGATTAATCTCCAAAACTTACAAGCAGCTCATGCAGCTCAATAACAAAAAAACAAACAACCCAATCCAAAAATGGGCAGAAGACCTAAATAGACATTTCTCCAAAGAAGATATACAGCTTGCCAACAGACACATGAAAGAATGCTCAACATCATTAATCATTAGAGAAATGCAAATCAAAACTACAATGAGATATCATCTCACACCGGTCAGAATGGCCATCATCAAAAAAGCTAGAAACAATAAATGCTGGAGAGGGTGTGGAGAAAAGGGAACACTCTTGCACTGTTGGTGAGAATGTAAATTGATACAGCCACTATGGAGAACAGTATGGAGGTTCCTTAAAAAACTAAAAATAGAACTACCATATGACCCAGCAATCCCACAACTGGGTATATACCCTGAGAAAACCATAATTCAAAAAGAGTCATGTACCAAAATGTTCACTGCAGCTCTATTTACAATAGCCAGGACATGGAAGCAACCTAAGTGTCCATCATCGGATGAATGGATAAAGAAGATGTGGCACATATATACAATGGAATATTACTCAGCCATAAAAAGAAACGAAATGGAGATATTTGTAGTGAGGTGGATGGACCTAGAGTCTGTCATACAGAGTGAAGTAAGTCAGAAAGAGAAAAACAAATACAGTATGCTAACACATATATATGGAATCTAAGAAAAAAAAAAAAGGTCATGAAGAACCTAGTGGCAAGACGGGAATAAAGACACAGACCTACTAGAGAATGGACTTGAGGATATGGAGAGGGGGAGGGGTAAGATGTGACAGGGTGAGAGAGTGGCATGGACATATATACACTACCAAATGTAAAATAGATAGCTAGTGGGAAGCAGCCGCATAGCACAGGGAGATCAGCTCAGTGCTTTGTGACCACCTAGAGGGGTGGGATAGGGAGGGTGGGAGGGAGGGAGACGCAAGAGGGAAGAGATATGGGAACATATGTATATGTATAACTGATTCACTTTGTTATAAAGCAGAAAGTAACACACCATTGTAAAGCAATTATACTCCAATAAAGATGTTTTAAAAAAAAAAAAAAGAAGTCATACTGATCTTTAAATACCCAGTCTCTGGAGTACCTGCATAGAAACCTGCCAAAAACGTCTAAAATTTTGCTTTGAAGTTTGGCCAGCAGCATCTACATCACTTGGACACTTGTTCAAGGTCCACCCAGGAGATTCATGTGCACATCAAAATTTGTGAAGCAACCACACCTTTTCCCAGACAAGTGGCAGTTTGGGATGAATGATGAGATGGGTGACTTGCAATGAACTCGTTTCACAAGGTTTCAAATTTAAAAATCAACTTGACAGCTCAACATAACAAAAAGTAATACATATAGAGCATTCCTTTCCGTAACCTTGATTTAAACGTTGTGAATCATATAGAAGATATTACTCCCATTTACTGACCATAAAACAAGAGTGTGAAGAGGTTAAATGCCTTGTCGATGACCACAGTGATAATAAATAAAAGAGCCTGGACTTGAACCCAGATCTTCAGATTTACTGGCAGGGAGGACAGTTCTGTTCACCAAAAAGAGGGGGAAGTCAGAAATGGGTCTGAATGAAATATCATTTAAGACAATTCAATTTCCTTCGCTCTAATGCTGGGCTTGTCAAGCAGCCTTCTGATGACTGCTCTTCCTTGGAGTTCTAATTCTGAGATGGGTGTCCTGGAACAAAGAGAAATGACAAGGAAACAGACAAAACTGTATATGAATAAGCTGACATTATTTTTTTCTGAGATGGTTAGAATAGACCAGTTTTTCCAAAAATGACTTGCGTCACGTGAGCTGATAAATTGAGTTTCTGAATCATCAAAGCTCAGACTCTGCCATACCCATGTGAGCTTTACAGTGAGAAATGCTACAGCAAAGGGTCAGGGAGAGAGTACATTGGGAATGGACGGCGCTGGGAATCAACCCGGCTTGGTGTTGGCTTCCTCAAGATGACCAACTCTTCAAAAGACAATGTCTAAAGAAGCTGGGTCTGATCTGGGCCAGCAATGTTACCCAAGAAGTTTAATCTGGTGGGTGAGATGTGGCATCAGATGCTTCTGGGTTGATGTAATCATTTTTCTAATTAATCGGTGGACAAATTATGGTTCTATGGAGGTCAGTCTAGTATGAAAGAGTATTTGGCCAATAATGGTATCCTCCTGTTGGGAAAGGAGTTGGTAAGAGTTAACTAGGGCTCTGACCAAATGGTCTTGGGTTCAGGGCAAATGGTCAGCCTCGAATGGGAAGTGGAGTAAAGTTAAGAAAGCAAAACACCCAACAATATATCATGGTGTTTACAAGCATGGATTTGGGGATCAGGTAGGTCTGGTTTCAGGTCCCAGCACTTCTACTTATGGTGTAACCTGGGGGAAATCACTTAACCTCTCTAAGCCTCATCTGTAAGACTGGATTAATAATAATAACTGCCTCACAAAGTTGCTACAAGGATTAAATGATAAAAAATTATATAACACACTTAACATAGTGTTATAACTCAGAGGAGACATTCAAAAACTGGAAGGTATTAACATCATCATTATGATCTGGTCCGGGCATTCCCAATGGAGTTGAGGGTAAAGGCTTCAGTGGGTAGACCCCTGGGTGGAATAGGCGCCAGGAACATCAGAAATGAAGCAGAAGGCTTCACCTGCTAGTGGAGATGTGGCTTTGGAAATATTACCAGGCCTGGACTGGGCTGGGTTCATGCCTGGTCTGGGCTGAACCCCTTGGTGGAAGGCCTTAAGTACTACATCTACAGGGGCCTAAAGAGCTGGACAAAAATAAACAAGTTTCTAGACAGAAATTTATTCCTAAGGCCCAGCTCTAGCTGCCAGTCAGTTAGCTCTTTTCTCTTTCTAACAATGATAAAAGCTTTGATAAAGAAATACCTTAAAACTGTTGACTAAAATAATCTATCAGTCAGCCTTGTCTTTCACAATCCTCATCCCACCCTACCTCTCCGCTAATCTGAAAAAATACTGAAAAGTGTATTGAAAATGTCTTGTAATTTATTCTGTGATGGAATGATTTCCCTAGAATATAAGCAAAGGGAAAGGCCTTTAGGTGACATTCACTCAAGCTGGTAGGAGAAGATATAAATATTCCCTCTAGCCCTTGGGCAAACTGGAGAAGATCAGTCCTAGGATTTCCTGATAAGATTAATACCCAAGATTTCCTGGTGGGCGTTGTTATACTTTTGGAGGTGTAGAAAACTGTTTCCAGGGCTCCCAAGAGAGACCCACTGTGACCCAAGATGGCTAGTTAACCTCTGGTGACAGGCAAATAAAACTTCCATATTACACTACTTCATCTGGGCTGCCAGGGCTAAATTCCCACAGGTCTGCTGTCTGTCCTCCAGGCCCAGGGCCGGGCTCTCTTTCTGCAGACCACAGAACTGCAAATCATTCTTAGTCAGTAGGGAAATAAAGAATTCTTCTCCCGTTTTCTATCTTCACTCTGTAGTGTACAGATGATCTTACCTCTGCAGAATTACTCTCCCCTTTCTCTTTCTCTGTTCTGGGGTCAAAGTTTAGCCTCAGGCACCAGCCTTTGAGTCCCTTCCTTCTTAGTTTAGAGACTTCTCAGTGAAATGCTAGAACTCAGAGGTCAAAACCATGAACATGGTCAAGGATGCCTTTTCCAGCCTGAGAGCTAGGGCCAGAGCTGCTCAAAGCGCTCAGCAAAGGCTGGCAAGAGAGTCTGCTGTTACTTCGACCTCTGTTTCTCCAGCTCATAACATGAACAGGTTTTATTTAATTAAGCATAAATGATACAAAAATGTTTGCTAAAGTTGAAGACAAAGTTAACAGAATACAAGTGGCAGAGGGGGTGGGTAAAGATGGAAGCCAGGCAGATCAAAGACAGCCTCTTCAATAAGTGGTTCTGGGAAAACTGGACAGCTACATGTGAAAGAATGAAATTAGAACACTCCTTAACACCATACACAAAAATAAACTCAAAATGGATTAAAGAGCTAAATGTAAGGCCAGACACTATCAACTTTTGGAGGAAAACATAGGAAAAACACCCTTTGACATAAACCACAGCAAGATCTTTTTTGACCCACCTCCTAGAGTAACAGAAATAAAAACAAAAGTAAACAAATGGGACTTAATTAAAAGCTTTTGCACAGCAAAGGAAACCATAAACAAGACAAAAAGACAACCCTCAGAATGGGAGAAAATATGTGCAAATGAAACAACAGACAAAGGATTAATTTCCAAAATATACAAACAGCTCATGGAGCTCAATATCAAAAAAACAAACAATCCAGTTAAAAAATGGGTGGAAGACCTAAATAGACATTTCACCAAGGAAGACATACAGATGGCCAAGAGGCACATGAAAAGATGCTCAACATCACTAATTATTAGAGAAATGCAAATCAAAACTACAATGAGGTATCACCTCACGCCGGTCAGGATGGCCATTACCAAAAAAGCTAGAAACAATAAATGCTGGAAAGGGTGTGGTGAAAAGGGAACCCTCCTACACTGTTGATGGGAATGTAAATTGATACAACCACAATGGAAAACAGTATGGAGGTTCCTTAAAAAACGAAAAATAGAACTACCATATGACCCAGCAATCCCACTACTGGGCATATACCCTGAGAAAGCCATAATTCAAAAAGAGACATGCACCACAATGTTCATTGCAGCACTATTTACAATAGCCAGGACATGGAAGCAACCCTAATGTCCACTGACAGATGAATGGATAAAAAAGATGTGGCACATATATACAATGGAATATTATTCAGCCATAAAAAGAAATGAAATTGAGTTATTTGTAGTGAGGTGGATGGACCTAGAGTCTGTCATACAGTGTAACTCAGGAAGAGAAAAACAAATACCGTATGCTAACACATATATATGGAATCTAAAAAAAAAAAAAAATGGTACTGATGAACCTAGTTTCAGGGCAGGAATAAAGAGGTAGACATAGAGAATGGACTTGATGACATGGGGTGGGAGGGGGAAGTTGGGGCGAAGTGAGAGTAGCATCAACATACATACACTACCAAATGTAAAATAGTTGGCTGGTGGGAAGCAGCAGCATAGCACAGGGAGATTGGCTCAGGGCTTTGGGATGACCTAGAGGGGTGCGATAAGGAGGATGGGAGGGAGGCTCCAGAGGGAGGGGATATGGGGACATGTGTATGCATATGGCTAATTCGCTTTGTTGTGCAACAGAAACTAACACGGTATTATGAAGCAGTTATACTCCAATAAGGATCTCTTAAAAAATAATAATAATAAGTTATACAATGAGAAGAATGCAAGCACTGTTTAAACTCTTGATAAGTATTTTACAAAGAAATAAAACTTTAAAACTCTAAAACAAAAAGAGAGAAAATGTCTTTCAGCTACAACCCTCAGGTTAGGTCATGACCATAATCTATCCCATCCCACCCCCCCAAAAAATCCACCCTGCCTTTTTCTTAAAGGAATTGCTGGAAATGTTAGCCTATTTTAATTATGCCAACTGAGAATGTCTCCTTTTACTCTTTTCTTGTGTTTGTCATTAGAAAAACAAAACAAAAACCTTCAATTTAGGCCATTTCATACTGCTTCCTTCTATAAGTCTCAAGTCTTTTTTGGAGTTGAGCTATGTTTTCCTTTAGGGACATGTTGTCCTGCTGAAAAAAGGAAGCAACAGCCTGGTTTGAGTCTTGGAAGCCTCCCAGACCATCAGGAAAATCCTGGGGGCCTGGATATCAGTCTCTTTGACACTTAATTCCCCTAAAATAAAAAGAAGGCCGCAAGGGACTTCTATGAGCCCCAAATCTCCAGGGTCGGGGCCAGTGATTTGTAGCCATTAACAGGGTTAAGCCTCTTCCTTATGGAGCCCTTTGTCTGTCCTCTCAAATGTCAAATGGTTATGAGGGCAGGAAACCCAAGGTCAGCTTCCACTTGGAGCACGCCTAGGAACTGAGGTACTCTGCTGGGGGGTGCTCCCGTGTATATTTTCATTTACACTTGACCTGGTCTTCTACTCCCATGGATTTTCCTTATTCTCTTTCCCCTCTACTATCCCAAAGGGAGAGCGCTCAAGGTTTCAACAGCCCAGCACCTTAAAAAAATAATAATAATAATTTTTTTTTAAAAAAAGAGCAAACTCAGATGACCACAGACCCTTGGCATCCCTCCAGTTGCTACAGCTTGAGGTAATCATGGTCAGTATCAGGGCATGAGGGTTATTTGCAGAATATCAATCTGTCAACAGGCACAAAGTTTTAACTGCCTGTTAAATGGCAAAGGGACCCATGCAGAGACTGTGTGAAACAAGTTCCAAGTTCTAAAAGCAAAGCCTTACATATGCAAGGTTATGCTCTTTCAAATGAAAACAATAATAAATAATCTGGCAATGTTTACCACCAAGATCTTGAAAACAATGGTATTATCTAGGTTTCTAGATCCCTCCAATTTTTTTTTTTGAAGGCCTAATCTGTGCAAAGACTGATGGGCAGTGACAGTCCCTCTGTCTATCAGCCCTGAAACCTTAGCTTGATCAGTTCAGGGGGTTGAAATAGAGCATCTGATCCAATGAAGATACACGTTCAAGATGGCTACTTAGAATGGTAGAATTTCAGAGCTTATAGGGGACTTCAGAAAAGACCAAAGACCAGAGAGATGCAGTGACTTGTTCAAGTCAGTCACACTACTCCAAAGCCAGGACTAAAGCACAGATCTCTGAAGGTCCATTCCAGGGCTCTCTGCCTTGTAGTCACCTCTTTAGCTTAGCAGAGTCTTGCCAACCTAAGAGTCACAAGGAGGAAGACAGACACTTTGGCAGCAGGGGTGTGTGGTACAGATAGCACTGGGAATATCATGTCCGGGGTTTGCTAGTAGGGAAAATTGCCTGTAGCTACTGCTCAAGTCACCAGAAAAGGTTGGAGAAAAACCAATATCAAAAGGGCCTGACTCTGAAACATGGAACAATGCGAAGAACAGAACAACTCACTCTTGTGGCAGCCAGTCTCCCCCAGTGAAGCACAACTCTCAGTGTTTGCTCACTTGTGAAGCCCACTCACATCACTCAAGTGCAATGGAAGTCACGCTAGCCTTTCATCTTTCACCTTCGAATGCTTACTCTTAGGATACATCTTCTCAGAATCTGGCCACCCAAGCTTTGAAAAGCCCAAGTTGTCACATGGAGAGACCAGGTGCAGTTGCTTCAATGGGACAACTCCAGCTGAGCCCTCAGCCAGCAGCCGGCATCAACTCCCAGCCACACGAGTGAGCTTGATGGTTGACCAGCCCCTTCAAGTCTCCAGATGACCACAGCCCTACCCGACATCTGACCATAACTGCAGGAGAAACCTCTGGTGAAAACTGTCCAACGCCCAGCCAACCCAAAAACCCATGAGAGATAATGACTGTGTTCTAAAACACTCAGATTTGAGTGGTTTGTTACACAGCAATAGACACTTGGAGAAACACAAAATGGAACAGACAAGGAAATCCTAAAGAACACTGGAAAGGCATCATTTTTTTTTAATTTAATTAATTAATTTATTTATATATTTTTATTTTTGGCTGTGTTGGGTCTTCGTTTCTGTGCGAGGGCTTTCTCTAGTTGCGGCAAGCGGGGGCCACTCTTCATCGCGGTGCGCGGGCCTCTCACTATCGCGGCCTCTCTTGTTGCGGAGCACCAGCTCCAGACGCGCAGGCTCAGTAGTTGTGGCTCATGGGCCTAGTTGCTCCGCGGCATGTGGGATCTTCCCAGACCACGGCTCGAACCCGCGTCCCCTGCACCGGCAGGCAGATTCTCAACCACTGCGCCACCAGGGAAGCCCTAAGGCATCATTTTTAACTAAGGACTTCCATGAGGTTAAAAAAAAAAAAGGGTTTCCCTGGTGGCGCAGTGGTTGAGAATCTGCCTGCCAATGCAGGGGGGGACACGGGTTCGAGCCCTGGTCTGGGAAGATCCCACATGCCGCGGAGCAACGAAGCCCGTGCGCCACAACTACTGAGCCTGCGCGTCTGGAGCCTGTGCCCCGCAACAAGAGAGGCCGCGATAGTGAGAGGCCCGCGCACAGCGATGAAGAGTGGCCCCCGCTTGCCGCAACTAGAGAAAGCCCTCGCACAGAAACGAAGACCCAACACAGCCAAAAATAAATAAATAAATAAAAATTTTTTTTAAAAAATCACACAACCTGAAAGAGAGGTATGAATTTTTGTGGAGCAAATGCTGGCAAACTGTGAGGTCTACATGAGCGAGTAACCAAAAGCATCAGACATCAAGGACACTGAGGGGAAACAGAAACTGTTCAAATCTAACCTTAATGAACACCTAAGGGCATTCATTATGCACGTCACCCCGGCAATAAATACTCCAGAAATAAATCAAATGGAGGACGATGCAGAAGAGCGAAGGAATGCAGAGTAATCAAGGGAAGAAAGAGGCCTACGCTCTGCGTGGTACAAAACCATCTGGAGCGCTCCAGAGGACGGTGAAGCCACGTGGGATGAACAGAATGTCATGCTTTGGTGACTGCAAGAGATTGCCCAAGTCGTGCAGTGGAATAACAAGCAAAGCTAAGAGGGATAACAAGAAACGTTCCAAATGTGCATGGAGAGAAAGGTCAGGGCAGGAGACAAGAGGTCTGGGAGTGACAAGGAAGAGCTTTTATGAACAACAGCAGCAACACAAGCTAATGGAGCAATTATCACACAGTAATCAGGCTTCAGTGCTAAATGTTAACAGTCACTGCCCAGGGTGGGCCTTGGAGTAATTCAGCCAGTTACAAGATCTTAACAGAGACCATCAAGATCTCTCCCTGGGTCCCAAAGTTCACAAACGTCGCTGCTAGAGACCTGCTTAAAAAGAAGCTTTGGATTTTATTCCTTCCTTCAATGATCACAAAGATTAAGGAGCAAGTACCTGCATCAGACTCACTTGTTCCAGGAGGAGACATTTGATGGAAATCAAGACTGGCTGAAAATGGGGTTCTAATGACCTCGGGGAGCACAGACCTCGCTGTAGAGCAGAGACACTGCTTTGGAGACGATTTCAGTTCTGTGCGCCCCATCACTGTCATAATGCAGCCTGGTATTACCTCTTCATTTACGTCTCCTGCAAGACCTCGAACATAGCAAGCTAAATCAGGTGGAGGTGATTAATCATATACTAATAGCAAATATCCTTAAGAGAGCTTCTACTATCTACCAGAAACTGGGCTGGAAATTTTGCATACATTAACTGCAAGAACAAAGTGACATTATTTTTACTACTTTGGTTTTATAGGTGAAGAAACTCAGGTTTAGAGAAGTTAACTTAATAGCCCAAGATGACAGAGCCAGGAATAATGATAATAATAACAATAGCAAATATTGTACTGAGTCAGGCCCCATTCCAAATGCTGTAACATATATTAACTCATTTCACTCCCTTAACAGCAATGTGAAGGAGACACTATTACTAACTAATTTTAGATACCAAGTACATGGTAGAACTGGGATTCAGTCCCACCCTGAACCACCTCACGGTATGGACTCCCGAGCTAGATGTCCATGTCTGGCTGACTCTAAAAGCCTGTATCCTTTTCTTTGTATTCCACGTCCCCCAAGACTTCTTTGGTATGCTTCCAACATCTAGGAATCCGAAATTAAATCTTCATAACACGACAAATTCTTAAAAATCATCCTGAACACCATCCAGGGACCTGCAATTGGCTACGTAGATGATGGTGCAGGAAAATGAATGGTACCCATTCAGACCCTAAACTACGTCCAATGGCCTTGTTACTGGCCCTTGCTAAAGGGAAAAGGGATGCTGACTAGGGCCAATTGTTAGAATGTGGAGTTGCTGTTGGGATTTTTCCCTATGAAAGTCAGAACTGAGAACGGCTCATTGAACTATGGGTGAAGGAAACAGGGAACAGCTCACTGAACAAAGTCTATATCCTGATATGAGATATACCTACAAGATTAGGAAGGCAAGTAATATTATTTTATTGCAAAAGAAGAAACCACAGAGAAAGCGCAGAGAGGACCAAGCTGCAAATATAGGCACAAATGATCAGCTGCTAAAAGAACAGAAAGACTCAGGCTGAGGAAAAGGCAGGAGGGACGAGGACATAGGTGCAGTGTGAGATGTGCCTCTCCTGCTCACGGAGTCTTTTCTCCTTTTATCCGTGCATGCTGTCTGAAAGCCAGCAGCCTTCAAACTTTTATTAAGAATTCCTGGGCTTCCCTGGTGGCGCAGTGGTTAAGAATCAGCCTGCCAATGCAGGGGACACGGGTTCGTGCCCCGGTCCGGGAAGATTCCACATGCTGCAGAGCGGCTAGGCCCGTGAGCCACAACTACTGAGCCTGCGCGTCTGGAGCCTGTGCTCCGCAACAAGAGAGGCCGCGATAGTGAGAGGCCCGCGCACCGCGATGAAGAGTGGGCCCTGCTCGCCGCAACTGGAGAAAGCCCTTGCACAGAAACGAAGACCCAACACAGCCAAAAATAAATAAATAAATAAATAAATTTATTAAAAAAAAAAAAAAAAAGAATTCCCTTTTTCTTCAGTTAATTTTCAGGCAATAAGAGTCAAACAATTTAGGGTTGTTGCTGAGGTTTTGTCTTTTCCAACAACAAGAGAAATGACTTAGATCCTGAGTTATTGGAAGCAAACACCCTAATACCTAAAGTAAATTTCAAGGCCTAGAGAGCCCAGCAACCCTAAGTTTTATATAACCGACTTCACCATGGGGTCCCTACACCAACAGCCAGGTCCAGGGGAGGTAGGAGAGTTTACAACGAAAATCCTAAGCAAGTATCATTTAGTTCCTCCCTACGTGCGTTTCTCCACAGGCAGAGCCCGTTTCGCATGCAGCTCTCGCTTGCTTCCTGCCAAGGAATGTGCTTTCAATACACACAACCCAGAAGACTCAGCACGAAAACAAACACAATTTCAGAGTTCTCCAAACACTATTTCAGAGTCAGAACAAAGTCTTTGTAGAATCTATAAAGAGAGGAATATCTCTGAGAATCAACCAGAAGAAGGGATGAAAAACTGAAGAGGTATCACAGCTAAAGTAGGGTTTATAGTCACCCTGAGGGCAGAGGGCACAGCAAAAAGGCCCTTTTGTTCCTTCAGGAGGGCACAAGGAAAAAACACTGACTCACATACCCATATACATACGACTCGCGTGTGTGCACACGCACATATACACAAACACACCAATCTCAGACTGCGCCATCCCTCCTCAGCTGTGCACTCTGAGGACCTTTAGGCTGAAGGCTGATCATACCCTCAGCTGATCAAAGTGAGCACGTGAGTGGGAATCCTATCCCCACCTACAAATGTTGCCAGAGTAGCTATCAAGGCCCCCTGTGGTGTGTGGGGTGAGACCAAGAATGCATAGGCTGTTGTATCAGTTATCCATGCAAGAAATTACCCCAAAATTTAGCTGCCTAAAACAAGCATTTATTATTTCTTCTGGTTTCTGACCACATGGTCACCCTGAAACAACTGGGTTGTTCTGGCTCAGGGTCTGTCGCCAAGGTTGCTGTCAAGATGTTCGCTGAGGCTGCAGTTGTCTGAAGGCTTGACTAGGACTAGAAGATCTGCTTCCAAGATGACTCACTCAATAGCTGTTGACTGGAGACTCCAGTTCTTTGCCACATGGAGCTCCACATGGGGCTGCTTGAGTGTCCTCACAATATGGTAGCTGGCTTCCCCCAGAGTATGTGATCAAGAAAGAGCAAGGCAGAAGTTATAATGTCCTTTATGACCTAGCCTCACATTATTTCCACACATAATAATGTCACACATTACTTCCACAGTATCCTGTTGGTTCACCCATGTCAGCCCTAGTCAGTGTGGGAGGGAACTTCACAAGGGTATGAATTCCAGGAGGCCAGTATCACTGAGTCCCTTCTTGGACACCGATCCCTACAGCTTTACAACTGTGCTTCTGCCTGGTTCCTCGTATCCCACCAGTTCTTGCTGGTTCCTTGGCCGGCATCCTAGTTCTTCTGCTTGGTAAACCTCAAACTGCCAACTGAACTGTGCTCACTTGTGACTTCAAATACTTTTCTATTGTTTGAAACATTTACAGTAAGAATATATTTTATAATTAAAAATGTTTGCAAAATAAAATACTGCCAAACTGATCGTTTCCCAAATTTTTCTGGTCTTTCCACTGTTTGTTTGTTTACTGTTATTATGAAATGTAAGGCTACAATTTTCTGGATTTCTTACCAACTAAAAAAAAATTGTGGTATATACGCGATTATTCAGATTCTCTAGATTTCTCCATTTTAATTGAATTTAACTACTTGGTGACCACAATTGTAGTTATCCTTGCATGAATATATCTTAAGAACATGGTTACAATTTCTGAGTTGCACCAACCTCTAATTATAAAGAGGTCATATTTCATTAAATACTTAAGAGTATTAGTTGGCTACACAGACTAGAAAATCCAATGAAAAGTGGCTTAAACAATAAGGAGATTTTATTCTCTTACAGCTCATGAAGCTCCACATCTGTTCTACATCTGTGTGATTCAGTAGCTCTACAGTGCCACCAAGGGCTCACGTTCTTTCCATATTCTGCTCTGTCACCCTCAGCAGGTTGGCAACTCCCTCTTATAGTTGCAAAAGAGGCCCTGTCAGCTTGTTGGTATCACATCCCCTCACAGCCACATCCAAAGCCGGAAAAGAACCTCTTTCTCTTCTGCATCTCCTTTTTAAGAACAAGGAAACCTTTCCTCACAAGTGATCCAGAAAACTTCCCTTTCTCATTGGCCAGAATGATATCCATTTTTTAATCGGCAAAAGGGATGGAATTACCACGATGGACTTATTCATCCCTAACCCTGGGTCTTGGTGGAGGAGTGGGGGGGTTGGGGGGGACATCCTCCCCTGAAGATGGTCACTCAATACCTGTACTAATCATGGTGCTGTTAACAAGGAAAAGGAGAGCATTAGCTATTGGATAGGCCATTGGTAGTGTTGAGTCAATGGTTTGAGCCTTCATCAGTATCCTGCCAGACATCCTCCTCCTCTTCCCAACCCCCACTGGCACTCAGATATCTCTGAGAGGTCCCACAGGACGCTGTCTCATGAATGACCAGGAAGAAGCGATGACAAAATCACCTCCACAAAAGAAGTGCTCTTGGGCCTTCCTGCTCTCCCCAGAATTCACACCTAACCTCCACAATGAAGTGAAATTGCAGAGGAAGTTTCCTCTTCTCCTCAGTCGGAGGTGTGCTTCTTGAGTCTCCTCTTCCTAGCCCAGAGCTGCCCTTTTCCCAGGATGACAGACAGTGAGAAAATGCACTCCCTTTAAGGAAATCCCACTTTCAGTCACCCACATGGCATTGAGTGAAGCATGGTCCTGTGGCTCTCATTACAATCACATCAGAAAATAATAGGTTGGGACTTCCCTGGTGGTCCAGTGGTTAAGAATCTACTTTCCAATGCAGGGGACATGGGTTCAATCCCTGGTCAGGGAACTAAGATCCCACATGCCGCGGGGCAACTAAGCCCGTGTGCCACAACTACTGAGCCCACGTGTTCTGGAGCCCGCACACCACAACTAGAGAGAAGCCCCGCATGCTGCAACTAAGAGCCCAAGCGCCACAACTAAGACCCGATGCAGCCAAAAATAAATAAATAAATATTTTTTAAAAGAAAGAAGGAAAATAATAGCATTAATACTAGTAAAATCAGGGTTATTCAGCCTGGAATAACATCAGGTGCAGGACATCAACAGTACGGTGGGTATGACTTAGGCCCTTAGGCCAAGGTCAAGCTCAGGTAATTTTCAAAGTCTATTCACAAGTATGACATCAAGCTCAGGGCTGCGTATCTTTCCTGTCATTTTGTGATCTCTGGTTCCAATATCTGTAAGCAACTGTTTAAGTCAGAACACACACATAAGAATAAGCAATAACAGAATGCAGGGGGTGGCAAACTTTTTTCAGTAAAGGGCTAGATAGTCAATATTTAGGCTTTGAGGGCCATAAAGTCTCTTTCACAACTACTTGCTGCTGTAGCAGGAAGGTAATATGTAAAAGAAAGAGCATGACTGTGTTCCAATAAAACTTTATTTACAAATCAGGCAGAGGGCCAAATTTGTACCACAGCCCATGTTTTGCCAGCCCATGATACAAGGCATAGGGCAGCTTAAATCCAAATAGAGAATAGTTTTCCCACAAAGAAATAAAGATGTCTAGAAATCTTTACTTTGATAAAATATACACATAATTTACATTAATAGTATTTAAACATTTACTGTCAGAAAAGTCTTGAGTTCACAGTTTTCCCCTCCAAACAATGGATAGGTACTCAAGATATTTTTACAGAACAAAAGTCCCAAAGCTAAGTTTAAGCTTTCATCTCTTAGGAGACAGACACTGTTTTAAGTTTTTTTTCAATTTATTAAAGTATAATTGATTTACAATGTTGTGTTAATTGTTTCATATATATATATTCTTTTTCATATTCTTTTCCATTATGGTTTATCACAGGATAGAGAATATAGTTCCCTGTGCTATACAGCAGGACCTTGTTGTTTACTGTTTTAAGTTTACTGTTTTAAGTTTTAAGTCTTTCTAGCTTCTGATAATAAATCAAGTTTAGAAAAAAGTTAGGTTTCAAGTTTCAGCCAAGACACCTATTGCATCAGTGCAGCTCACTACTGCAGAGAGTGAAGTTCACTCCAGAGTCATCGGGAGGCTAAAAGTCCCAGCACCAACCTCCACCAAACGTTTGATGCCATCACGTATGTCATAAAATGGAGAAGCTGTGACAATGCCCAAGAATGTTATAGGAAGAGATAAAGCTGCATTGCCCCCAATCTGTAGATATTTGCTGCCCAGAATCACCTTCTCCCACTTCATATCCCACAAACACATATTTGATCAGAGAATTGAGTTCCAAACTGAACAGATTTCTAAACTGCTTACACTTTTACTCGAAAGGCACAGATGCTCTTCTGACTACATCCCTGGAGAAAATAGTAACTCATCCTCTGCCTCCAATGCTGCTCTAGCAGGAGGATTAAGTCCAGGAAATTTTAATCTCCTTTAAAATAATGCCCATTGATTGTACATAGTAAGCACTTACTGTCCTGATCCACTCTTGTGTGTACTTACTGAAACTTATTTACTCTCTCCCATCATCAATCACGGAATCCCTGCTCAGAAAGGCACTGGAGCAGTGTCGGCAAGCTTGCTGTTCCAAAGCTTGGACAAGCCCTGACTTCACACGCAGGGCCAGGACTTCTGCAGGTGTGTTCTCCTAGGTGGGGAGTGGGTGTCAAACACCCTAAAATGTGTAGAGAAGACACAAACTAGCAAACAGTAGGAACTAACTAAAGCTCAATGCCAGGAAGATCCGTTAGTGGGTAGATGGGTTTTTTATATTTAGATCACTGAACTATGTAAAAGGAAAAAATTATTAAATTTAATAACTGCCTCATATGTTATAAAAATAAGGCAAGTCATGGTTTTCAGCCTCAATCAACTGCCTCATATAGACCTTCTGAAAAGTGTGGTGATTGCCACTATTTTATCATAAGGGCCTGTCAAGCAGCTACAGGGGAGATAAGGTAGATTGTAACAAAAAGAGACCTGGGGTATTTAAACCAAAATATCTGTGTGTGAATCTAGCCTTCTGTAGCTTTCAAGAACACTGACATCAGATTCTTTCCTATCTGCCACTCTCATATAACTCTGTTTTCTTTGCAACTTTTTCATTACAGACATCCAAATCAGTTTCTTCACAACTCCACGGTACAGGGTCAGGGGTTGGACAGTGTGATTTCTCACATTTTTCCCTTCCATTTCCTATTCCCAATGAGTTCGCTATGGTGGAGGAACCTACTACTTGGATGGCATGGCAACCCATGATAGAAACACACCTTCCTGCTCTTCTTTTCCTGAACACTTCTGACTTAAGCACACTCAACAATAGCCCAAGCAAAGACTTGAGCCTACCAGACTCCCTCTGACCATGACCCTGGGGCAGTGTTCTCAAATTTCAGTGTCATCAAAATCACCTTGAAAGCTTGTTAAAACTCAGATTCCTGGGTCCCACTCCCAGGGTTTCTGGTCTGAAATTTTGCATTTTTAACCAGTTCCCAGGTGATGCTGATACCGCTGGTCTAGGGACCTCACTTGGAGAACCACTGCACTGGGGCATTAGACCAGGATGTGGACTGATAGAATCACCTGGGATAATAATAAAATAATAAATAAGTCTGTGAAGACCACCAGGTACATCTGCCTTCACCTCCGGCAGAAGCAAGATTCACTCGTTACCAGATCCAGGGTTTGGAAGCAAAGGCAAGTTGAGTCAGGGAAGGCCGGGCCTGGGAATACAAGTAGATCCTGAAGCTCAGACACAGACTGCGGGAGACGGTGAGCCTTGTAATCACAGCCCAGGGCTGGAAACAGATGACCTGTTTGAATTCCTGCCCCACTCTCATACTGTGACCATGGACAAATCCCTTGCTATCATTAAAATAGTTTCTTCATCTATAAAATGGTGTTGGTAATCATAGCTACAACCTCAGGGAGTTGAGGTAATCCATGTAAACCATGCAAAGTACAGTGTTTGGAGGATTCCAAATAAGTTGATTGTAAATGCTCAATAAATTCCTAGCATGAGAATAAGGCCAAGACTTGGGCCTTATCGGACTAAGGGGTCTAACAGGCAAAGATCTGGGTACAAAGCCTAGTCTGAGGCTGGACGATCAGTCTACATGGGGAAAAGGAAGGTAAGATACAAATAATACATTGGCCAGAGATGAAAGTAAGGCCTATGACACAGATTTTCTGCCCAGCCGGGGACAATGTATCTTCAGGTGCTGTGGACATACCATGTGGTTTGTATTTAGGTGATCGGGCATCAGAATATTCATGGTAGGCTGGGGCTCAGGGCAAAGCACCCAATTATAGGAAAACTGAGATACAAGACAGGAACCAGTTGTGTTGCCAACATCAAAGGGTGACCAGATATTATGCCAAGTTAGGATTGGGTCCAGATTCTGGAGCAGGGCTATGCATACAGATAAAGGTGAAGGAATCCAGCTGTAACGGTCAAAGAGACGAAGCACAGAGGGCAGAGATCAGAGTATCTACAGGCCTCCACCCCTTTTTGGCTCCAAACAACAATCAATATGAAATAGTCCACGAGGCCTGAATCTCCTTCCCTTAGGAACAGAGTAGAGGTCCACCCTCTGGTATCACTCTTCCTGTCTCTGACCACCCAGCCTTTGGATTCCACCTGCCCAGATCTCTAGCACTAACCCAGGTGATCCCTCTCGAATTGACCCCTCCCCTGCCTAGACCTGAATTCTACTCCTTCTTTGCTAGAATGACAGTCCTTTCCCCTGTGACCTGTCCTGTCACCTCGCTGCCCACAATGAAAAGACCAACTATGCTGAAGCTTGTGCCCCGCACACCTTGCTGTGACAGGCAGAAAAGTGAGAATTAGTCCAACTCCACAAACCTTTTTTTAAAAATAAGCAATGCTCTAATAATACTCATAAAAATGATTTTCCTACCCTCACAGTTTCATGTTGCCCAAATAAGCACGACTTCACTGTTTGCCAATTCCAATTACTTAGTAATGGCTGCCTGGGGTGTATGCATATTTCTTAATTATTAATTAATTTTCTCTTTATTGTTTTTTTAATTTCTGAATCAGATAAACATGCATGTTTAAAGTTAATAGTCAAATAATTCTACAAGGTTTACTACAAAAAGATGGTGGTTTCTTATCTCCCTTAGCCCCATTTCCCCCTTTCATGAGGTAATTACTTTTCCATCTTTCCACCAATTAAATGAAATTGGTCTCTGGGTCTCTAAATAACATTTTTGTATTCTGCTACTTGATTGTTTTTTCTCCCAGTCTTACACATGATTTGTTAACCTTCTGCTATAAATTTTAAAGTTTTTATTCTTTTTCTTTTATCCATCCCACTGTACTCATGTACCTTTCCCATCTTTTCATTTTCCCATCATAATTATAATTCCATGATTTTAGATAGAACAGTATTTGGAATTTATAATATTATCACTGGGACTTTCCCAGTGGTCCAGTGGTAAAGAATCCACCTTCGCATGCAGGGGATGCGGGTTCAATCCCTGGTCGGGGAACTAAGATCCCACGAGCCGAGGGGCAGCTAAGCCCATGTGCCACAACTACTGAGCCCACACGCCTCAACTAGAGAGCCCGCGTGATGCAAAACTACAGAGCCCACACACTCTGGAGCCTGTGCACCACAACTAGAGAAGAGAAAAACCTGTACGGCACAACTAGACAGAAGCCCATGCACCACAACAAAAGATCCCGCACGCCGCAATGAAATCCCACGTGCCGCAACTAAGACCCAACACAGGCAATAAATAAATAAATAAATAAATAAATAAATAAATAAATAAATAAATAAATAAATAAATATCACTATATGAATGCTATTCACAGATGAGCCATGTAATCACTATAATTACTTTTCCTTTTCTGCATGACTTTTCATTTTCCCTGGAATTAATAACTGCCTTGTCTTCATTTACCTAGTTTTCTATGTATTTATCACTAATTTAAAGCCTATCTTTGACAGTTGTCTAACTCTTTTCTCAAGACTTTCAACACATGGGATATTCTACTGATCTCATCTTCCTGAAGAAGGATGTTCTAGAGCTTTCCGATCTGCTCCAATACCTCTATGCCTGGTACACTCACTGTCTTCCTGGTGTCTCCCTTCACTGTCCTTCTGGGAATTCCTTTTCCTCCCAGTTTCCTGTGTCTCGTATCTACCCCTTTCTTGGTTTACACCTTTACTTTCATGGAACACAAGGTATGTGGGAAGGAAATGGTTTTGAGAATTTGTATGTCTGAAGATGGGTTTATTCTCCCCTCATATCAAACTGATACTTTGAATGGGTATCAAATTCAAGATCGGCAATCATTTCCCTTAGAATTTGAAGGCATTATTTTCTGTTGTCTCCTAGATTCTAATTCAGCTTTGGAGAAGTCCCAAGCCATTCTGATCCTGATCCTTTACTTTTTCTCTTTCTAAAAACTTTTAGGATCTTCTTTGTCCTCAATATTCTGAAATCTTATGAGGAACTCTTGCTGTGAGTCAATTTTCATCCATTTTGAAGGTTTTTAATGAACCTTTCAGTCTGGAAACTTAGGACTTTCTCTAGAAAATTGTCTTGAATTGTTTGGTTGGTGACTTTCTCCTCTGTTTTCTTCTTCAGCGACTTTTATTATTTGGATGTTAGACCTCTTGAACTGGTTGTAAAGTTTATTTTTATTCACCTCTCATCCTTACTCTCCATCTCCTTTTATGTTTGCTTTATTTCAGGGATAGTCACTCAACCTTATCTTCAATCTTTCTATTGAGTTTTTCATTTTTGTTATTATATTTTTAAATTCTAAGAGTATATTTTTTATCCATTTAATTTTCCTTTTTAAATGCTCATCTCCTGGTTTAGTCTCTGCTTCTTTCAAGTTGCTTTGTTTCTGTTCTCTCTCTCTCTTTCTCTCTCATTAGAGGCTCTCCTCTGATGTTTTATAATCTTTGGTTATCTGCTCATATTTGAATAGGGACTGAAAACCTGATTGTAATACAGGCACACTCCCAAATATCATAGCATGTTTACCCTAAAGAATGATCAAGATTGTTTCTTTATCTTATTAATTGCTTACAACATATCCATCAGGAAGGATTCTGTGAGTGTCACATTGAAAAGTGGATTGGTTACTATTAAAGGTGGGAAAGAAGAAATAAATGGGCAAAGTCCACAGCACGCTAGATATAGGAGAAATCATCAGATCTCTCTTCCAAGTTTCTGAAAATACTGAATGTCTTTCCACTGAAATGTTTAAAGAATGAAGCAGATAAACTGCTTTTCCAAATGACTTAAGGACAAGTCCCTCTAACCTGGCATTTGAGTCAGACGTTCTTCACAAAATTGACTTGCTCTACTATGTAGAGATGCCAACAACTGCCCCCAACCACATGCCTTTCTTGGAGGACTTGTTCACATCCTTGGGAAGGACATTCCTGTGTACCCCCTGTCCTCCACCACAGCTGAATGGGCCATAAGTGGACCTAACTCAAACTAGGCCACTCGGATTTTCTCTCCCAGGAAAGTGGAAAAAGGACACTGAGAAACACAGTTAAACAGTGGGGATTCCTTGAACTGAAAGGTTAAATACGGTCAAAGGCAGAGTTTATGCCATGACCAAACTAAGTCAGAAAATCCATGAGACAGAGAATGCCAATATGCAGAAAGCAGCAGAAGAGAGCAGACGTAAAAGAGCAGAGATAAGAGAAGACAGGATGCCACCAGCGACTGAAGAAATCGTTTCAGGTACTGACTTTCCAGATGACTTGGTGTATGGCCTTTACCTGCCCTGTGTCCTTTCAGTAAATTCACTTTGTACTCAAGCTAGTATGTGTGAGCTTCTGTTCTCTGTCATCAAATGAGAAGCTATTCACCAAGTATAATAGTCAGGATCCAACAGGATAAAGATGCCATACCCAAACATGGTAACAGAGGAAAGTCTAATAAAAAGAGATAATTTTCAAAGAGGGGCAGAGTATAAGGAAACCAACCTTGGGTGTGGCCACAGCAAAGCCATGGTAAATAAATGGTGTCTATTTCTATGGTCACCCATGGTTATTTTTTTTCTTTTTTTTTTAAATTTATTTATTTTATTTATTTATTTTTGGCTGTGTTGGGTCTTTGTTGCTGTGCACGGGCTTTCTCTAGTTGTGGCGAGCGGGGGCTACTCTTCATTGCACTGCGCCGTCTTCTCATTGCAGTGGCTTCTCTTGTTGCAGAGCACAGGCTCTAGCTGCATGGGCTTTAGTAGTTGTGGCCCGTGGGCTCTAGAGTGCAGGCTCAGTAGTTGTGGCGCACGGGCTTAGTTGGTCTGTGGCATGTGGGATCTTCCGGGACCAGGGCTCAAACCCGTGTACCCTGCATTGGCAGGCAGATTCTTAACCACTGCACCACCAGGGAAGCCCCCATGTTTTCTTAAAGACACCTAAATACATCTCAATTTTAATAAGATCCTCTATATACACATTTATTTGCTACTAAAAATTGAAATAGCATCGAAAAATTTTATTACAATTCAAATTTTTGAAAACCAGAAAATCTAGTTAATGCACTCTGCTCTAATTAGGCTCTAGCCAAACCACCAATGTTTTCTTTACACTCCTCTGCACAAGTTACTTTGCTTCCAATTCTTGATGTTCGGTTTCATCTCATTGACTTCAGGCTTCAAAAACACACAGGTAATATTTGATTCTTATTAGTACTTCTTTCATTCAAATAAGCTGAGAAGGCAAGAGGAGGGAGCATATATCTTAGCCTGGAGAGAGTAAAAACTTCCTGGCAAGACCTGCAATCATAGGTAGATGGACACAGGCAACACACAGCAACCTAGCAGGAAGGGAACTGAGAGAATAAATATTCTGACACTACTCCCCTCCTGCCCTCCAGTACACTGTGGATGCCCCTACTGTACTGTCAAACCTACCAGAAGACATAGGGCACGGAAGCCACTGACGCAGTCAATAGGTGGAGACGGATGGAGAGTAGACCTGGGGAGGCAAATGGAAAGTATCTAGTGCGCAAAGTAACTTCTGTCCACATCTTCAGGGCAAAGTTAGCCCTCTTCTCCTGACCCCTGGGTAACCTCTTTTTAGCCCATTTGCTAACTGGGAGTGGAAGGAGCAAAGCAGAAATTCAAACTTGTCCTGAATTCAGCTTCCTCACAGATGAGTATATTTAATTACAAAATAGCACCAACCTTTCATTCACAGATAAGACATGTTAGTCACAGATTTCCTTCAGAATTTAGAAATAGGAGTTCTAAGGTGTCCACTTTTGAGTACATAAGGATACAAATGTATGGAAAGCCCATTTCACTTTCCTGCAGATTTTCCAAGGCAAGAGTCTATGGCTTCTCCTTCCCTTCTAACTCCCCCAGAGCTCCTTAGGCAGTAATTCTCAATCTATGGGGATGAAGCATAAAATAATCAGTAAATGAGAAACCGCATGCACGTACGTACACATCCTCCTTGGAGGACAGAGGCTTCATAAGTTAGAGGTTTTCTCTTGGAAGAAAAGCTCAGAAAAGTAAAATTCCTACTTTAAAATATTATATTTCCTTCAATTTACCAACATTCCTAATAAGAATACGTCTGAGTAAGCTTCAGTTTTGACAGAAAGCTGGCACGAGACGGTCAGAAGTTCCAGAACCACCTCTGTGGCTCCGGAATGTCTTCATCTCCCCAGCAGGGCCTGGCGGAGCCCTCTGAAGGCAGGCATTAGAGACGCCAGGGAGCCTTGATTGCATGTCACCACCGCTGTCTGGTTTTTGATAAGCAGATAAGATTGGTGAGGGGCCTTTCATCTCTAGGTCATGGTTAGAAGCCCTGCGTCACTGAGTGACAGTTAAAAGCTGCTCCTACTGGAGATGGTGGGAAATGAGTGGGTGTGCTCAGCCCGCCTCTTCCTAGACGAAAGCCTCCTCACAAAACTACCTCAGTACATCTGGCACAAATGAACCAGTACAGATTCCTGTGGGGAGGGGAGGGGAGGGGAGGCTGGGAAGAGGCTCTGAACTCAGACTCTGGGAGTGAGGGGGACCCAATTATGACAAAGCAGCAAACAGCCTGGAAAGGCTACTTGTAAATTGCTAGCTCTAATCACAGGATCTCAAAGAGTAAGAAAGGCTCCCTTCACATTATGCGGGGGAGCTGGGACCACATGAATATTAACATTCTCCCTTCATGAGTGAGAACCTTTCCAGAGGTGTGATATTCCTACACAAGGTGACTAAAGTAGGCGCCAAATCTCCCAATACTCAAAAGACTTTCAATGATCTCTATTTTCTACTCATGGGTACTAGCATGAATGGGCAGAAAGCAGTATTAGGTTATAACTCTTGGAAGAATTAGTCCTAATGCCTTCCTAATGTTGGTGCTAAATCATTCCTCAGATCACCACTATTGCAGGCCCAGAGAGACTGGGAATATGGCTTAGGGTAGGAAGCAGGGGAAGGACAGAGCATGGTTAATGTCAATTTGTCTGTCTGACAAGGACAAGCCACTAGGCCACCAAGGAGATCGGTCCAAACAAAAACAGTGTTTGCCCATAGTTACAGATCAGCAAGGCCCAATGGGCTAAAGTACACAAAAATCTGTGCCCTCCCATGGGTGTGTCCTATGGAAAATGGGGGAAGGATCAAACTGAGGGGATTCAAGGACCTACACAGTGGACTACAGCAGCAGACACATTTATTTACCCTGGCTTTTGTTAAAGTAAATAAAAGCAGACTACCCTGGCAAACCTTTTACAGACTCCAGAAAGTACATTGTATAGGCTCAGTGGCACACTCTCTCTATTGAGGAGAATAGAGGAAAAGGACAGTTGGGGAGAAGAGTGCCAATCAGGTCTTAGCAAAGTTTCAGTCTGTGAGATGAGACTGTATCATCCATTGTGTCCTACGTTTGGGACTAAAGATGCTCCCAGATCTGGCAGAAAACATCTGTTAGCATTTTCTGTGAACTGACCTTTTGTTGAGTAGATTGCAAAAGAGTGTTTATATTATGATTTCATTTTATGTAAAATCATAAATACAAATATAGACATATGTATATATATACATATATATACATAGAGAAGTGACTGGAAGAATGTTGTAAAAGTATGCAGAATAATTATTCCTGGATTGTAGACATTCAGGGGACTTCATAATTTTCAAAATTGTTTGATTTTCTACAATGAAAATGTATTACCTTCATAAACAGAAAAAAACTATTGAAATAATTTTCCTTAAACTAATCAGAAACCAGCATATTCAGAAATTTTATTATAAAAGGCAAGAGAAAGAACAAACATTTATTAAGTGCTTCCCTTGCACTCAGGACTATGTTTGGCACAGACCCTGTGAACTGTTATTTTTATTTTACATATAAGAGTTGACTTCTCATTAGAAACCATGTAAGTAAGGAGTGTGTTGAGAGAACAAAACCATCAACCTTTAATTCTATATCCATTCAAATTATCCACCAAAAGTGAAGGAAAAATAGAGACTTTCTCAGACAAAAAAAAAAAAAGAAAACTTGACAGAATCCATTGCCAGCCATTCTAGCGTGCAAGAAATGTTAAAAATTCTTCAGGCAGAAGGAAAATATTGTAGGTCAGAAACTTGGAGGTACATAAAGAAAGGAAAAGAGAAAGAAAATTCAAAAAAAAATAAATAAAATAAAGAAAGGAAAAGAATCAGAGAAGAAATAAATGAAGATAAAATATTTTATTTTCTTATTTAAAAAAAGAAAGAAAAGCTCAGAGAGTTTGATTAATTTGACCAAGGCTTCTGTAAGTGTTATCAATCTTGCAGCAAAGCAGAGAATCCTAGGGCTGGATACTCTCCCCTTCTGCTTGGGAAAGAATCCCAGGGGAAGAGGAAGTTTTGGGTAGAAAGCACCAGCCTGGGAAGTGGCTCTCAAAGTACTCCCTGAGTGTCCCTTGGGCTAATGGCAGAGCTGAACTTTGTGGGTCCAACAATACAAAGAATGTTGCCTGCCTCGCAGAGATGTGGCCCAAACAAATGAGAACAAGATGCTTCATGATCTTTGAGTAGCAGGTGTAGCTATGAGGAGTCATGTGTCACCCATGACACATGTTCTGGGGAAGGCAACAGACCATTTTCTGAGGGCTGGTTGACCCTACATCAAAGCACAAAGCTAGTAATCAGGAAACCCTGGTTCCAGCCACCATGATAATCATTCAAAACAGCTGAGCTTCTCTGAGCCACCCTTTCCTCAGCTGTAAGCAAAAGGGTTTACCTAGAAAATCTCTAAAGTCCTTTCTAGTTCTAGGAATCTATAATCCATGATCTAATTCCAACCATTGCTTCTCCTGGGTTCATTAAGCAATTGCCCTAGCACGTTCAACTGGTCTATCAGACATTGCTTCAGGGCCTAGAACTATGTGTGCTAACGCAGAGATGTAAGACATCTTTTGTAATCTGTGTAGGATTTTGCTACCTACTTAGCTTTATTTCATAACGCACAATTATTTTTGAAAACCAAACAAGTCTACTTACTCTCTATCATCTGTGTTCCAAATGGGGCCAAACCCTTCTTCCCCCTTCTTTATAGAAAATCCCAAAATCTCAGGTGGGAGTCAGTATAACTCAGGAGATTTGGCACTTTGAGCTTGGAATCTTTCCCACTGGGTCCCAAATGCTTTATTTCCGAAGAGCTGCTTTTGTAAGGCAGGCAAGAAAGGCTGAGTTAATGGTTAGAATTTATAAATGGTTTTTGCAAATTAAACAGAATTCTATAAGTAAAAAGCAACCAGTAGAGTGGATCTGTTCTCCTATATTATTTCCTCACAAGCAAAAATTCAAAATGCCAATTAAAGCCCCCTGGTGCAGAAGGTAGACACTTTCTTACCAAAACGGGCCAGAAGAGTGAATCAAACCACCCAGGAAATCATATATCCACCCCTTAAAAATATTAACCGGGAAAATCTCAGAGACAATGATATCATGAACAATTATAAACATGGGCTGCAGATGGCTGAATCACAATAGTCAAACTCAATTGCCATTTGAAAAGAATTAAGCCAGAAATGAATTTAAATATGTGATTCAGAGGCCGGCTTCTAATGTTTTATCTGGTGCAATCCATATCCTGCTTTCCAGGGTAGGTGGAAAGACACCAAGTCTTTCAGATGGGGGGCTGCCTTCTCTGATTTGGAAATTCTTCATAAACAGCATCAAGCCACTATCCAGCCTCCTTAGCTTATCCTTTTGTTCACTGTGGAGGCACCATGAGCTAGAGATGCACTAACATCTTCCTCTCTTCACATCCTTTGCAGGACAACTTTGGCCCAGGGGATCCGTCAGAAAGCTCCCTCTTCATGGTCTCCGAATAGTCATTTGCAGGATTCATTCCAGGGAATCAATTTTCTGAAGACTGTTTCATAGACTTTAATAGGTTCTCTACTTATTTTTTTTTATTTATGGCTGTGTTGGGTCTTCGTTTCTGTGCGAGGGCTTTCTCTAGTTGCGGCAAGTGGAGGCCACTCTTCATCGCGGTGCGCGGGCCTCTCATTACCGCGGCCTCTCTTGTTGCGGAGCACAGGCTCCAGACGCGCAGGCTCAGTAATTGTGGCTCACGGGCCTAGTTGCTCCGCGGCATGTGGGATCTTCCCAGACCAGGGCTCGAACCCGTGTCCCCTGCATTGGCAGGCAGATTCTCAACCACTGCGCCACCAGGGAAGCCCCGGTTCTCTATTTAAAAAGCAACCTTTGTAACTCTCTATTCAAATATATTTCATGCATGTCTATTGAGTCATTCATTTGACAAGCCATGTGTTATCTGCTTGCTCTTTAAAATATTATGTTTGGGCTTCCTTGGTGGCACAGTGGTTGGGAGTCCGCCTGCCAATGCAGGGGACACGGGTTTGAGCCCTGGCCCGGGAAGATCCCACATGCCACGGAGCAACTAAGCCCACGTGCCACAACTACTGAAGCCTGCGTGCCTAGAGCCCATGCTCCACAGAAGCCACCGCAATGAGAAGCCCACGCACTGCAACAAAGACCCAACGCAGCTAAAAATAAATAAATAAAATAAATTTATAAAAATATATATATTATGTTTTGATTTAGTCAAGGATGTGTGTGTGTATGTGTTTGGAGAGAATTTTTTTCATTTCTAGAGAAGTGTTATATCTAAGGGTACATCTGAATCCAAGTTAGTAAAAGACTATTTACCTTCCCTGCCTTGGCGTGTTCTACCCTTTAAAGAGGCTAATGAGTGACTCATATTTTTGGCTGGCTGACTTCTTCTTGAATATCAGGTCTTCTCTGAGTGAGCAACTCATCTTCTACACAGATACTGGATGCCTGCCCACCCATCCCAGCTTAAATACTGTTTGTCCTGCTTCCTCTGATAGGAAAAAATATTCAAATTCTATCTTCCCACTCACTTCTTGAGCTAAGAGAATGGGAGGGGGGATTGGAAGAATTTGATGGCACCAGCTCTGAGATTCGCCCTTATTGTCTCTATTTTTGAACATGTCACCACTAATCACCAGATGACCCTAATTCCATTTACAATTTTCTTCTTGCGTCCATGAATGCTTTCAAACCTGATTCTAAATACCAGCATAATGTGTGGAACTGAACATACCCAGGTAAATGGGAAGGAAAGTCAGTTAGATAACTATTTATAGTTCCATATATTTACCATATACTGTTTCTTACTTCCTCACTTTTGCCAATAATTCTCATCTTCCCCTTCACCCAGCTAATCCCTCATTCTCTCATCCTAAGGTGTCATCTGTTCCAAAAAGCTTCCCCTGGCCTGGAAAGTACCAGCCTTGGTTATCTATCACTTCCCTCTGGCTGCTTATAACTCTACCATTGCATTTAACTTCACTACATTATAATTATCTGTCTATAGGTCTATTTCCCCAATGAAAACAGGAACTAAGTGTTTTTCATTTTTTATTGCCTAAACTTGATCCAGTTTGGCACATAAAAAGCATCCAGTCAGAGTGAGAATGAATGGGCATTAATGTTGTTCAACTGCTCTCTGAGTCATTTAAGGAAATAAGTACTTTAGACTCAAAGGCAAAAAAATGTATGCAAATAGTTAAAAAAAAAAAAATCTGAAACCCCCTTTTTTTTAAAAGCAATATACGTGGCTGCCTGTTCTTCCATGCACCGGTGCACATATCTCACTCTGCCTGGTATTAAGATTGGATATTTATGTAACCCACCACTCTGCCAGCCCCACCACCTTGGCTACTACCACAGATATCTACATCAGCACACCAACAGCTCCACAACCTCCTGCACTACTCCTTCCACCGCCTTCATCACCTCTAATACATGGCCCACTTCCACCTCCATCTACACCAATGTCTTCACCTCCTCCTCTATCTCTACTTCCTCGACCACCTCCTTCACCTTCTCGGCCACCATCTACACCGCCTCTATTACCTCCATCACCTTCACCAACTCTTCCACCACCACTTCCACCTTCACTCCTTTCATTACCATCTCCATAACCTCCACCACCTCAACCGTAACCTTCACCATCTCTGTTACAACCATCACCTCTACCACCATCTCTTCCACACACCCCCATCTCCAACTCTATCCCTTGTTCTACCTCCATAACCTCCTGTATCACTTCCTCCATCATCTCCACTACATCCTTCTCCTCCACCTCCATCTCCACCACCATCTCCTCCACCTGCACGTTCGTCACTCCCACCACCACAGGCTCCATCACCACTAGCACTTCTCCTCTTCAAGGCTCATCTTCCTCACATGTGTCTGGGGAACATAAAGGAGACTGATTTCATAATTCTTTCTCCTTCTTCACTCTCTCTTGCTTTCTTTCCTGTTCCTGCTACTTTTGTTCTCTTTTTAACACGCCTGTACCCGACAAACATCTTTATACCTATTATAAACCTACCAGAGATTCTGCGCTCAAGACATCTTTGAAAATGAAATTGCTTTGCAAATCTTCACTGGAAGCTGTGGAAACTTAAGCTGAGATCAGAGAAGGCAGAGAATAATAAAAGTGTATCCTTCCTGTCCTCCGGCAGCAAGGACCTCTCCTTCCGTTGTTCTCATATCTGTTTCTACTGTTTTTCTCAAACCATCACTAGAAAGGGTCCCATCTGGTGGTCATAGAGCAGAAATGTAGGGTGGTTCTTTCCTTTCTTCTAGGGATTGGAACCAATATATTCTATGCAAGAAGGTACAGAACAAGCTATTTCACTCACTGAAAATTGCTTTAGCCAAGGCAGAAACAGCCTAGGAACAAAGTATAGCATAAACTGGGCATGCTGCCTGCTCCAAAGATAAAACTGGAGTCTGGACAGCAGATTTTAAAAGTCCACCCATTCCCAAGTGATTGAACTCTTTCTGTCATAGATGCATGTATATCACAGCAAAAGAAAATATTTAGCCTCATGTTGCATGTGTTCGGGATGACTGAGAACAACATAGTAAGAATTCAAGGCATAATGAGATATAAACACACAAAGGGAATTTACCATAAAAATTCAATTCAGCAGGTCTCTGTCTTCTTTAGGAGACTGATGGGAAGGCATGGTGATTTTCAGGTGTTAAAGTGGTCACCAGAGGGAGGTAAGTTTGAAGGATGAGCAAACCCTAGGTCTTTGTAACTCCCTGGAACAGACTATACACAGATAAAACAAGAATTTTCAGAAGAGTCACTGGAACAGCTAGTTCCAAAAGCCACCAACTTGTTTCCTCCTTGGTATTTCAATTCTGAATCCTAGCTTTTAAGAAATAAGATGAAGAAATAAAGACATGTATTTTTTTTCCCAAGCACATTCAAAAGCTTAAGGCTCCAAATGTCCACACACAAACATAAGAACAAACTTAAGAATAATGAGTCATATTCAGCCCTACGTTTCACCCTGTCACAAGGTAGAACAAAGAATGAATATAGAAAAGAGGAATTTTCCAATGTTGTAATGATCATCAACATATTCTAAGAAGTGCCATGCTGAATGTAACAACTTTGCTATGGATGCGACCAAGGTACACATAGTGAAAATCTTGTTTCCAAGGGAATTTCATCAAATCTCATCCAGTGACAAGAACAAGAAAAATTTTTGTTTGTATTTCTTTAATCTCTTTAAATCTAGTGATGTTGTTTTGAATCAATCTAAAGGTTTGGTGTCGCTGAATTTAAAGAATCAGTGTCAAGTATTTGCCACGTCCTCTGCCCAGATCCACATCGCTCACTCACTCACTCCCTCATGCTGTTTGGGTCTCAGCTCAAGTGAAACCCTTTCAGAGAGGCCTGATCAGAAAGCCCCACCCAAAAAAAACCACACACACCAAAAATTATCACTCTCTGTCCCCTCACCCTACTTTATTTTTTGTTCTTTTTCTCATTTATTTTACTTTTCTTATTTATCTCACACTGCTTTATTTGTCCTTTGTATGACCACCCCCTCCCCTAAGAAGATCACTTCCATGAGAGCCTTGAACTCTTCATATCTACTTTTGTTCATTCACAACTGAATCCCCAGATCTAAGGATGGTGCCTGGTACAAAATATTTGCTAAGTAAGCATTTAATTAATTAATTAATTAATTAGTACACATTCTGCAGAGGAAACACCTACAGTCTAATTAAAGGAATTATTATATCTCCAAAAAACACAAACTGTTAATACAAGTAAAAATTATTGAGATTGGTTCAAGATGGCAGAGTAGAAGGACGTGTGCTCACTCCCTCCTGCGAGAGCACCAGAATCACAAATAACTGCTGAACAATCATCAACAGGAAGACACTGGAACTCACTAAAAAAGATATTCCACATCCAAAGACAAAGGAGAAGCCAAAATGAGATGGTAGGAGGGGCAAAATCACAATAAAATCAAATCCCATAACCACTGGGTGGGTGACTCACAAACCGGAGAACAATGATACCATAGAAGTCCACCCACTGGAGTGAAGGTCCTGAGCACCAGGTCAGGCTTCCCAACCTGGGGGTATGGCAACAGGAGAAGGAGTTCCCAGAGAATCAGACTTTGAAAGCTAGCAGGATTTGATTGCAGAACTTTGACAGTACTGGGGAAAACAGAGACTCCACTCTTGGAGGGCACACACCAAGTAGTGTGCACAGCAGGACCCAGGGGGAAGGAGCAGTGACCCCATAGGAGACTGAAAAAGACCTCCCTGGTAGTGTTGAAGGGTCTTCTGCAGAAGTGGGGGGCAGCTGTGGCTCACCATGGGGACAAGGACACTGGCAGTAGAAGTTCTAGGAAGTACTCCTTGGCGTGAGCCCCAGAGTCTGCCATTAGCCCCACCAAACAGCCTGTAGGCACCAGTGCTGGGTCGCTTCAGGGCAAACAACCAACAGGGAGGGAACTCAGCCCCACCCATCAGCAGACAAGCGGATTAAAGTTTTACTGAGCTCCGCCCACCAGATCAACACCCAGCTCTACCCACGACCACTCCCTCCCAACAGGAAGCTTGCACAAGCCTCTTAGATAGCCTCATCCACAAGAGGGCAGACAGCAGAAGCAAGAAGAACTACGATCCTACAGCCTATGGAACAAAAACCACATTCACAGAAAGACAGACAAAATGAAAAGGCACAAGACTATGTATCAGATGAAGGAACAAGATAAAACCACAGAAAAACAACTACATGAAGTGGAGGCAGGCAGCCTTCCAGAAAAAGAATTCAAAATAATGCTAGTGAAGATGATCCAGGACTTCCGAAAATGAATGGAGGCAAAGATTGACAAGATTCTAGAAATGTTTAACAAAGACTTAGAAGAATTAAACAACAGACACCTAGAAGAATTAAAGAACAAACAAACAGAGATGAACAATACAATAACTGAAATGAAAAATACACTAGAAGGAATCAGTAGCAGAATAACTGAGGCAGAAGAACGGATAAGTGACCTGGAAGACAGAATGGGGTAATTCACTGCTGTGGAACAGAATAAAGAGTAAAGAATGAAAATCAATGAAGACAGCCTAAGAGACCTCTGGGAAAACATTAAATGCATCAACATTCGCATTATAGGGGTCCCAGAAGGAGAAGAGAGGGAGAAAGGATGTGAGACAATATTTGAAGAGATTATAGTCAAAAAATTCCCTACCATGAGAAAGGAAATAGCCACCCAAGTCCAGGAAGCACAGAGAGTCCGAGGCAGGATAAACCCAAGGAGAAACAGGCCGAGACACATAGTAATCAAATTGACAAGAATAAAGACAAAGAAAAAATATTAAAAGCAACAAGGGAAAGACGACAAATAACATACAAGGGAACTCTGATAAGATTAAGAGCTGATTTCTCAGCAGAAACTCTACAAGCCAGAAGGGAGTGGCATGACATATTCAAAGTGATGAAAGGGGAAAACCTACAACCAACATTACTCTACCCGGCAAGGATCTCATTCAGATTCGATGGAGAAATAAAAAGCTTTACAGACAAGCAAAAGCTAAGAGAACTCAGCACCACATCAGCTCTACAACAAATGCTAAAGGAACTTCTCTAAGTGGGAAACACAAGAGAAGAAAAGGACCTACAAAAACAAACCCAAACAATTAAGAAAATTGTAATAGGAACATACATATTGATAATTACCTTAAATGTGAATTAAATGCTCCACCAAAAGACACAGGCTCGCTGAATGGATACAAAAACAAGACCCATATATATGCTGTCTACAAGAGACCCACTTCAGACCTAGGGACACAAACAGACTGAAAGTGAGGAGATGGAAAAAGATATTCCATGTAAATGGAAATCAAAAGAAAGCTGGAGTAGCAATACTCATATCAGATAAAAGAGACTTTAAAACAAAGAATGTTACAAGAGACAAGAAAGGACAATACATAATGATCAAGGGATCAATCCAAGAGGAAGATATAACAATTATAAATATATATGGACCCAACATAGGAGCACCTCAATACAAAAGGCAACTGCTAACAGCTAAAAAAGAGGAAATCAACAGTAACACAGTAATAGTGTGGGACTTTAACACCTCACTTATACCAACGGACAGATCATCCAGACAGAAAATTAATAAGTCAACACAAGCTTTAAATGACATAATAGACCAGATACATTTAATTGATATTTATAGGACAGTCCATCAAAAAATAGCAGATTACACTTTCTTCTCAAGTGCACACGGAACATTCCCCAGGATAGATCACATCTTGTGTCACAAATCAAGCTTTGGTAAATTTAGGAAAATTGAAATAATATCAAGCATCTTTTCTGGCCATAACGCTATGAGCTTAGAAATAAATTACAGGGGGAAAAAATGTGAAAAACGAACACATGGAGGCTAAACAATACGTTACTAAATAGCCAAGAAGAGAACACTGAAGAAATCAGAGAGGAAATCAAAAATACCTAGAGACAAATGACAAAATGAAAACACGATGATCCAAAACCTATGGGTTGTAGCAAAAGCACTTCTAAAAGGGAAGTTTATAGCAATACAATCCTACCTCAAGAAACAAGAAAAATCTCAAATAAACAATCTAACCTTACATCTAAAGGAACTAGAGAAAGAAGAACAAACAAAACCCAAAGTTAGTACAAGGAAAGAGATCATAAAGATCAGAGCAGAAATAAATGCAATGGAAACAAAGAAAACAATAGCAAAGATCAATAAAACTAAAAGCTGGTTCTTTGAGAAAATAAAAAAATTGATAAACCTTTAGCCAGATCCATCAAAAAAAAGAGGGAGAGGATTCAAATCAATAAAATTAGAAATGAAATAGGAGAAGTTACAACAGACACCACAGAAATACAAAGCATCATTAGAGACTTTACTACAAGCAATTCTATGCCAATAAAATGGTGGAAGAAATGGACAAATTCTTAGAAGGGTATACATTCCAAGACTGAACCAGGAAGAAATAGAAAATATGAACAGACCAATCACAAGTTATGAAGTTGAAACTGTGATTAAAAATCTTCCAACAAACAAAAGTCCAGGACCAGATGGCTTCACAGGTGAATTCTATCAAACATTTAGAGAAGAGCTAACACCCACATCCTTCTCAAACTCTTCCAAAAAATTGCAGAGGAAGGAACACTCTCAAACTCATTCTACGAGGCCGCCATCACCCTGATACCAAAACCAGACAAAGATACTACAAAAAAAAAAAAAAGAAAATTACAGACCAATATCACTGATGAATATAGATGCAAAAATCCTCAACAAAATACTAGCAAACAGAATCCAACAACACATTAAAAGGATCATACACTATGATCAAGTGGGATTTATCCCAGGGTTGCAAGGATTCTTCACTATACACAAATCAATCGATGTGATACACCACATTAACAAATTGAGGAATAAAAACCATAAGATCAAATCTTGGAAACAGAATGCAGAAATTACAAGAATTGTTTAACAAGGACGTAGATGAACTAAAGAGCAAACAAACAATGAGGAAAAACACAATAAATAAAATTTAAAATTCTCTAGCAGGAATCAATAGCAGAATAACTGAGGCAGAAGAATGGATAAGTGACCTGGAAGATAAAATAGTGGAAATAACTACCACATAGCAGAATAAAGAAAAAAGAATGAAAAGAATTGAGGACAGTCTCAAACACCTCTGCGACAACGTTAAATGCACCAATATTCGAATTATAGAGGTCCCAGAAGAAGAAGAGTAAAAGAAAGGGAATGAGAAAATATTTGAAGAGATTATACATGAAAACTTCCCTAATATGGAAAAGGAAATAGTCAGTCAAGTGCAGGAAGTGCAGAGAGACCCACACAGGATAAATCCAAGGAGAAACACGCAAAGAAACATACTTATCAAACTAACAAAACTTAAACACAAAGAAAAAATATTAAAAGCAGCAAGGGAAAAACAACAAATAACATACAAAGGAATATGCATAAGGTTAACAGCTGATCTTTCAGCAGAAACTCTGCAAGCCAGAAGGGAGTGGCAGGACATATTTAAAGTGATGAAAGGGGAAAACCTACAACCAAGAATACTCTACCCAGCAAGGATCTCATTCAGATTCAATGGAGAAACTTAAACATTTACAGACAAGCAAAAGCTAAGAGAGTTCAGCACCACCAAACCAGCTTTACAACAAATGCTAAAGGAACTTCTCTGGGCAAGAAACACAAGAGAAGGAAAACATCTACAATAACAAACCCAAAACATTTAAGAAACTGGTAATAGGAACACACATACCAATAACTACATTAAATGTAAATGGATTAAATGCTCCAACCAAAACACATAGACTGGCTGAATGGATACAAAAATGAGACGCATATATATGCTGTCTACAAGAGACCCACTTCAGACATAAGGACACATACAGACTGAAAGTGAGGGGATGGAAAAAGATATTCCATGCAAATGGAAATCAAAAGAAAGCTGTAGGGGCAATTCTCATATCAGACAAAATAGACTTTAAAATAAAGAATATTACAACAGACAAAGAAGGACACTATGTAATGATCAAGAGATCAATCCAAGAAGAAGATATAAAAATTGTAAACATTTATGCACCCAACATAGGAGCACCTCAATACATAAGGCAAATGCTAACAGCCATAAAAGAGAAAATTGACAGTAACACAATCATAGTAGGGGACTTTAACACCCCACTTTCACCAATGGACAGATCATCCAAAATGAAAACACATAAGGAAACACAAGCTTTAAATGATACATTAAACAAGATGGACTTAATTGATATTTATAGGACATTCCATCCAAAAACAATAGAATACACTTTCTCCTCAAGTGCTCATGGAACATTCTCCAGTACAGATCATATCTTGGGTCACAAATCAAGCCTTGGTAAATTTAAGAAAATTGAAATCATATCAGTTATCTTTTCCAACCACAGTGCTATGAGACTACACATCAATTACAGGGAAAAATCTGTAAAAATTACAAACACATGGAGGCTAAACAATACACTACTAAATAATCAAGAGATCACTGAAGAAATCAAAGAGGAAATCAAAAAATACCTGGAAACAAACGACAATGACCCAAAACCTATGGGATGCAGCAAAAGCAGTTCTAAGAGGGAAGTTTATAGCAATACAATCCTACCTTAAGAAACAAGAAACATCTCACATAAACAACCTAACCTTACACCTAAAACAATCAGAGAAAGAAGAACAAAAAAAAACCCATAGTTAGCAGAAGGAAAGAAATCATAACGATCAGATCAAAAATAAATGAAAAAGAAATGAACAAAACAATAGCAAAGATCAATAAAACTTACAGCTGGTTCTTTGAGAAGATAAACAAAATTGATAAACCATTAGCCAGACTCATAAAGAAAACAAGGGAGAAGACTCAAATCAAGAGAATTAGAAATGAAAAAGGAGAAGTAACAACTGACACTGCAGAAATACAAAGGATCAAGAGAGATTACTATGAGCAACTATATGCCAATAAAATGGACAACCTGGAAGAAATGGACAAATTCTTAGTAAAGCACAACCTTCTGAGACTGAACCAGGAAGAAATAGAAAATATAAACAGACCAATCACAAGTAATGAAATTGAAACTGTGACTAAAAATCTTCCAACAAACAGAAGTCCAGGACCAATTGGCTGCACAGGCAAATTGTATCAAACATTTAGAGAAGAGCTAACACCTATGCTTCTCAAACTCTTCCAAACTATAGCAGAGGGAGGAACACTCCCAAACGCATTCTATGAGGCCACCATCACCCTGATACCAAAACCAGACAAAGATGTCACAAAGAAAGAAAACTACAAGCCAATATCACTGATGAACATAGATGCAAAAATCCTCAACAAAATACTAGCAAAAAGAATCCAACAGCAGATTAAAAGGATCATCACCATGATCAAGTGGGGTTTATCCCAGAAATGCAAGGATTCTTCAATATATGCAAATCAATCAATGTGATACACCATATTAACAAACTGAAAGAGAAAAACCATATGATCATCTCAATAGATGCAGAAAATGCTTTTGACAAAATTCAACACCCATTTATGATAAAAACTCTCCAGAAAGTAAGCAAGAGGGACCTTACCTCAACATAATAAAGGCCATATGTGAAAAACCCACAGCCAACATCACTCTCAATGGTGAGAAACTAAAACCATTTCCTCTAAGATCAGGAACAAGACAAGGTTTCCCACTCTCACCATTATTATTCAACATAGTTTTGGAAGTTTTAGCCACAGCAATGAGAGAAGAAAAAGCAATAAAAGGGATTCAAATTGGAAAAGAAGAAGTAAAGCTGTCACTGTTTGCAGATGACATGATACTATACACAGAGAATCCTAAAGATGCTACCAGAAAACTACTAGAGCTAATCAATGAAGTGGTAAAGTAGCAGCATACAAAATTAATGCACAGAAATCTCTTGTATCCTTATACACTAATGATGAAAAATCTGAAAGAAAAATTAAGGAAACACACCCACTTACCACTGCAACAAAAAGAATAAAATACCTAGGAATAAACCTACCTAAGGAGACAAAAGACCTGTATGCAGAAAACTATAAGACATTGATGAAAGAAATTAAAGATGATAAAAAACAGATGGAGAGATATACCATGTTCTTGGATTGGAAGAACCAACACTGTGAAAATGACTATACTACCCAAAGCAGTCTAAAGATTCAATGCAATCACTATCAAACTACCAATGGCATTTTTCACAGAGCTAGAACAAAAAATTTCACAATTTGTATGGAAACACAAAAGACCCTGAACAGCCAAAGCAATCTTGGGAAAGAAAAACAGAGCTGGAGGAATCAGGCTCCCGGACTTCAGATTATACTACAAAGCCACAGTAATCAAGACAGTGTGGTACTGGCACAAAAACAGAAATATTGTGTAATGCAACAGGATAGAAAGCCCAGAGATAAACCCACGCACATATGGTCACCTTATCATTGATAAAGGAGGCAAGAATATAAAATGGCGAAAAGACAGCCTCTTCAATAAATGATGCTGGGAAAATTGAACAGCTACATGTAAAAGAATGAAATTAGAACACTCCCTAACACCCTACACAAAAATAAACTCAAAATGGATTAAAGACCTAAATGTAAGGCCAGACATTATAAAACTCTTAGCGGAAAACATAGGCAGAACACTGTATGACATAAATCACAGCAAGATCCTTTTTGACCCATCTACTAGAGAAATGGAAATAAAAACAAAAATAAACAAATGGCACTTAATGAAACTTAAAAGCTTTTGCACAGCAAAGGAAACCATAAACAAGATGAGAGGACAACCCTCAAAATGGGAGAAAATATTTGCAAAAGAAGTAACTGACAAAGGATTAATCTCCAAAATATACAAGCAGCTCATGCAGCTCAATATCAAAAGAACAAACAACCCAATCCAAAAATGGGCAGAAGGCCTGAATAGACATTTCTCCAAAAAAGATATACAGATTGCCAACAAACACATGAAAGGATGCTCAACATCACTAATCATTAGAGAAATACAAATCAAAACTACAATGAGGTATCACCTCACACTGGTCAGAATTGCCATCACCAAAAAATCTACAAACAATAAGTGCTGGAGAGGGTGTGGAGAAAAGGGAACCCTCTTGCACTGTTGGTGGGAATGTAAATTGATACAGCCACTATGGAGAACAGTATGGAGGGTCCTTAAAAAACTAAAAATAAAACTACCATATGACACAGCAATCCCACTACTGGGCATATACCCTGAGAAAACCATAATTCAAAAAGAGTCATATATCACAGTGTTCATTGCAACACTATTTACAATAGCCAGGACATGGAAGCAACCTAAGTGTTCATCGAAAGATGAATGGATAAAGAAGATGTGGCACGTATATAAAACGGAATATTACTCAGCCATAAAAGGAAATGAAATTGAGTTATTTGTAGTGAGGTGGATGGACCTAGAGTTGGTAATACAGAGTGAAGTAAGTCAGAAAGAGAGAAACAAATACCATATGCTAACACAAATATATGGAATCTAAAAAAAAAAAAAATGGTTACAAAGAACCTAGAGGCAGGACAGGAAGAACCTAGATGCAGACGTAGAGAATGGACTTGAGGACATGGGGAGGGGGAAGGGTAAGCTGGGAAGAAGTAAGAGAGTGGTATGGACATATATGCACTACCAAATGTAAAATAGATAGCTAGTGGGAAGCAGCCACATGGCACAGGGAGATCAGCTCGGTGCTTTGTAACCACCTAGAGGGGTGGGAGAGGGAGGGTGGGAGGGAGACACAAGAGGGAGGAGATATGGGGATATATGTATATGTATAGCTGATTCACTTTGTTACAAAGCAGAAACTAACACACCATTGTAAAGCAATTATAATCCAATAAAGAGGTTAAAAAAGAAAAAAAAACATATGATCATCTCAATAGATAGAGAAAAAGCTTTCGACAAAATTCAACACCCATTTATGATAAAAACTCTCCAGAAAGTAGGCATAGAGGGAACCTACCTCAACATAATAAAGGCCATATATGACAAACCCACAGCAAACATCATACTCAATGGTGAAAAACTGAAAGCATTTCCACTAAGATCAGGACCAAGACAAAGATGTGCACTCACGTCACTCTTATTCAACATAGTTTTGGAAGTCCTAGCCATAGCAATCAGAGGAGAAAAAGAAATAAAAGTAACACAAATTGGAAAAGAAGTAAAACTGTCACTGTTTTCTAATGACATACTATACATAGAAAATCCTAAAGATGCCACCAGAAAACTACTAGAACTAAGCAATGAATTTGGTAAGGTTGCAGGATACAAAATTAATGCACAGAAACCTCTTGCATTCCTATGCACCAACAACAAAAAATCAGAAAGAGAAATTAAGGAAATAATCCCATTCATTACTACAACAAAAAGAATAAAATACCTAGAAATAAACCTACCTAAGGAGGTAAAAGACCTGTACTCAGAAAACTATAGGACACTCATTAAAGAAATCAAAGATGACACAAACAGATGGAGAGATATTCCATGTTCCTGGATTGGAAGAATCAATACTGTGAAAATGACTATATTACCGAAAGCAATCTACAGATTCAATGCAATCCCTATCAAATTATCAATGGCATTTTTTACAGAACTAGAACAAAAAAATCTTAAAATTTGTATGGAGACACAACAGACCCCGAATAGCCAAAGTAATCTTGAGGGAAAAAAACAGAGCTGGAGGAATCAGACTCCCTGACTTCAGACTATATTACAAAGCTATAGTAATCAAGATAATATGGTACTGGCACAAAAACAGAGATATAGATCAATGGAACAGGATAGAAAGCCCAGAGATAAACGCACACACCTATGGTCAACTAATCTATGACAAAGGAGGCAAAGATATACAATGGAGAAAAGACAGTCTCTTCAATATGTGGTGCTGGGAAAACTGGACAGCTACATGTAAAAGAATGAAATTAGAACACTCCCTAGCACCATACACAAAAATAAACTCAAAATGGATTCGAGACCTAAATGTAAGACTGGACACTACAAAACTCTTAGAAGAAAATAAAGGAAGAACATTCTTCGACATAAATCACAGCAAGATCTTTTTGACCCACCTCCTAGAGTAATGGAAATAAAAACAAAAACAAACAAATGGGACCTAATGAAACTTAGCTTTTGCACAGCAAAGGAAACTATAAACAAGACGAAAAGACAACCCTCAGAATGGGAGAAAATATTTGCAAATGAATCAATGGACAGAGGATTAATCTCCAAAATATATAAACAGCTCATGCAGCTCAGTATTAAAAAAACAAACAACCCAATCCAAAAATGGGCAGAAGACATAAATAGACATTTCTCCAAAGAAGACATACAGATGGCCAAGAGGCACATGAAAAGATGCTCAACATCAGTAATTATTAGAGAATGCAAATCAAAACTACAATGAGGTGTCACCTCACACCAGTTAGAACAGCCATCATCAGAAAATCTACAAACAACAAATGCTGGAGAGGGTGTGGAGAAAAGGGAACCCTCTTGCACTGTTGATGGGAAAGTAAATTGATACAGCCACTATGGAGAACAGTATGGAGGTTCCTTTAAAAACTAAAAACAGAATTACCATATGAGCCAGTAATCCCACTACTGGGCATATACCCAGAGAAAACCATAATTCAAAAAGACACATGCGGATTAACCAAGATGGCGGAGTAGAAGGACATGCTCTCACTCCCTCTTGCGAGAGCACCAGAATCACAACTGGCTGCTGGACAATCATCGACAGGAAGACACTGGAACTCACCAAGGAGGATACCCCACGTCCAAGGACAGAGGAGAAGCCACAGTGAGATGGCAGGAGGGGCGCAATCAGAGTAAAATCAAATCCCATAACTGCTGGGTGGGTGACTCACAGACTGGCGAACACTTATACCACAGAAGTTCACCCACTGGAGTGAAGCTTCTGAGCCCCACGTCAGGCTTCCCAACCTGGGGGTCCGGCAACAGGAGGAGGAATTCTTAGAGAATCAGACTCTGAAGCCTAGTGGGAATTGATTGCAGGACTTCGACAGGACTGGGGGAAACAGAGGCCCCACTCTTGGAGGGCACACACAAAGTAGTGTGCGCATCTGGACCCAGGGGAAGGAGCAATGACCCTGGGGGAGACTGAGACTGAACCAGACCTACCTGCTGGTGTTGGGGGGTCTCCTGCAGAGGCGGGGGGTGGCTCTGTTTCACCGTGGGGACAAGGACACTGGCAGCGGAGGTTCTGGGAAGTGCTCCCTGGCGTGAGCCCTCCCAGAGTCTGCCATTAACCCCATCAAAGAGCCCAGGTAGGCTCCAGTGTTGGGTTGCCTCAGGCAAAACAACCAACAGGGAGGGAACCCAGCCCCACCCATCAACAGTCAAGTGGATTAAAGTTTTACGGAGCTCTGACTGCCACAGCAACAGTCAGCTCTACCCACCACCAGAGCCTCCCATCAAGCCTCTTAGATAGCCTCAACCACCAGAGGGCAGACAGCAGAGGCAAGAAAAACTACAATCCTGCAGCCTGTGCAACAAAAACCACATTTACAGAAAGATAGACAAGATGAAAAGGCAGAGGGCTATATACCAGATGAAAGAACAAGAAAAAACCCCAGAAAAACAACTAAATGAAGTGGAGATAGGCAACCTTCCAAAAAAGAATTCAGAATAATGATAGTGAAGATGATCCAGGACCTCGGAATAAGAATGGAGGCAAAGATTGAGAAGATGCAAGAAATGATTAACAAAGACCTAGAAGAATTAAAGAACAAACAAACAGAGATGACCAATACAATAACTGAAATGAAAACTACACTAGAAGGAATCAATAGCAGAATAAGTGAGGCAGAAGAACGGATAAGTGACCTGGAAGACAGAATGGTGGAATTCACTGCTGCAGAACAGACTAAAGAAAAAAGAATGAAAAGAAATGAAGACAGCCTAAGAGACCTCTGGGACAACATTAAACGCAACAACATTCGCATTATAGGGGTCCCAGAAGGGGAAGAGAAAGAGAAAGGACCAGAGAAAATATTTGAAGAGATTACAGTCGAAAACTTCCCTAACATGGGAAAGGAAATAGCCACCCAAGTCCAGGAAGCGCAGAGAGTCCCATACAGGATAAACTCAAGGAGAAACACGCCAAGACACATAGTAATCAAAATGGCAAAAATTAAAGACAAAGAAAAATTATTGAAAGCAGCAAGGGAAAAACGACAAATAAAATACAAGGGAACTCCCATAAGGTTAACAGCTGATTTCTCAGCAGAAACTCTACAAGCCAGAAGGGAGTGGCATGATATACTTAAAGTGATGAAAGGGAAGAACCTACAACCAAGATTACTCTACCCGGCAAGGATCTCATTTAGATTTGATGGAGAAATCAAAAGCTTTACAGACAAGCAAAAGCTAAGAGAATTCAGCACCACCAAACCAGCTCTACAACAAATGCTAAAGGAACTTCGCTAACTGTGAAACACAAGAGAAGAAAAGGACCTACAAAAACAAACCCAAAACAATTAAGAAAATCATAACAGGAACATACATATCAATAATTACCTTAAACGTGAATGGATTAAATGCTCCAACCAAAAGACACAGGCTTGCTGAATGGATACTAAAACAAGACCCATATATATGCTGTCTACAAGAGACCCACTTTAGACCTAGGGACACATACAGACTGAAAGTGAGGGGATGGAAAAAGATATTCCATGCAAATGGAAATCAAAAGAAAGCTGGAGTAGCTATACTCATATCAGATAAAATAGACTTTAAAATAAAGAATGTTACAAGAGACAAAGAAGGACACTACATAATGATGAAGGGATCAATCGAAGAAGAAGATATAACAATTATAAATATATATGCACCCAACATAGGAGCACCTCAATACATAAGGCAACTGCTAACAGCCATAAAAGAGGAAATCGACAGTAACACAATAATAGTGGGGGACTTTAACACCTCACTTATACCAATGGACAGATCACCCAAAATGAAAATAAATAAGGAAACAGAAGCTTTAAATGACACAATAGACCAGATAGATTTAACTGATATTTATAGGACATTCCATCCAGAAACAGCAGATTACACGTTCTTCTCAAGTGCGCACGGAACATTCTCCAGGACAGATCACATCTTGGGTCACAAATCAAGCCTTGGTAAATTTAAGAAAACTGAAATCATATCAAGCATCTTTTCTGACCACAATGCTATGAGGTTAGAAATCAATTACAGGGAAAAAAACGTAAGAAAGAAAAACACATGGAGGCTAAACAATACGTTACTAAATAACCAAGAGATCACTGAAGAAATCAAAGAGGAAATCAAAAAATACCTAGAGACAAATGACAATGAAAACACGACGACCCAAAACCTATGGGATGCAGCAAAAGCATTTCTAAGAGGGAAGTTTATAGCTATACAAGCCTACCTAAAGAAACAAGAAAAATCTCAAGTAAACAATCTAACCTTACACCTAAAACAATCAGAGAAAGAAGAACAAACAAAACCCAAAGTTAGCAGAAGGAAAGAAATCATAAAGATCAGAGCAGAAATAAATGAAATAGAAACAAAGAAAACAATAGCAAAGATTAATAAAACTAAAAGCTGGTTCTCTGAGAAGATAAACAAAATTGATAAGCCATTAGCCAGACTCATCAAGAAAAAGAGGGAGAGGATTCAAATCAATAAAATCAGAAATGAAAAAGGAGAAGTTACAACAGACACTGTAGAAATACAAAGCATCCTAAGAGACTACTACAACCAACTTTATGCCAATAAAATGGACAACCTGGACGAAATGGACAAATTCTTAGAAAGGTATAACCTTCCAAGACTGAACCGGGAAGAAACAGAAAATATGAACAGACCAATCACAAGTAATGAAATTGAAACTGTGATTAAAAATCTTCCAACAAACAAAAGTCCAGGACCAGATGGCTTCACAGGTGAATTCTATCAAACATTTAGGGAAGAGCTAACACCTATCCTTCTCAAACTCTTCCAAAAAGTTGCAGAGGAAGGAACACTCCCAAACTCATTCTATGAGGCCACCATCACCCTGATACCAAAACCAGACAAAGACACTACAAAAAAAGAAAATTACAGACCAATATCACTGATGAATATAGATGCAAAAATTCTCAACAAAATACTAGCAAACAGAATCCAACAACACATTAAAAGGATCATACACCACGATCAAGTGGGATTTATCCCAGGGCTGCAAGGATTCTTCAATATACGCAAATCAATCAATGTGATACACCATATTAACAAATTGAAGAAGAAAAACCATATGATCATCTCAATAGATGCAGAAAAAGCTTTTGACAAAATTCAACACCCATTTATGATAAAAACTTTCCAGAAAGTGGGCATAGAGGGAACCTACCTCAACGTAATAAAGGCCATATATGACAAACCCACAGCAAACATCTTTCTCAATGGTGAAAAACTGAAAGCATTTCCTCCAAGATCAGGAACGAGACAAGGATGTCCACTCTCACCACTATTATTCAACATAGTTCTGGAAGTCCTAGCCACGTCAATCAGAGAAGAAAAAGAAATAAAAGGAATACAAATTGGAAAAGAAGAAGTAAAACTGTCACTGTTTGCAGATGACATGATATTACACATAGAGAATCCTAAAACTGCCACCAGAAAACTGCTAGAGCTAATTAATGAATATGGTAAAGTTGCAGGATACAAAATTAATGCACAGAAATCTCTTGCATTCCTATACACTAATGATGAAAAATCTGAAAGAAAAATTAAGGAAACACTCCCATTTACCATTGCAACAAAAAGAATAAAATACCTAGGAATAAACCTACCTAGGGAGACAAAAGACCTGTATGCAGAAAACTATAAGACACTGATGAAAGAAATTAAAGATGATACCAACAGATGGAGAGATATACCATGTTCTTGGATTGGAAGAATCAACATTGTGAAAATGACTATACTACCCAAAGCAATCTACAGATTCAATGCAATCCCTATCAAATTACCAATGGCATTTTTTACAGAACTAGAACAAATCATCTTAAAATTTGTATGGAGACACAAAAGACCCCGAATAGCCAAAGCAGTCTTGAGGAAAAAAAATGGAGCTGGAGGAATCAGACTCCCTTGACTTCAGCCTATACTACAAAGCTACAGTAATCAAGACAATATGGTACTGGCACAAAAACAGAAACATAGATCAATGGAACAAGATAGAAAGCCCAGAGATAAACCCACGCACCTATGGTCAACTAATCTATGTCAAAGGAGGCAAAGATATACAATGGAGAAAAGACAGTCTCTTCAGTAAGTGGTGCTGGGAAAACTGGACAGCTACATGTAAAAGAATGAAATTAGAACACTCCCTAACACCATACACAAAAATAAACTCAAAATGGATTAGAGACCTAAATGTAAGACCAGACACTATAAAACTCTTAGAGGAAAACATAGGAAGAACACTCTTTGACATAAATCACAGCAAGATCTTTTTTGATCCACCTCCTAGAGTAATGGAAATAAAAACACAAATAAACAAATGGGACCTAATGAAACTTCAAAGCTTTTGCACAGCAAAGGAAACCATACACAAGACGAAAAGACAGCCCTCAGAATGGGAGAAAATATTTGCAAACGAATCAATGGACAAAGGATTAATCTCCAAAATATATAAACAGCTCATTCAGCTCAATATTAAAGAAACAAACAACCCAATCCAAAAATGGGCAGAAGACCTAAATAGACATTTCTCCAAAGAAGACATACAGACGGCCACGAAGCACATGAAAAGATGCTCAGCATCACTAATTATTAGAGAAATGCAAATCAAAACTACAATGAGGTATCACCTCACACCAGTTAGAATGGGCATCATCAGAAAATCTACAAACAACAAATGCTGGAGAGGGTGTGGAGAAAAGGGAACCCCCTTGCACTGTTGGTGGGAATGTAAATTGATACAGCCACTATGGAGAACAATATGGAGGTTCCTTAAAAAACTAAAAATAGAATTACCATATGACCCAGAAATCCCACTACTGGGCATATACCCAGAGAAAACCATAATTCAAAAAGACACATACACCCGAATGTTCATTGCAGCACTATTTACAATAGCCAGGTCATGGAAGCAACCTAAATGCCCATCAACAGACAAATGGATAAAGAAGTTGTGGTACATATATACAATGGAATATTACTCAGCCATAAAAAGGAACGAAATTGAGTCATTTGTTGAGACGTGGATGGATCTAGAGACTGTCATACAGAGTGAAGTAAGTCAGAAAGAGAAAAACAAATATCGTATATTAACGCATGTATGTGGAACCTAGAAAAATGGTACAGATGAGCCGGTTTGCAGGGCAGAAGTTGAGACACAGATGTAGAGAACGGACATATGGACACCAAGGGGGGAAAAGTGCGGTGGGGTGGGGATGGTGGTGTGCTGAATTGGGCGATTGGGATTGACATGTATACACTGATGTGTATAAAATTGATGCCTAATAAGAACCTGCAGTATAAAAAAACAAACAAACAAAACAACTAATACTAAACTTTCATTGGGTTATTTGTATGGAAATATGTTAATATAAATGTTTCAGACATTAAAAAAAAAATACATAATGTGTCAGGAAAGTTGATTGTAAAAATAATGACACTCAAACAAAACTTAAAATACTAGAATCTGTAGTCAATATGACATGATATGATTAAAAGTATCATTTGCATAAAAAAAAAAAAAGACACATGCACACCAATGTTCATTGCAGCACTATTTACAATAGCCAGGTCATGGAAGCAACTTAAATGCCCATCAACAGACAAATGGATAAAGAAGATATGGTACATATAGACAATGGAATATTACTCAGCCATAAAAAGGAACAAAATTGAGTCATTTGTAGAGTCGTGGATGGACTTAGAGACTGTCATACAGAGTGAAGTGAGTTAGAAAGAGAAAAACAAACATCGTATATTAACGCATATATGTGGAATCTAGAAAAATGGTACAGATGAACCGATATGCAAGGCAGAAATAGAGATACAGATGTAGACAACAAACATACAGACACCAAGGGGGGAAACCGGTGGGAGAGGGGTTGGTGGTGATGGGATGAATTGGGAGATTAGGATTGGCATATATACACTACTATGTATAAAATAGATAACTAATAAAAACCTGCTGTATTTAAAAAATGCAAGTATAAAATTATCACTCAAAACTGAAATATGTTTTTGCACATATTCTCGGCTTCAAGGTTTCAGGCCAAATGAGGTCAAGATCAGCAGCTCCCGTGCCTATTTTTTAAAGCCTTTCATTCTCCTCTGCTTCTGAGTTGAAGAAAATGAATCCCACCCTTTGTAGTTTCCCAGCCTGCTTTCCATCTTGGCTCTTTTTCCTCCTTGTTGAGAAATAGGAAGGAAGAGAATAGAGACCGGGAGACAGGAATAAAGGTGAGGGACGATCAAGGGGAAAATATCGGGACAAATTTGGTCTAGCATGGGGGTCCTTACCTCTAATCCCTGCCTTTTTTTTAAATTAAAGATTCATCATACAAGATAATCAAGATGAGGCAGGGAGATATCTGGGGGCAAATCTATACATGGAAATGATCCCACCTTTTAATCTACATAACTTTGAAATGATCCCATCAAAAGTAGAAATAATCCTTACATGGAGAGATAAATTGTGTGTGAAGATTATTAACAGGGAAATTATTTGTGTTAGAAAATGCATATACAGAAAGTAAGCATATATGGTCACCTCTGTACCCTTGCTTCGATGATGGGCAGAGAAGGCATTAGCCAAGAAAGTTCTGACTCTGATGCCTGAGTGAGAGGTTTGGGTGTATAGGAGCTTTCTGTGGGATACTAAAATTATCTGTCAAGGTGGAAAGCCCAGGGGACAGAGAATGTGGCCCCCACAGGGAAAGTAAATAACAGCTAGTATTTTTCAAGTACTTATTACAGTACACGCCACCCATATCCATGGTTTTGCTTTCTGCAATTTCAGTTACCCATGGTCAACCATAGTACAAAAATCTTAAATGTAAAATGCCAGAAATAAACAATTCATAAGTTTTAAATTGCACACTATTCTGCGCAACATGATGAAATCTCACACTGGCCTGCTCCATCCTGCCCAGGATCCCCAACCATCAACATTGTCATGGCTGCATGATCCAGGATCACCCAAAGCAAATGATCTTCCTTCTGACATATCATCATAAGGTCAATAGTAGCCTAACACTATGTCACAACGCCTACGTCATTCATCTCACTTCACCTCATCACGTAGGCGTTTTATCATTTCACGTCATTACAAGGAGAAGAGTACAATACGATGAAATATTTTGAGAGAGACCACACTCACATAACTTTTATTATGGTATATTATTATAATTTTTCTATTTTATTATTGTTGTTGTTAATCTTACTGTGCCTAATTTATAAATTAAACTTTGTCATAGGTTTGTATGTATAGGAAAAAACATAGTATATACAAGGTTTGGTACTATCTGTGGTTTCAGGGATCCACTGGGGGGTCTTGGAACGTATCCCCTGTGGATAAGGGGAGACTACTGCATGTTCTAAAGTGATTTTACAAGGTTAATTCATTCAATTCTCAACAAAAAGCCCAGGAGGTATTATTATCAACCCAACTTTATAGGCAAGAAAACTAAGGACCAGAGGGGTTAAGCCCCATGCCCAAGACCACATAGCCAACAAGAAGAGAAGCTGGTACTGAAGCCCAGACAGTGTAGCCCTAGAACCCATGTCCTATACCATTAGTTTCCTGCTGAAAATTACTCTTTGATCACCTTGATAATGTTTCAAGTATAAAATGTCCCCAATGTTTGAATAGCTATCATCAAAAAGAACACAAATAGGGGCTTCCCTGGTGGTGCAGTGGCTGGGAATCTGCCTGCCAATGCAGGGGACACGGGTTTGAGCCCTGGTCTGGAAAGATCCCACATGCCGCAGAGCAACTAGGCCCGTGAGCCACAACTACTGAGCCTGCGCGTCTGGAGCCTGTGCTCCACAACAAGAGAGGCCACAACGGTGACAGGCCCGCGCACCACGATGAAGAGTGGCCCCCGCTCGCCACAACTAGAGAAAGCGCTCACATAGAAACGAAGACCCAACACAGCCAAAAATAAATAAATAATAAATAAATTTTTAAAAGAGCACAAATAACAAAAGTTGGCGAAGATGTGGAGAAAAGGGAAACTTCGTGCACTGTTAGTGGGAATGTAAATTGGTGCAGCCACTGTGGAAAATAGTATGGAGGTTTCTCAAAACACTAAAAATAGAAGTACCATATGACCCAGCAATTCCACTCCTGGGTATATATCTGAAAAAAACAAAAACACTAATTCAAAAAGATAGATACACCCCAATCTTCATAGCAGCATTATTTACAGTTGCCAAGATATGGAAGCAACCTAAGAGTATATCACCAGATGAATGGATAAAGAAGATGTGGTATATATATATACAATGGAATACTACTCAGCCATAAAAAGAATGAAATTTTGCTATTTGCAGCAACATGGATAGACTTGGAGAGCATTATGCTAAGTGAAATATATCAGACAGAGAAAGACAAATACTGTATTATATCAATTCATGTTTATATAGCCATTTCCCCTAAAGCATGCCCATAGTAAGAGCAAGTGTTAGGCTGGGAAGGATTTCACCCTCAACAGCATACTGGACCCAGAAGTTTCTTCCAACCCTTTGCTTTTTTAAACAAACAAATAGCTTCAAACAAAATTACACCACTATGATGAAAGACACTGTGATTTAGCATTCATATCCTCCTTCAGGAATGAAGGATTTCTTATCCCTTGTTATCTCCATGGGAATTGCTTGACTGAAAAGAGCCACCTCACCCAAGCTGATGCACTCTTTCAGCAGAGTCTTGTTGGATGACTGGTTGTTGTGAGATATAAAGTCTAACTCAACTCAAAAGGGTTATCCCAGCTTCAAAACTTCCCTTATTGTATCCGCTCTACTGAGGCTTCATTGCAACCTAGCTTCTGCCTCTGATTGATCCTGCTTCTTTCTCTTCCTTCCCTCCCCTCCCCTTCCCTTCTCCAAGTGTTGACCCCAAGAGCACTTTCTAAAAACCTCTCACACGCTGATCTCCATCTCAGAGTTGGCTTTCCAGGAAACCCAACCCACTATACCTGTTATCCAACAATTATCGTTAGCCCAGAATTCCTAGGTAAAAATGTTTGAATTCAGTAAGTAACCCATGGTTACCCTGGCCACACCAGCCTAAAGGCAAATACAGATGACATCAATGACCTTTCACAATGCAAAATACCTGGAATTCTAGCCTTACCCTATTTCTTGGGTTCACTTAAAGGCTCTTTGGAAAGAGCCACATATATCTATGAATTACCATCTTCCTCTTGACGCCTTGATGTTCTACATGGCTGCTGGTGTGAATATTGTGGTCCTCAAGAAGCTTCTTTAAGAAAATACTCCCAGATGAGGATGCAGCTCCACTTGTTCTACATTTCCAATCATCATGTCAAAGTTAAAAGAAATCACCCTCAGTTAAGTATATGCCTTATGTTCTCTATTTTCTCATATTTTCCCAAATTTTTCTATCTAACTATATAGGTTATATCTAAATAAGAGAGAGGAATTTTTTCAATTGTAATTACTTAATTCATTATAGAACCTTCCACCACCTACATCAGAAAACAAATTCACCAGAGACTGAATGAAAAAATACATTGACACAGGCTTAATATGGGGGAAAAAAAAAAAAAAAGGTTTTTGAATTTGATTTTACGCATAAAATCTTTGAGCAAATTTTAGGTATAATTTTTCATTTCCACCCCTCAGGTTAGTTAGTTAATTAGTTAGTTAGCTTTCCTTTTGTTATTAATTTCCAGTTTTATCACATCATAGTCAAAGGATATAGTTTTAGGAAGTTGAGCCTTTGGAATTTATTTAACTTCCTTTTTTATTTAAATCACACAGGCCTGAAAAGAATATATTATATATGATTATCATGTATCTTTTCTTATTTATTTTATCTGTTTGCTCTATCAGTTTCCAAGAGGATTGTTTTAAGTTCCAACCGTATTTGTTGATTTGTCTTTTTCTTCTCTTAGGTCAACAGCTGACATTGTTGCCTTTTATATTTTGAGATCTTATTGTTAGTATCATATATATTCATGATTGTTATATCTTTTTTACTAATATATCAATACAATGCCCCTTACTGTCACTTAGGTTTTTCACCTTAAATTCCATTTTCTCTTATATTCCAAGTTCTACCTCTGATTTCTTTGCTTCATATATGCCTGGTGTATCTTTTTCCATTCCTTTATTTTCTTTTTTTCTGTATAATTTTGTACTTAAGACTTTTAAGTCTTATACATATCACACATCTAAATCTTTGGTTTTTTAAAAATATGACTTTCTGACTTTTGATTGGTCACATTAACTCACTTATATATATTGTGGTTATTTTACACTGACACTCACTTTGCTGTCTTATTTCGTACTATTTATCATGCTTTTTACTCGTTTTTTCTTATCCCTTGGTCGCCTTTAAATAGTTTACATTTTATATTGCTGGTTTAAATGTCATAATCCCATAGTTATTGTTGTGGTAATTGCCCTAAGTCATTAAGATCCATACTTATACTCAGTTTTCCTAACAATGTCTATATTTATATCCTCTCCATGAGCAAAAACTTAAGTGTCTTCTCATCTTCTGATCTCTCCCTACACCATTCCCCAAATTTCTAATGAGTTTAATGTTCAAACGTGACTTACAAAATTTGTCTTCTTACTTAAAAGTCATTATTCACATACATTTTGAGTTTTAATTTCCATAAATACAGACTTAAAGGAAATCAGGCATATCTAGTCATCTACCTAATCATCTCTCTCCTGCCTGGAAATATGTCCCTGATAAATATGCATTATATATAGTCAAATCAAGTTTTTAGTTTTTCTAAATCCTGCTTTATCCCAGCCACATCTCCAGCCCTGTGGTTTCCTGGGGAGATGTATACAAAGGGAAATAAAGTAATGATTTCTGAACACTATGTGACTTCCCTTTTCATAAGTTATTCAGACTTACTTAGGCCAGACCCAAAGTAGTTTCTCTGCCCTTCTCGGACTATTGCCTACGCCCAGCCTATGTCCTGAATCTTATCACAGAGAAGAAAGGAAAGGGCCAAATAAGGGACACTTGCCAAGTCATAGATGCCAGAGAAAGGCAGACGGCAGTAAGAGTCTGCCTAGTGCCAAGCAGGCATGGGCTGGGAGACAGCTGCCCCAGGCTCTGAGGCCCAGAATGAAGAGGGTCAGCTCCAAGAAGCTGCAGAAACAGAAAAAATGAGGCTAAGCCCACCCCAATATGTTCCAGGCATATACTCAGCAGCACCCTGAACCTAACTTCCTATCTCAAAGGCTGAAATATTTAAAGGTGCAAAGTTGAGATTAACTGTGATGCCTGTGACGTGCAGCTCAAAAACTGTGTATTGAACACCAACTATCAATGGAAAAACACAGGTGAACAAGACACTGTCTCTGTCCCCACAGTGCTCATAGACAATTAGAAAAGACAAATGTGTACAAGACGGCGAGATGTCCATGATAATGAAAATCTTCTCAAACCTCGGCAGTTCCCAAGAACAGTCACTGGCACTCGTCATCCTAGGGGTACAAGAACAATTGGGAAGTTGAGAGAAAAAAAATACTTTCTCTTCTGGACCAATCCCCTAGCACAGAAATAACTAGAATGGCTTCCCTTCCCCCAAATTGTCTCTTTCACTTATTACTGATGCTCAAAATTTCTTTCAGAGGAGACAAAGCCTGTCTTTCTACAATTAGAAAAAACAGGCTTAAAATAGAAGTGCTGTGGGATGGTAAGCATAAGAGGAAATTAGGTCAAACCCATGTGTGAATGACTAATGTCAGATCATTGCCAGTTTTGATAGCAGACAGAGGTTAGTAGTTCAGAAGCCCTGGGACCCTGGAGGGCCCGAGAATCCCACTGAAAGAAAACTGGAACACCAAAGAATATGTAGGCATGTGTCAAAATATTGTTCAGAGTTTGCTCTGTTGATTTCTATTTATGGAAAAACAAATAGAACCTGAAGAGATAGTGCCTGTCACCTCTCTTCAAGTCACCTCAGAAGAGATGGTGTCTTGAAATCCTAGTCTCTGTCTTCATCTCCTGGCATCTGGCCTTCTGAATTCATATTCTGAATCCTACGAATCATGAATACCTCTAGCCTAGCTATTTCCAGACCTCTGCCCAGACCACTATGATGGTCCAGTTCATGGTCCAGTTCCTTCCTCAGCAGGCTAACTTGATCATGTTTCAACTGATTCCCAGAATGGCCCTTAAATTTCCTCCAAGGCATCTCCAAGGTATCTCCAGATCCTTCAAGGACAATGATCATCTCTCCTGCCTCCCATGCCTGTGATTATCTGATCATTCCTCCATCATACTAACTTCATCCACAACTGCTCTCTATGGTTCCTCTCATTTATCCCTCTCTCCAAACAATTAGGTCCCCATGTGGGTAGACAGTCAGGTTAGAGGGTTTTCTAGGGGGAGGGGTGAATCTGATGCCTTTTAGGTGCCTTCAGAGCTCCAGCTTGGTTTAATAATCCCCGGGCACCACTTTGCGTGCGGCAAGGTATAAATATATGGTAATAGGAGGTCTGGCTCTTTGTCACAACACACTGCAGGCTGCATTCGTGCAAGATAGAATAAAAAGATTAGATGTAATCTTGAAGTCAGTCAGAAAGCGAGAGGAAACCAAAAAAACAGAGCTCAGACTGTCAACAAGGAGAGGCAGAAAAATGACTTGAATCGAATTGCAGTTTATCTCGTTAAGCGTCAAAGGAAACCAATTTCTTTCAGAAATTGGAAGGCAATTTAAACATTTCTACAGTTTTGCTAAAGTTTGAAATTTTCCAGTGAAAGAATAAGGCTTTCTTTATTTCTGCATATCTGACATTTTCCCTGTACTCTCAGGGACTAGAAGGCCCTAGATAAGAGGATAGTTAAGAAAAAGAAAGCACAGTTACCTACAAGTAAGGAAAAGAATCTATTAAAGAAATACTCATTTGATTTCTCTAGCTCTTTCAGGTTCCATGCCAAAAAAAACTATGGAAGCTAGAACTGTGTATGAAAAAGCCAGGCTACAAAATCTGCCCTGGACCTGAATAAATCATCAGGCTGGATTAACTGACAAACATAGAAGTCACATTCAATCTATGAAGGTCAAATAAAATATACCAATCTCAAGGCCAAGCTACATTCCATTGAAGTTGATGACATCACAAACTAAAGGCACTGTTCATAACGAACTCAAATCTTCATGGATAAGCCTCTTTCCCCATTCCCAGAAGCAGGAACATCCTGACAGTCACCTATGTTTTGAAAAATGTTAATTGTTACTATTCCTGCCCATGCTGAAGTATATAATTCTCCCCAACCACTGTATTTAATAGAAATCACTAACTAAACCTCCATCTTCAGAGTTAAGACCAAACCTTCCCCAGCACCGTGGTCCATCTGGAAGTGATTTGCTAGCCAACAAAAGCAAACTTTTTTCCTCTGTTACCCTGGGCAATGAGTTCTCAACATCTCCAGGAACACAAGGGCTTAAAGGAGACATCTACTGTTAATGGCCCTTACCTCAGGAAGAGGATCAACTACAGTGAGGAGAGAGGTGCCCGCATTTTACTGAGTATTGAGTATTGTTTGAATCTTTTACAGTGAAAAAGTCAAGCATTGCTTCTATGATTTTTTAAAATGCACTCTAAGATGTTCTGAGATGAATATGCCAAGGTCAACACCTCTGAAACACTGCCAGCTCTCAGGTGTGCTTAGCAGGCAGTTCTTGGGTTAATGTTTGCTGGACAAAGCTCAAGTGTAACTTGCTGCCGTTGTGGCTTTGGTCTTCATTCCTTCCTTTTCTCACACTCTCATTCAGTCTATAAACACTTACTGAGTGCTTACTACCTCATGCTCTGAAAAAAGAGAATGATGTGAAGCTAAAATTATTCCACTTAAAGAAGAAATAAGAAAAAAAGAAGAAATCTGAAATGGCATCTAGGACAGCCAGTTGGTCTTTGTTATTATGAAAAACAAAATCTCAGATAGATTCGTCAGGGAGAATATTCGGGAACCAAAAACAGTGTCTTCCCTGGTTTCTTACTCCTACTGACAACTTTTCCCTTTCAATAACTTGTTATGTGCCAGGAGCAAACAATATGAAATCCATTCTTAATGAGCAATAATTATAGCTTTAAGAAGCTGTACAATCAGTGTTCAGTGATTTCATTATTAGATAGCACCATAAATTATGCTAATGCTGATAACAGTTCTGGATGAGAGAGGTCCAGATCCGGGAGACTGCACTGGAATTATTTACATCCTCTATTTCTGAAACAATAGACCCAGCAATTTGAAAATCAGATGATCCGATTTATTCTGGCAGGACACACATGTAACAAGTTGCATCAACCATAAAATTAAATAGGTTTTTTTTTTTCTTTTTTCGCTTTTAACTTTTTCTCCTCATTCTTCTTCTACCTTGCATGTTACCAATCTCCTTTGAGGAGAGATTTCTAATTATCGTAAATCTTGCTTCTAAAATTACTCAATGATGGTGGTTGATGATATCATGTGACAAGGATGGCTTTAACACACTCATGTCTTCATACAAGCTAAGCCTAAAAGTGCAATGCCTGAAAAGTCACAATTGCCTACCTGGATGCAGAAAAAAAGCACATGGCTTTGGTAATAGGAAATTATTGCCTCTTTTAATCAAACATCCAAATTTTAAGGGTTAGCTATGAAAGGAGAAAATCCAGATGGTTATAGAGAGCTGGCTCAGGTCTCCCAACTGCATCCTTCCTATGTTTAACACTTCCCCTTGGAATTTTCTCACTTCTGTTAATAGTAACACAGGCTACCATTTCTTGAGTACTAATTGTATGCCTGGCCCTGTGCAAAGGGCTTCATGTACACTACTTCAATCAATCCTCATAAAAAAACCCTATGTAATGATTCTATGGTTCCCACTCAGCAGATGAAGAATAAAAGGCTCAGAAGGCAAAACACACACACACACATACACCCCTCACCTAAGAATACACAGTTAATAAGAATCCTGGAGAAGCCAGGATTCAAACCCAGGGGAACCTGAGATTGTTGCCCTTGACAGCAAATGTGAGGAATCCAACATAACTTTGACTCCAAATGAGGGGTCTTTCCTGAAGCCTCATAAGGGGCAGCAAAGGAGGAAACTGTACCACACGATGCCCAGAAGACTTCTTTAAAGTTCTCATTAAGTGTTTCCAAAGATGTGGAGAAGCTAGAGCACTTGATACTACCTCAGGTGATGCCAACCGTGTAATCACTTTGGAGAACTATGTGGCAGTACCAGCTAAAGCTAAACATTCACATACATCCTGTGACCGAGCAGTTGCATTCTCATTGGACCTTTCTGTCCCTCCAAAATCCCAGTCATCATGGCAGTTGGCCACCCAAATATTTCCTCTTACTATTCCTTCAAACTTCACCCCCACCCCTTGCTCCCTCCTCCTACCTTCTAGATTTATTATTTTCTTTCCCACTGGCAGCTTCATGTCCTTTCCTATATAAATCAATTTGGCTCCCTCTGGCACCTACATTTCTCCTCTCTACTCATTACCGTAATCAACAGAATGAAAATCCCAGCAGTCAAAGGGATCAAACAAACACTTCTCTTTAGAAGAACATTAGTGTACTTTTACAGACAGATCTTAATTATTTGTATCTATCTCCTCTGAGAGATGGTTAAGCTCCCTGAGGGTAGGAGGCATATATCCCCAGGCATTCAGTAAATGTGGAGTTGTAGTAAGTGAACACCCTATTCAACACTTAAAGTCATGAAACCAGGGGCATTCACAAAGTTCTCATCTACCAGTCCAGAGCCAGCAATGGATTAAGGTAATAACCAAGGATACTTGGAGTTGGGATCATAAAACTATGTTTCAGAGGCATTTGCCTGAAAGTTATAAGAAAAATATAAGATGGTTGACTTTCATGATCTCAGGTCATTTTTATTAGTCTTTTTATCTCCTCCTATCTTAGTGAACAAACATAACCAGGCAATTCCAGGATCAGGAAGGAAGAGAATAACAATAATTCCCTTGGAGTTTTTGGAGGAGAAGACAAAAGGCAAGAAGTAAGATCAGGAACAAGACAAGGTTGCCCACTCTCACCACTATTATTCAACATAGTTTTGGAAGTGTTAGCCACAGCAATCAGAGAAGAAAAAGAAATAAAAGGAATCCAAATCGGAAAAGAAGAAGTAAAGCTGTCACTGTTTGCAGATGACATGATACTATACACAGAGAATCCTAAAACTGCCACTAGAAAACTACTAGAGCTAATCAATGAATTTGGTAAAGTAGCAGGATACAAAATTAATGCATAGAAATCTCTTGTGTTCCTATATACTAATGATGAAAAATCTGAAAGTGAAATTAAGAAAACACTCCCGTTTACCATTGCAACAAAAAGAATAAAATATCTAGGAATAAACCTACCTAAGGAGACAAAAGACCTGTATGCAGAAAATTATAGGACACTGATGAAAGAAATTAAAGATGATACAAATAGATGGAGAGATATACCATGTTCTTGGATTGGAAGAATCAACATTGTGAAAATGACTCTACTCCCCAAAGCAATCTACAGATTCAATGCAATCCCTATCAAACTACCACAGGCATTTTTCACAGAACTAGAACAAAAAATTTCACAATTTGTATGGAAACACAAAAGACCCTGAATAGCCAAAGCAAGCTTGAGAACGAAAAATGGAGCTAGAGGAATCAGGCTCCCTGACTTCAGACTATATTACAAAGCTACAGTAATCAAGACAGTTTGGTACTGGCACAAAAACAGAAATATAGATCAATGGAACAGGATAGAAAGCCCAGAGATAAACCCACGCACATATGGTCACCTTATCTTTGATAAAGGAGGCAAGCATATACAGTGGAGAAAAGACAGTCTCTTCAATAAGTGGTGCTGGGAAAATTGGACAGGTACATGTAAAAGTATGAAACTAGAACACTCCCTAACACCATACACAAAAATAAACTCAAAATGGATTAAAGACCTAAATGTTAAGCCAGACACTATCAAACTCTTAGAGGAAAACATAGGCAGAACACTCTATGACATAAATCGCAGCAAGATCCTTTTTGACCCAGCTCCTAGAGAAATGGAAATAAAAACACAAATAAACAAATGGGACCTAATGAAACTTAAAAGCTTTTGCACAGCAAAGGAAACCATAAACAAGACCAAAAGACAACCCTCAGAATGGGAGAAAATATGTGCAAATGAAGCAACTGACAAAGGATTAATCTCTAAGATTTACAAGCAGCTCATGCAGCTCAATAACAAAAAAACAAACAACCCAATCCCAAAATGGGCAGAAGACCTAAACAGACATTTCTCCAAAGAAGATATACAGATGGCCAACAGACACATGAAAGAATGCTCAACATCCTTAATCATTAGAGAAATGCAAATCAAAACTACAATGAGGTATCATCTCACACCGGTCAGAATGGCCATCATCAAAAAATCTAGAAACAATAAATGCTGGAGAGGGTGTGGAGAAAAGGGAACACTCTTGCACTGCTGGTGGGAATGTAAACTGATACAGCCACTATGGAGAACAGTATGGAGGTTCCTTAAAAAACTAAGAATAGAACTACCATACGACCCAGCAATCCCACAACTGGGTATATACCCTGAGAAAACCATAATTCAAAAAGAGTCATGGGGCTTCCCTGGTGGCGCAGTGGTTGAGAATCTGCCTGCCAATGCAGGGGACACGGGTTCGAGCCCTGGTCTGGGAAGATCCCACATGCCGCGGAGCAACTAGGCCCGTGAGCCACAACTACTGAGCCTGCGCGTCTGGAGCTTGTGCTCCGCCACAAGAGAGGCCGCGACAGTGAGAGGCCCGCACACCGCAATGAAGAGTGGCCCCCGCTTGCCACAACTAGAGAAAGCCCTCGCACAGAAACGACCCAACACAGCCAAAAATAAATAAATAAAAAATTTAAAAAAAAAAAAAAAAGAGTCATGTACCAAAATGTTCATTGCAGCTCTATTTACAATAGCCTGGACATGGAAGCAACCAAAGTGTCCATCATCGGATGAATGGATAAAGAAGATGTGGCACATATATACAATAGAATATTACTCAGCCATAAAAAGAAATGAAATGGAGGTATTTGTAATGAGGTGGATGGAGTTAGAGTCTGTCATACAGAGTGAAGTAAGTCAGAAAGAGAAAAACAAATACAGTATGCTAACACATATATATGGAATCTAAGGGAAAAAAAAAAGGGACATGAAGAACCTAGTGGCAAGATGGGAATAAAGACACAGACCTACTAAAGAATGGACTTGAGGATATGGGGAGGGGGAGGGGTGAGATGTGACAGGGTGAGAGAGTGTCATGGACATATATACACTACCAAATGTAAAATAGATAGCTAGTGGGAAGCAGCCGCATAGCACAGGGAGATCAGCTCGGTGCTTTGTGACCACCTAGAGGGGTGGGATAGGGAGGGTGGGAGGGAGACGCAAGAGGGAGGGGATATGGGGATATACGTATACGTATAGCTGATTCAGTTTGTTATAAAGCAGAAACTAACACACCATTGTAAAGCAATTATACTTCAATAAAGATGTTAAAAAAAAAAAAGTCTATCTTTTGAAATGTAAGAAACAGGTCAGGAAACCATACTGACGTCATTTCTTGATTTTGACTAGAGCAGAACCTTGAAGGGTGATTACTTTCATTTTATTACATAGGTGGAAGAGGCATTGACCTATTTGCTCAGGAAGCTACTCAATGGTAGGCATCGCATAAGAATAAACCTATCTTTCAAACTTGGTGTACACCAGCTACCAATCACTGACAGAATCTCAAAATTCAAACTCAGGAGTGCAAGGGAAAAAATAAAGACAAAAGGATGAGTTCAACCTAATACTTAAAGGAAGAATGATTTGGAGGAGGACCTTCAAGATGTTGGAGGAGTAAGACGTGGATATCACCTTCTTCTCAACAAATATATCAAAAATACATCTACATGTGGAACAATTCCTACAGAACACCTACTGAACGCTGGCAGAAGACCTTAGACCTCCCAAAAGGCAAGAAACTCCCCACGTACCTGGGTAGGGCAAAAGAAAAAAGAAAAAACAGAGACAAAAGAATAGGGACGTGACTCGCACCTCAGGGAGGGAGCTGTGAAGGAGGAAAAGTTTCCACACACTAGGAAGCCCTTTCACTGGTGGAGATGGGGCGTGGGGGGGGGCGGGGGAGCTTCGGAGCCACGCAGGACAGCACAGCAACAGGGGTGCAGAGGGCAAAGCGGAGAGATACCCGCACAGAGGATCAGTGCCGACCAGCACTCACCAGCCCGAGAGGCTTGTCTGCTCACCCGCCAGGGCAGGCGGGGGCTGTGAGCTGAGGCTCTGGCTTCGGAGGTCAGATCCCAGGGAGAGAACTGGGGCTGGCTGTGTGAACACAGCCTGAAGGGGGCTAGTGCGCCACAGCTAGCCGGGAGGGAGTCCAGGAAAAAGTCTGGAACCGCCTAAGAGGCAAGAGACCATTTTTTCGGGGTGCGTAAGGAGAGGGGATTCAGGGCACTGCCTAAACAAGCTCCAGAGATGGGCGCAAGCCACGGCTACCAGGGTGGACACCAGAGACGGGCATGAAACGCTAAGGCTGCTGCTGCAGCCACCAAGAAGGCTGCGTGCAAGCACAGGTCACTATCCACACCTCCCCTCCCAGAAGCCTGTGCAGCCCGACACTGCCAGGGTCCCGTGATCCAGGGACAAATTCCCTGGGAGAACACATGGCGTGCCTCAGGCTGGTGCAATGTCACGCCAGCCTCTGCCGCCAGAGGCTCGCCCTGCATTCCGTACCCCTCCCTCCCCCCCGCCTGACTGAGCCAGAGCCCCCTAATCAGCTGTTCCTGTAACCCCGTCCTGTCTGGGCAAAGAAGAGATGCCCTCAGGTGACCTACATGCAGAGGTGGGGCCTAATCCAAAGCTGAACCCCAGGAGCTGTGTGAACAAAGAAGAGAAAGGGAAATTTCTCCTTGCAGCCTCAGGAGCAGTGGATTAAATCTCCACAATCAACTTGATGTACCCTGCATCCGTGGAATACCTGAATAGACAATGAATTATCCCAAAATTGAGGCGGTGGACTTAGGAGCAACTGTAGACTTGGGGTCTGCTGTATGCAACTGACTAGTTTCTGATTTTTATGTTTATCTTGGTATAGTTTTTAGCGCTTGCTATCATTGGTGGAATGTTTATTGCTTTGGTTGCTTTCTCCTTTTTTCTTTATTACTTGTTTTATTTTTTTATTGTAATAATATTTTTTATTTTTTATTTTAATAACTTTATTCTTTTTTTGCTTTCCTTCTTTTTTTGCTCCCTTTTCTTCTGAGATGCGTGGCTGACAGGGTCTTGGTGTTCCGGCCAGGTGTCAGGCCTGAGCCTCTGAAGTAGGAGAGCCGAGTTCAGGACATTGGACCACCAGAGACCTCACAGCCCCACGTAATATCAATCAGTGAGAGCCCTTCCAGAGACCTCCGTCTCAACACTAAGAACCAGCTCCACTCAATGACCAGCAGGCTACAGTGATGGACACCCCATGCCAAACAACTAGCAAAACAGAAACACAACCCCACCCATTAGCAGAGAGGCTGCCTAAAATCACAATAAGTTCACAGACACCCCTAAACATGCCACCGAACATGGTCCTGCCTACGAGAAAGACAAGATCCAGCCTCATCCACCAGAACACAGGCACCAGTCCCCTCCACCAGGGGGCCTACACAACCCACTGAGCCAACCTTAGCCACCGGGGGCAGACACCAAAAACAACGGGAACATGAACCTACAGCCTGTGAAAAGGAGACCCCAAACACAGTAAGTGAAGCAAAATGAGAAGACAGAGAAATATGCAGCAGATGAAGGAGCAAGGTAAAAACCCACCAGACCAAACAAATGAAGAGGAAATAGGCAGTCTACCTGAAAAAGAATTCAGAGTAATGATAGTAAAGATGATCCAAAATCTTGGAAATAGATTGGAGAAAATACAAGAAATGTTTAACAAGGACCTAGAAGAACTAAAGAGCAAACAAACAATGATGAACAACACAATAAATGAAATTTAAAATTCTCTAGAAGGAATCAATAGCAGAATAACTGAGGCATAAGAACAGATAAGTGATCTGGAAGATAAAATAGTGAAAATAACTATCACAGAGGAGAATAAAGAAAAAAGAATGAAAAGAATTGAGGACAGTCTCAGAGACCTCTGGGACAACATTAAACGCACCAACATTCGAATTATGGGGGTCCCAGAAGAAGAAGAGAAAAAGAAAGGGACTGAGAAAATATTTGAAGACATTATAGTTGAAAACTTCCTTAATATGGGCAAGGAAATAGTCACTCAAGTCCAGGAAGCACAGAGGGTACCATACAGGATAAATCCAAGGAGAAACATGCCAACACACATATTAATCAAACTATCAAAAATTAAATACAAAGAAAAAAATATTAAAAGTAGCAAGGGAAAAGCAACAAATAACATAGAAGGGCATCACCATAAGGTTAACAGCTGATCTTTCAGCAGAAACTCTACAAGCCAGAAGGGAGTGGCATGACATATTTAAAGTGAGGAAAGGGAAAAAACTACAACCAAGATTACTCTACCCAGCATGGATCTCATTCAGATTCGATGGAGAAATTAAAACCTTAACAGACAAGCAAAAGCTAAGAAAATTCAGCACCACCAAACCAGCTTTACAACAAATGCTAAAGGAACTTCTCTAGGCAGGAAACACAAGAGAAGGAAAAGACCTACAAAAAGAAACCCAAAACAATTAAGAAAATGGAAATAGGAATACACATATCGATAATTACATATCGATAATGTAAATGGATTAAATGCTCCAACCAAAAGACACAGACTGGCTGAATGGATACAAAAACAAGACCCATATATATGCTGTCTACAAGAGACCCACTTCAGACCTAGGGACACATACAGACTGAAAGTGAGGGGATGGAAAAAGATATTCCATGTAAATGTAAATCAAAAGAAAGCTGGAGTAGCAATTCTCATATCAGACAAAATCACTTTAAAATAAAGACTGTTACAAGAGACAAAGAAGGACACTACATAATGATCAAGGGATCAATCCAAGAAGAAGATATAACAACTGTAAATATTTATGGACCCAACGTAGGAGCACCTCAATATATAAGGTAAATGCTAACAGCCATAAAAGAGGAAATCGACAGTAACACAATCATAGTGGGGGACTTTAACACCCTAGTTTCACCAATGGACAGATCATCCAAAAAGAAAATAAATAAGGAAACACAAGCTTTAAGTGATACATTAAACAAGATGGACTTAATTGATATTTATAGGACACTCCATCCAAAAACAACAGAATACACTTTCTTCTCAAGTGCTCATGGAACATTCTCCAGGATAGGTCAGATCTTGGGTCACAAATTAAGCCTTGGTAAAATTAAGAAAACTGAAATTGCATCAAGTGTCTTTTCCGACCACAACGCCATGAGATTAGATATCAATTACAGGAAAAAAACTGTAAAAACTACAAACACATGGAGGCTAAACAATACAGTACTAAATAACAAAGAGATCACTGAAGAAATCAAAGAGGAAATCAAAAAATACCTAGAAACAAATGACAATGAAAACACAATGACACAAAACCTATGGGATGCAGCAAAAGCAATTCTAAGAGAGAAGTTTATAGCAATACAATCCTACCTGAAGAAACAAGAAAAATCTCAAACAACCTAACCTTACACCTAAAGCAATTAGAGAAAGAAGAACAAAAAAAACCCCGAAGTTAGCAGAAGGAAAGAAATCATAAAGACCAGATCAGAAAGAAATGAAGGAAACGATAGCAAAGATCAATAAAACTGGTTATTTGAGAAGATAAACAAAACTGATAAACCATTAGCCAGACTCATCAAGAAAACAAGGGAGAAGATTCAAATCAACAGAATTAGAAATGAAAAAGGGAAGTTAAAACTGACACTGCAGAAATACAAAGGATCATGAGAGATTACTATGAGCAACCATATGCCAATAAAATGGACAACCTGGAAGAAATGGACAAATTCTTAGAAAAGCACAACCTTCTGAGACTGAACCAGGAAGAAATAGAAAATATAAACAGACCAATCACAAGCACTGAAATTGAAACTGTGATTAAAAATCTTCCAACAAACAGAAGTCCAGGACCAGATGGCTGCACAGGCAAATTCTATCAAACATTTAGAGAAGACCTAACACCTATCCTTCTCAAACTCTTCCAAACTATAGCAGAGGCAGGAACACTCCCAAACTCATTCTATGAGGCCACCATCACCCTGATACCAAAACCAGACAAAGATGTCACAAAGAAAGAAAACTACAGGCCAATATCACTGATGAACATGGATGCAAAAATCCTCAACAAAATACTAGCAAACAGAATCCAACACACATTAAAAGGATCATACACTATGATCAAGTGGGGTTTATCACAGGAATGCAAGGATTCTTCAATATACGCAAATCAATCAATGTGATACACCATATTAACAAACTGAAGGATAAAAACCATATGATAATCTCAGTGGATGCAGAAAAAGCTTTCAATAAAATTCAACACCCATTTATGATAAAAACCCTCCAGAAAGTAGGCATAGAGGGAACTCTCCTCAACATAATAAAGGCCATATATGACAAGCCTACAGCCAACATCATTCTCAATGGTGAAAAACTGAAACCATTTCCTCTAAGATCAGGAACAAGACAAGGTTGCCCACTTTCACTGCTATTATTCAACATAGTTTTGGAAGTTTTAGCCACAACAATCAGAGAAGAAAAAGAAATAAAAGGAATCCAAATCGGAAAAGAAGAAGTAAAACTGTCACTGTTTATAGATGACATGACATTATACATAGAGTATCCTAAAGATGCTACCAGAAAACTACTAGAGCTAATCAATGAGTTTGGTAAAGTAGCAGGATACAAAATTAATGCACAGAAATCTCTTGCATTCCTATACACTAGTGATGAAAAATCTGAAAGAGAAATTAAGGAAACAGTCCCATTTACCATTACAACAAAAAGAATAAAATACCTAGGAATAAACGTACCTAAGAAGACAAAAGACCTGTATGCAGAAAACTATAAGATACCAATGAAAGAAATTAAAGATGATACAAACAGATGGAGTGATAGACCATGTTCTTGGATTAGAAGCATCAACATTGTGAAAATGACTATACTACCCAAAGCAGTCTACAGATTCAATGCAATCGCTATCAAACTACCAATGGCATTTTTCACAGAAGTAGAACAAAAAATTTCACTACTTGTATGGAAACACAAAAGACCCTGAATAGCCAAAACAATCTTGAGAAACAAAAACGGAGCTGGAAGAATCAGGCTCCCAGACTTCAGACTATACTACAAAGCCACAGTAATCAAGACAGTATGGTACTGGTACAAAAACAGAAATATTGATCAATGCAACAGGATAGAAAGCCCAGAGATAACCCACGCACATATGGTCACCTTATCTTTCATAAAGGAGGCAAGAATATACAATGGGGAAAAGGCAGCCTCTTCAATAAGTGGTGCTGGGAAAACTGGACAGCCTCATGTAAAAGAATGAAATTAGAACACTCCCTAACATCATACACAAAAATAAACTCAAAATGGAGTAAAGACTTAAATGTAAGGCCAGACACTATAAAACTCTTAGAGGAAAACATAAGCAGAGCACGGTATGACATAAATCACAGCAAGATCCTTTTTGACCCACCTCCTAGAGAAATGGAAATAAAAACAAATGGGACCTAATGAAACTTAAAAGCTTTTGCACAGCAAAGGAAACCATAAACAAGACGAGAAGACAACCCTCAGAATGGGAGAAAATATTTGCAAACGAAGTAACTGACAAAGGATTAATCTCCAAAATATACAAGCAGCTCATGAAGCTCAATATCAAAAAAACAAACAACCCAATCCAAAAATGGGCAGAAGGCCTAAATAGACATTTCTCCAAAGAAGATATACAGATTGCCAACAAACACATGAAAGGATGCTCAACATCACTAATCATTAGAGAAATGCAAATCAAAACCACAGTGAGGTATCACCTCACACCAGTCAGAATGGCCATCATCAAAAAATCTACAAACATAAATGCTGGAGAGGGTGTGGAGAAAAGGGAACCCTCTTGCACTGTTGATGGGAATGTAAATTGATACAGCCACTATGGAGAAAAGTATGGAGGGTCCTTAGAAAACTAAAAACAGAACTACCATATGACCCAACAATCCCACTACTGGGCATATACCCTGAGAAAACCATAATTCAAAAAGACTCATATATCACAATGTTCATTGCAGCACTATTTACAATAGCCAGGACATGGAAGCAACCTAAGTGTCCATCGGCAGATGAATGGATAAAGAAGATGTGGCACATATATACAACAGAATATTACTCAGCCATAAAAAGAAACAAAATGGAGTTATTTGTAGTGAGGTGGATGGACCCAGAGTCTGTCATACAGAAGTAAGTCAGAAAGAGAAAAACAAATACCATATGCTAACACATATATATGAATCTAAGAAAAAAAAAATGGTTCTGAAGAACCCAGGGGCAGGACAGGAATAAAGATGCAGACATAAAGAATGGACTTGAGGACACAGGGAGGGGGAAGGATAAGCTGGGACGAAGTGAGAGAGTGGCTTGGACATATATACACCACCAAATGTAAAATAGCTAGTGAGAAGCAGCCGCATAGCACAGGGAGATCAGCTCGGTGCTTTGTGACCACCTAGAGGGGTGGGATAGGGAGGGAGGGAGGGAGACGCAAGAGGGATGGGATATGGGGAATATATGTATACGTATAGCTGATTCACTTTGTTATAAAGCAAAAACTAACACACCATTGTAAAGCAATTATACTCCAATAAAGATGTTAAAAAAAAAAAAAAAAAGGAAGAATGATTTGCTTTTGAGTCCAGTTTGAAAGGCTGTGTGTCAGGCCAGGTTTAGAGGAGAGAAAAGTCTTTCGTTCAAATCCTTCACCCAAATGTAATGAAATGGACTAAAAATCTGAGGTCATGTAAAAGGCCTCAATGGTTAGGCTGTGAAAAGCCTATTTGAAGTATAAGCCATTTTTCTGAGTATTGATATATTGCAGGTATTTATGGAACATTATATCACACAAAACATTTCCATGTTTAGAAAGGAATGTGCCATTCCATCCCAGTCCCCCAGGACAGTCACCTCAGTTGCATGACTATTGTATAAATACAGAAGTTAGCTGCTAAGAAATGCACCTTTACTTCTTAGAAAAGTATTCCTGTGTTTATCTTCTGGTGGAGCTGGGCTTGTTAGATATAAACCATTCCTCACCAGCAACAAGTAGGGGTCTATTTTTGTCATTCATAAAATAAACCAGGGCCTAGCCAAAGGAAATGAATCTTGGAGGCGGCCCTGTCGTAGAAGTGCTGTAGAAGTTACGAATGGCTCTGTGGCCTAGGCCGTAAAGAGTCGTCAGGAAGGCTGGTTCTGAGCTGTTGATATTAAAAATCACCTCATTAATTATGTTTGTAAACAATGCAGCTGTCTGTGCTTTGCAAGCTGGCTTCCTCAGCATCATAATATTTGTAACAATAATAAACATCATTTCAAGCCTAGCAATAAATAGTCAGTCCAAGAACCTCAAGTGGAATCGCATCTGGGAACTGCCACCTGGTCAAAATACTTCTTCACAAGGTAGGAGGACTGTTGTTTGTTTTCCACTCAGAAGGCACTTATCAGCATCAACTGTTCCACTAGAATTGTTCCCATCTCAGTTTTTGAAAGGAACAGGTGAATAGCTAGTGCAAGAAGAGGAACAAAACCAAGAGAGACGCCAAGAGCCAAAAGAAGTGGAAGAGTGGTCCAGAAAAGGACATCACATGATAGAGCTGTCAGAGGGGGTGATGGGGAAGGCGCACAGTCCTTCCTCTGGTGAAGGATTGGTGAAGTCAGGATTGTAGGTCAGGGTACCAGTTAACCAGCCACGCCTCCTCGGCACTCATTCAGTTACACTTTCAGTCTACAAATATTTACTGAATACCTACTATGTGTCAGGTGTGTACCAGGTGCTGGAGAAAATTCACAAGCAAATATCCACTTTAGATCTCTGTTGCTGATACAGTTGAGACATACCTAATCGACTAAGTAATTACATAATGCAAGTGGTCTGGTATTTATTTTCTTTAACGTCATATTTTTGGAGCACATATTTCTAAAGTTAGCCCAGCAGTTGTAAGCCCTTAAAATTGATAAAAAAAACAAGAGGAAAATCTGTTTTCTGTGTCACACAGGTAAGCTGGAATTACTAGACCTCTTTCCACACCAGAGGACAACACCTTCATACTTCATTTATGCCTCTTCCGCATGTAAATTCTGATTCTGAACTTCACCGGAGAGAGATAAATGTGTATCTAATTCCAAAGCATTATCCATTTTCCCTGTCTCTGTCCCTCTCTTTCCTCTCTCTACTCTGTGTATATATTAATTTTATAGATCTTTTTATTGTCTGAACTACACTGGTTGCGTGAGAAGCAGAACAATAGGCCAAGAAGTTCCATTTCACACATGCCATCCTTATAATTCAAATAGGACAATAAAAAGAGAGAGAGAGAGATCTATAAACTGGTGATAAATCAGTGTCCTAAACCAAATTAACCATCGAAATAGATTATCATAAAAATAATGCCATGAAAAATATTCTTCACCTTCCTGGTTCAGCCATCTGTAATGGAGAGAGGGAAGGCATGTGTGTGTCTGTGTGTATGTGTACATGGGACACACACATTCAGAGATGCACACATAGACCATAAACACACACACACACACACACACACACACACACGTGAAGAGACCCAGGGACCATGCAGTTTATACATACTTCTTGCCCCTCCAGGAGCAGGAGAGGGCTAAGAAACCCCAGGATTGATCATTAGTATTTCCCAGCTTCTAAAGCTCAGTTTTTATTCAACATGGTAAATGAAAATACCATGTGCTAAGTATTGTGTTGGACCCTGAGGATACAAAATGAGATAAAGGGGACACAAGGCTTGTCCTTATAAAATGTCCAGGCAGGGCAGAATAGATAGACATTAACCAAATAACTACACAAATAAAATTTTTGAAACTAAAAATCCTGATACATGAATTGAGAAAAGGCACAGCTGCTCTGAGAGCAGAGACCAGGGGACCCTAACCCAATGTGAGGTCAGGAACAAACAGATATTCAAGTTGCAGAACAAGTAGGGTCTAGAAAGATATAAATAGTCAACAAACAAGCAACATCCTACATCAGTAGGAGGTGTGAAACACTCTTTCTTTCATAGGAGAAACCTGCAATGGAAAAGATAAGGAAACGTGATTGAGGCCTCAGGCGAAGAGAGGAAGGGGTCGTTCCCATCAGAGGGAACCACATCTACAAAGACTCCGAGGACAGAGGAGAGATGGCACAACCCAGAACTGGAAGAAGGTCACAAAATGCAGAGAGGCAGAGAGCAAGGGCAGGATGACGCCGGAGGAGACACAGGAGGTGGGCAGAAGCCAGATGGTACGGCATGGCAGGGGAGAGGAGCGGTGATGGAAGGGGGTCTTGGGTTTTCTTTTGCAAAAGCTTACGTTGTTTCCATGTGGAGAAGGGGTTGACCTGAGGGAAGCAAGATACTGGGAAAACAGGTATCAGTCTTCCCACAGGCCTCCACGTGAGTCTAGGTGGGAGACTGGATCTGAGTCTAACGCTAATTAGCTATTTGACCTTGGATAATTTGCTTCACCCCTTTAAGTCTCAAATTCCCCACCTGTAAAATGGCAATAATAATGGTTTTAGTGGGGATTAAATGAGATCATGCCTGCAGAACACCTGGCCCACTGTAAGCCTTCAATAAATGTTAGCGATTGATGGTGTTGGAGATGGAAAGAAATAGACAGATTAGAGAGATATAAATAGTCCACCAGGCAGCAATCACCCTACCTAATTCATCACTAGGAGGACAAGTCTTCTCTCCTAGGAGAAAGGTCGGGGAGGGATGAATGAAGGAAAAGTGATTGGTACCACTGTGATCAGTTTCTTAAATTTGAAACAACTTTTGTTCCTTATAATAGCACTGCAGGTAATATTTACGCCATAAAAGGTATCTGAGACCATTTACAAAATTAATTACTAAAAAGTGCTCGAGTAATATTTTTAAAAACCTTTGGGACAACAGTAACAAAAAGAGTACAGAAAGGTCAATAACTTGCCCAGGGTCATGGGCTGTTACTGGCTACTGCCAGGAGTGGAACCCAGGTTGAACTCCAAGTTTGTGCTTTTTCCAGGAGGGGGGCACAGCCTCCAGAGAAGTCCAAAGCCAACCCTCTCCTTCCAGAAGCTTTCAGTCTAGTCAGAAAAACAAATGGCAAGCTACAAGAAACAAGGTACAAGTAAAAGTCCAGCTCTATCATTTATATTGAAAATTATGGCGGACATCCCTGGTGGCACAGTGGTTGGGAATCCGCCTGCCAATGCAGGGGACACGGGTTCGAGTCCTGGTCCGGGAAGATCCCACATGCCGCGGAGCAACTAAGCCCGTGCACTGCAACTACTGAGCCTGCACTCAACAGCCCGAGAGCCACAACTACTGAGCCCACGTGCCACAACTACTGAAGTCCGTGCACAACAAGAGAAGCCACTGCAATAAGCCCGCACACCGCAACAAAGAGTAGCCCCCACTCGCTACAACTAGAGAAAGCCTGCGTGCAGCAACAAAGATCCAATGAAGCCAAAAATAAACAAAAATAAATAAATTAAATAATTTTTAATAAAAAGAAAATTATGGTGACAATGTAAATTGTTTTGATGTTTCAGTAAGCAATGTCGAACTAATAGTGCTATAAAATAGTTCTTGCCTTCGGATCTAATAACGTCACTTGGAGGGCTCTATCAAAAAGCATACAGCTAATATTATACATAAAATAGATAAACAAGGTCCTACCACATAGCACAGGGAACTATATTCAATATTCTGTAACAAACCATAATGGAAAAGAATATGAAAAAGAATATATATATGTATGTGTATATATATATATATATATATATATATATATATATATATATATATGACTGAATCACTTTGCTGTACACCAGTAAATAATACAACATTGTAAATCAACTATACTTTAATAAAAATAACAATAATAAAGAAAGCAGCATTATTTACCAATTGCCAAAGGCAATTGTTATTTACTTTTAAAACAAGTTGGTTGATAGGCTATTTACATATCCAAAACTTCTAATGCAGAAAGAAAAAAAATTATCCTCTGTACTAACCACAGACTTGAGGACTGAAAGACTTCCTTAATTAAATCAAATAGAAGCTTTAGGTAGCAGCTACCTGTAGGAAGCTTAAGGTAATTGATCCTGAAATTAAGCACTTGTTCAAAATTCAGACCCTGGATTCTTGGTGTACCTCCTGCAAAAACCTCACTCACAAAAACCAGAACTGGTTTCCCCCAGCTGATCCTTGAGGGCGTCCCCTTTAAACTTGCCAGCTCTTCCAGTAGAAGATAAAATCATGCAGGGGTATGGATTAGCTATCATGTCATTATAGCAGGCATAGCCGTCTGTTACAGGTAAATTGCTAGGCAATGTAATAACAATGCAGTTTATTTACTGTGCAGGGTGCTTATCTACAGAAATGTTCCCGACAGACAAAGAAAGGCACAGCTAAACGCCTTTTCCTTAGAATTACAGACTGAAGCTATGCCAGCACCTTCAGAGAAAAAAAATGCTAAATAATCCCTGTATAAACAGAGCCCCTAAAAACCCAAAGCATTTCCTAACAGAGGAAGCAGAAAAAGGAAATTGGCAGATGGGATGTCCACAGGGTCTTTCCCAGGCTCGCATTACTATTGACCAAAACATGCCAAGGGGAAGAGAGGTGAGGAGGACCCAAAGACCAGTCAGGCTGAGTCCAGACTCAGAGCACTCGTTAAAATATGATGATAATGACAGTGATGATGACAGTGGTGATGAGGTAGACTAGCATTTGTCACGTGCCTCTCATCTTCCATTGCACTTTTCAAATTATCTCTTTTAATTATCAAAACAATCCTATAAGGTTAGTCCTACTATTATCCCCACTTAATAGTTAAAGAGACTTATAGCAAGGAATTTGTCCACTAAGCTGTTATCTTGAGATTGGAAACCAGGCTGCCTCCCTCCAAAACCAGAGCTCTTAACCTTATACTAGACGGTTCTCAAGAACCTGAAGGACTCGCCTGAGGTTGGACTTGGCATATGGGACTCCTGCCCTCCCCTGCCATCGGCTCCCACCTTACACACACACCTCACCCAATGAAGCATCCCCTGGCCTCACACCTTGTGCTGCACAATGATGGCCCTACTTCATGAAGGTAATACAAAGGGCACCATGTTACTGAAAACCTAGTAGATACCCCTTAAACACACAGCCTTCCGTGAACAGAATAAGCGAACTAATAAATGAAGGAATGAAGAACCCAATTAAGGAGCCCAGGATGCACCTAGAGAGACATGACTGGAATGTGATTGCTCTACAAGAAAGCTATAACTTAATCAATAGTATTAACATATCTGAAGAAAGAATGTATCCACAGAAGGAAGGCGGTCTGCCCTGAGTTCAGAAAAATAGAGCACTATTGCATTTGGCAGTGTTTATCCAATTGTGCCCAAGGGAGAGAGGGAGTGTATCTGGTAGTTGATAGAAAGATTGTTTAGTTCACTTCAGTAGAATTTGTGTGCCTACTATGTGCCATGGTGTATAACAGGCACTATGATTAAGCTCGCACGTGTGTGCACATGTGCACACACACACAGTTCCTAACATGGAGGAACCAGAAATGATAATGGGAGACACCAATATATAAACATCTCTTAAATGCTAAGTGCTACAATAGTGGTATGTGAATGGACCACGGAGCACAGAGGAGATAGACCTACTTAGTCTCAGGTTCAGGAAAACTTCCTGAAATGACCCTTGAGCTGTGTTTCAATGAATAAGCAGGCATCATCTAGGCTATAAAGGACACACACACACACACAAAAATTCCAGGCAGAAGGACCAGAAGTTACCTATACCACAGCAGGTTGGGGATAAAAGAATTAGTCCAGAAACTGAGGATGGTTATATGTTCAGTAGCCTGAGATTCATCCCCAGGGAAATGGAGAAACACTGAAGGGTGTTAGCTGGAGAGGAATAAGATCAACTTGCATTTGGAAAGATCATTCTGGCAGGAATATAAACAATGGAGGTAAATGGAGAAAACCAAGGAGGCCCAAAGACCAGTTAAAAAGCTACTGTCGGGCTTCCCTGGTGGCGCAGTGGTTGAGAATCCGCCTGCCAATGCAGGGGACATGGGTTCGAGCCCTGGTCCAGGAAGATCGCACATGCTGCGGAGCAACTAAGCCCGTGCGCCACAACTACTGAGCCTGCGCTCTAGAGCCCACGAGCCACAACTACCGAAGCCCGTGCACCTAGAGCCTGTGCTCTGCAACAAGAGAAGCCACTGCAATGAGAAGCCCGCGCAACGAAGAGTAGCCCCCACTCACCACAACTAGAGAAAGCCCACGTGCAGCAACGAAAACCCAATGCAGCCAAAAATAAATAAATAATTTATTTAAAAAAAAAAAAAAAAAAAAAGCTACTGTCAAAGTCCCAGGTGAGGATATGTCCTAGGTCAATGGTAGCTAGAATGAAGAGGAGAGAGAAAACTGAATATTTAGCTAGTGATGTTATCGACTGGTTAGTTGGAAAGGATGAAGGAGAGAAAAGCAATCTAGGATAACTCCAAGTTTCTGGTTTGGATGACCAAGTTAATGGTGCTACCATGAACTGAGATAGGAAATACAGAAATATAGAAGGCATGGCAAATTTGCCTTTGGAAGATGAAGGAAATTAGTCTGGTTTTGAACACGTGGAGCTTTCAGTGCCCATTGGACATCCAAGTGCAGCTGTCCAGTGGGCTACTGGACATATAGTTCTGAAAATCAGAAGTCATCAGGGCTGAAGGTAAATATTTGAACATCATGAGCAAATAGGTGATACTTAAAACTATGAGAGTGAAGGGATTAACCAAGGATGGATAGAAAAAATGGATGGATGAATGGATGGATGGAAAAATGAGCTAATTAAAATATTAACTATCTTTAATTTTTATAAAGCTTTAAAACTTAATTTTACTTGAACTCAGATGAAAAAAAGATTAAAAAGTGAAGAGGGGCTTCCCTGGTGGCGCAGTGGTTGAGAATCTGCCTGCCAATGCAGGGGACACGGGTTCGAGCCCTGGTCTGGGAAGATCCCGCATGCCGCGGAGCAACTAGGCCCGTGAGCCACAATTACTGAGCCTGCGCGTCTGGAGCCTGTGCTCCGCAACAAGAGAGGCCGCGATAATGACAGGCCCGCGCACCGCGATGAAGAGTGGCCCCCGCTTGCCGCAACTAGAGAAAGCCCTCGCACAGAAACGAAGACCCAACACAGCCAAAAATAAATAAATAAATAAGTAAAAATTTTTTTTAAAAAAGGGCTCAGCCTTACTACCCTGTTAAAAAAAAAAAATGAAGAAAATAAACTTCAGATAAATGTTCTTTGCCACAAATGGTAATATTTCTTAAAAGAGCCCACTAGAAAGAAAAAAAAAGATTATAAAATAGCATAAAGTGGTTAGAGTCGTTTTGAAAAATCAACTTTCTGCTAAAATGAGGAAATTAGTACTCTCACACCTCCACCCACATCCCCTGGTAAGGATTACCACTGGTCTTTAATTGTGACTACTCCACCCCGAGTCCTTTATTTTGATTTACCCTTGACATGGATGAATCTTGACACTGAGTAATTTCTTTTCCAAGAAGTTTTCATGCATTGTGTATTTCTTGAGTTTGTTGATGTGTGATAATCTTTACCTGTAGTCTTTACATTTTACCAACACCTTGGCTGGATATAATATTCTTGAGTCACTGCTTTCCTCAGAATTTTACTGACTTCTGGCATTCAGTGAAGGCCCAAAGCTAGGCATATTTTCCCTCTTAATAAATGACTTGCAAAGCCCATGCCATTAACCAAATAAACGGTAGGGAAAGGAAGACTCAAATAGTCTCACTTAACATGCTTGGCTTCTCCATTTTTTGAGGCGGACAAAGCTCTTCTTCAGCAATAATAAAGGTGATATTAAAAGCTACAAGCCCTTCTCTGCCTCATTAAATCTCATCTTTCAAATCACTGTGCTCAAGTGTTGTCCACTACCCTTTAAATATTTCCCCTCCCTCTTTCCTAGGCAGAATTACTATATTTTTGCAGTTATTACATTTATAGTTGTAGGCAAGAAAGTTTCCCCACTAAACTATAAAGATCTTGAAAGAAGAAACACTTTTTCCTCATTGTAACCCCAGCACTCATCACACCGCTAAAAGACAGGGCGGACACAGATGCTGATTGGATAATCTACCTATTTCCACTTTTCCCCACACCTGTCTGAGGGACTCTTTGGAGCAGTTGTGTTCAAACTTAAGCACACACCACAATCACAGGGAGGGGACTGGTTAAAACATAGATTGCTGGGCCCCATCTGAGTTTCTGACTCAGGAAGCCTGGGGTAGGTCTCAAGAATCTCTATGTCTAATAAGTTCCCAGGTGATACTGGTGCTATTGGTCCAAGAACTACACTTTAAGAACCATTGATTTAGAGCACGATTAGAAACAGAAATACATTGAACAAATCCTTGCAAACAAGGGACGAATAAGCTTCAGATAATAAGCTTATGCACACCTCCCAAACCATCAAAATCTGGTGGGCTAAATTATGCCTTATATCATAAGCCCAACATAAGCCCAAGTGTTAGAGAATGTGGTCCATGAGAAAAGACATTTTATGATGTTTCACTTAGTTTTTCTTTCTTGATTCATTTTATCAGTCATAAATAAGTACCTTAATCAGTGTTACTTACTAAGACTCTCCAACTATTACCCTATAACTATTAACTATACTAACAATTCAATTCAGTGGTCGGGAGCGAGTATAAATCCAGAGGAGCTTCATGTACTTCAAACAAAATTCTCCCTCAGAATAAAATAATAATTATAATTTAAAAATCCATTCTGGGAATGACATATATACACTAATATGTATAAAATAGATAACTAATAAGAACCTGCTGTATAAAAATAAATAAAATAAAATTCAAAATGAAAAATAAATAAATAAAATTCCATTCTTGGGACTTCCCTGGTGGTCCAGTAGTAAGGAATCCGCCTTCCAATGCAGGGGACGCGGGTTCGATTTCTGGTCAGGGAACTAAGATCCCACATGCTGCAAGGCAACTAAGCCCACATGCCACAACTACTGAGCTCGCACACCTCAAGGAGAAAGCCCGCGTGCCGCAAACTACAGAGCCCACACCTTCTGGAGCCTGCGTGCCACAACTATGAAGAAGCCCGCACGCCTCAAATGAAGACCCCATGTGCCGCAACTAAGACCCAACGTGGCCCAAAAAAAAACAAAAAAAATTCCACTCTTCTCTCAGCCTATTCTGTTTTCTTGGGCTTTTCATTTCCTCGGCCTCCTTATCTTCCAGGCACACAAGATGGTTGTAATTCTTACTTGTATCAAGACTGCAAACCACCAGTAGGTACATATCCCTTTCTACACCATCCTTGCCATTTAGCCAGTTAGTTCCAGAAGAGGATGGTCTGTGGTCCCAAGGCTTCTAGAGGAACTTCTAAGTGGTGATTTCTGTACTCCTTTCCTTAACATGTCTAACTTTTCTGAGCACTAAATCTTCCCTGTTTCCAAACTAACAGGCATGGCGGTGCACTAACGTTGCACTGTAGTGCCACCTAGAGTCTGCTGCTAGTAAAGACCCAGAGCTAACCAATTCTGGGTACTCACCACCAGCTGGCTAATTAAAGGAAATATACGTAGTCATTCTGGCTTCAAATGAACCCTGCCTCTACAAGAAATTGTTCAGTCAAGGAGGCCTCCTGTCTGGAACTTCCATCTGGAACTACGGATTGTTAAACCGTCATTTGAAATAGTGTCATCAGCTTAAATTTTTGCTTCACATTAGGATTTCAACTCTGAAGGTTTGTATATAAAACATCTTCCTGGCAAGAGACCTTCAGCGGTGAAGATATGGAAAGGAGAAAACTGCAGCTTCTGGGCCTTTGGGTTCTGCTTCTCGTGGCTGCGGCTGAGCTTCCCTGAGGTCTGCAGGATGAAAATCAGCTTGGCCTGACCAGGGAGATGGATTGAAATGGAACCTTTGTGCACCACGCATTAAGTAAGCAGCAGCCGCATTAGAAGCCGAGGGTCCATTAGCTCTCATTTGATGTTTCTTCTCAAGCAGATAAGTACAGGCGTCAGACACCCCAGCCCTTTCATGACACATAAATCACAGGTCAGTGCCTTCCATGGAGACTCCTGTTTGCTGAGTGAGTAGTGAGACCAGGAGCAGGGAAGCAACACTTCAGCGCACTAAGAGACCCAGGGGGATGAGCTGATTGCACAGGGCAAGACCAGGAATTTCTCCCTACAATTTAACGATTAAAACCTCTCTCCTGCTTGAGAACCGGCGCATCATTCAGGACCTTCCACGAGCAGCAGCTCACACCAGAGCCCCACCCTCGGTCCCAGTCCTACCATTAACTTCTTTCTCTGGGAGTTGGTTTCCACAAGCCTTACTGAGTGGAGACCAGGCTATGAGAGCCCATCTCTTGGCCCCCACTAATTGGACTGAGGCGGTCCATTAGCCCTACTCAATCCACAAAATCTCTTTCTCTTGATAATTTATGCCAAGAGGCACAGAGACGGGGGGGTGGGGGGGGGGTCATGTTAACGGTGGGTCCCTCAGCGAAGGTCCATGAACTCAGGCTGCTGAGGTCCTGGGAACGGCCCTGGCTTCCGCCCTTCCTGGGCCTGCCACCGTGGCCTTTCTGCAGATTCCATGAGTTCTGTACCTAAAACCAACTTGAGTGGATTCAGCTCCTTATTACTAAAATTGCTTCTAAGAAACCCTGAATCTTAGGGAGAACACTGATCCAACTCAGACTGGGACTTCTGTTCCCTACTCCAGAGCCACACTCAGCCCCGCCACGCTCCTGTCATCCAGGCCCAGGCGGGAGCTGGCCACCCCCGTGGGCAGGAGGCCGGGGAGAGGGGGCCAGAGTGTGGTCTGCAGACTGCTGCCAGCCCACCATCTGTTACGGGTCTGCAACAAGAAAAGTACAGAAACTGAGAAACACTGAGAGCTTTCGTGACAATTTTCCACAGCAATTTGATGTGTATCGAATCTCATTTTTAAAAAACAGAGATTGTATTTTGATTATCTTTGTTTTTTTCCATTCATTTTTCTAGTGTTTTATTTTTATTGTATTTTACCCAAAAAATCAGTTCACAAATGATTGGAAATAAAAACAAACAAACAAACAGGTCTTCCACTGCCAAGAGTTTGAAGAGTGCTACTTAAAATCCCCCTCCAGGGGCTTCCCTGGTGGCGCAGCGGTTGAGAGTCTGCCTGCTAGTGCGGGGGACATGGGTTTGAGCCCTGGTCTGGGAGGATCCCACATGCCGCGGAGCGACTGGGCCCATGAGCCACAATTACTGAGCCTGCGCTCCGCAACAGGAGAGGCTGCGATAGTGAGAGGCCCGTGCACCGCGATGAAGAGTGGCCCCCGCTTGCCGCAAGTAGAGAAAGCCCTCGCACAGAAACGAAGATCCAACACAGCCAAAAATAAATAAATAAATAAATAAATAAGCTCATTTGTATCATTTAAAAAAAAAAAGAAATCCCCCTCCAGAAACTTCCCTGGTGGCGCAGTGGTTAAGAATCTGCCTGCCAATGCAGGGGACACGGGTTCAAGCCCTGGTCCAGGAAGATCCCACATGCTGCGGAGCAACTAAGCCCGTGCGCCACAACTACTGAGCCTGCGCTCTAGAGCCCACGAGCCACAACTACAGAAGCCTGTGTGCCACAACTACTGAAGCCCGCGTACCCTGAAGCCCATGCTCCGCGACAAGAGAAGCCACAACGATGAGAAGCCCGTGCACCACAACAAAGAGTAGCCCCCGCTCAATGCAACTAGAGAAAGTCCGTGCGCAGCAACGAAGACCAATGCAACCAAAAAAATAAAAATAAATAAATAAAAATTAAATTTAAAAAAATTTTTTTTAAAAATCCCCCTCCACACTCTGATCCAGGCCCCTGGGCCACTCAGCTAGCAGCATTTCACCTAGAAGAGACAGGATTACAGCTGTGCCTTCTCTCCAAGGAAAAGTAATGAGTCGCAGGCAGAGGCAAAGCCTATTGCTCACAACTGTTTGTGAGGAGGGCCCATCCTTGGATCAGCGGGTCAGAAGCAAGACCCAAAGCACCCAGATGGAGTTCAGACCAAGTATTCCAAGGGGGTCGGAAGCGCTATCAAGAGCAAACTTGGGAGCTGCACCTGGGCTTGGGGGGTTTCTAATGCCCAGTCAGTGCCTCTCTGACACACACACACACACACACACACACACACACACACACACACACACACACACACACACACACACACACACACACACACACACACACCCTGTCCCTCCCTGGAGCCTATCTACTTCTCTGGGCAGCCCCACCCTCTCCCGCAGCCAGGACAGGAGCATAGGTGGGAGTGAAGTGCACGGCCCCCACCACCCCTCCTTTCTGTGGATAGACTTAGCTTGGGTCCCCCCTTACCCTCTCCAAGGAAGAGGCGAGGCCACTGGGGATGTAGGGCGGGCCCTTGGGCTGTGCCGAACCCTCCCAACTCTCAATTCTCTCCGTGTGGGTCCAGAAAATGAAACATGGACATGGAAAGACCTTTTTTTTTTTTTTAACAAGTGTCCCTTTACCATGTAAAAATAGAGAAGTGTAAGGAGAAAGAAGGAAGAAACATATGGCGAGTGAGATGGAAAAGGAGGAAGCAAAAGATGGAGGGAATAAAGGGCTGCAATTCCATGAGGGCAGGAACCAGGCCTGCGTCCCCAGGCCTAGCACAGGGCAGGCGCACAAGGGCTCTCAACAAATGTTTGCTGAGTGAATGAAGAAAAGCCGGGAAAGCCGACCCAGGAGCAAGGAGGCCGAAGGGGCCCACACAGGAGGCAGCAGCCCTGGGGAGGCAGCAGGCAGGGCCGAGGGCCGCCGGCAGGGCGCTGGCTGCACACGGACTGCTTCTCTGAACAAGACTCCTCGCTGCTCTCCTCTCTTTCTCCTTAAAAAAAAAAAAAAATGTTCTAATGCAGGGAAGAGTCATTGATTTCATTTGAAGCTATTCCCAAACAGGATATGGACGCTCAAACAGCTCCTTGGCCCTTGGCAATCATTGTGCGCAGGTGTTTCTTGCGAGTGCCGTGCAGCACGTAGGGCACCGAGGCCCGGGGAGCACAGGGGGGCAGCACGTAGGACACCGAGGCCCGGGGAGCACAGGGGGGCAGCCCAGGGCCCGAGGGGCTGATGGCACCGTGCTCTGGAGCAACCCCTGCGTTCCAGGAATTAGACTCCTTCCCACACGCCTCTCCCTGCCCCCTTGCTCACCTCACTTCCAGCCCCCAGTCTTTCGTACAACAGGAATTGAGTTTTCACTCTTGTTATTTCTGTAATTCGTATGATGAAAACAAACCATCGTCACAAAGAGAGAAGTTAACATGCAGTGAACAAAATGGAAGCAAGGAAGCATAAATAGGACGGCTTGATAACAACAGACAGAAACAGGATGGACTTTTACCTACCCAGGCAAAAACAAATATGTGAACACTGATAGAACTGAATAAAAAGTTCATCAATAAAAATCAATACACACTCTTTTTTTTCTCAAGTATAGTTGATTTGCAATGTTGTGTTAGTTTCTGCTGTACAGCAAAGTGATTCAGTTATACAAATATATACATATTCTTTTTCATATTCTTTTCCATTATGTTTTTTTTACAGGATACTAAATATAGTTCCCTGCACACACATATCTTTTTAATGCAAGTTTCTAAGAGTAAAATGGAATCAAAGAGTACTGAAGCATGAAGGAGTATCTCCAACAAATAGGACTTTATAAGTAGCCCTGGACCAACAGTTAAACATAGTTACCATATGATCCAGCAATTCCACTCCTAGGTAGAGTACATACCCAAGAGAAATGAAAACATAGATGTCTGCATGAAAATTTGTATATGAATACTTACAGCAGCATTATTCACAATAGCCAAGAAGTAGAAACAACCCAAATGTCCACTGGTGAATGAATAAATAAAATGTGATATTTCTAAACATTGGTATATTATTTGGCCATTAAAAGGAATGAAGGTTTCATACATGCTACAACATGGATGAAACTTGAAAACATTGTGCAAAACATTAAGTGAAAGAAGCCAGTCACAAAGGATCACATGTTGTATGATTCCATTTATATGAAGTGTCCAGAATAGATAAATCTGTAGAGACAGAAATTAGATTAGTGGTTGCCAACGGCGGGGATGGGTAAGGGGGTGGTGGGATTGGGGGGTGGTAGCTAAGGGGTATATGATTACTTTTGAGGATAACAAAAACTTTCTAAAATTGTAATGATGATTGTTCAGCTCTGTAAATATACTAAAAGTTACTGAATCGTACACTTTAAATGGGTGAATTCTATGGAATATGTCCATGTAAAGACAGCTATAAAGAAGAAAAAAACAGAGACATCATTTTCCAAGCAGAGAGAAGAAAGGTGGGGTATGTCTGGTGGATTTCATCGATCCCTTCTGGCAAGGAAAGGATTAGGAGAGGATGCTAAATCTTGAAGTACCCGGAGGGATTTCTTCACTCTCCTTTGGTTTTTTGGGGGGGTTTTTTTTGTTTTTTGTTTTTTTCTTCGCTCTCCTTTGGATCCTCACTGTTGCCCCCAAGGCTCCTGCTACAAGGCTTCATCCAAGGGGTCCTGGAAAGGAGCCCCTCTCTTTTCCCCTGTTTTCGTAATGGAAAGGGCAGGTAAGAGTTTACAGTGTAACCCTTCTAGAGATATTTATAATTTGGGATTGTAATCATAACTTAGACCACTTGAGGCTTAGGAACAATCTCTTCTACTGGATCTCTTTGTGTTCCTTGGAGCCCTTCCAGGGCTATCAAGTTGGAACCAAGAGGAAGGGAGGGGCCGTGAGAGGGCGCTGGGTATGCCACAGCTTTTAGAGAAATTCTCACTTCACATGGTTAAATACAATGTTTGGGGGTTTAAAAGATAAATAAACCCTTAGCCATTCACAAAGAAAAAATTATCCAGAAAAACTCAGCCCTGAGGTTTCTGGACAACTGACATTTGACTGAGCTTTCCCAAAACATTACAGCACCACGAGGCCCACATTCCCCTTCGGTGAGTTCCAGAGAGCCCTTCACAGGCTCTTAGCTGCCTCCCTCCACCTCTGGACATTATCCATAGACCATTCTCAAGGCCCTGTCAGATCTGATGTCCCCTATGATGCTCTATGATCCTGACTGAGGCATAGCCAGCTGACCCAGAGCAACAAGGAGCCCGTGTCAAACACGTGCCCCAGCACACGGGTCACCAGGAAAGCCTCCTGAGTCAGGGCCTGAATGAGCCTCTCTCTCTAGCACATGATCGCTGACAATATGTTTACATAAGTAGGCCAGGAAAGAGGTCAGAAGTAAAACACAGCTAAGTTGGTCCATCACACCAGCCATATTTCCTTGCCCCTCCCCCCAAAATAAGGCACAGCCAAATCCCCCGACTTCCAACCAAAAAGCTGAAACTGTTACATGATGCTAGCTGCTCTAAACCACACACGACACAACCTAGAAAAACATCTATCAGTTTTCTTGAACTTTACTAAGCCCCAGAATGATGAACTTGACCAAGGCAGCACCAAAAGTCTCAGAGGGTCAGAACCTGGGAGGTCCGTGGTTTCTATTTACATTTTTTTAATTTGAATTCTCTCTCACCCAGAGCCCAGTTGCTGTGAAGCCCTTTCTCTGAGCCTGCCTTACTAAAAGCTAGAATGGGTAACATTACCTAGCAGAGGTTTTTACAAACAGCAGGCACTTGGTAAATGCCTCAAGAAATTGATGCGTAAGTTCATGAGTGAATTAATTAATGATTTCAGAAGTAAAACTGCTTTAAAGTCAAAAGTATTACACACTGCTATATATAAAATAGATAACTAATAAGGACCTGTTGTATAGCACAGGGACCTCTACTCAATACTCTGTAATGACCTATATGGGAAAAGAATCTAAAAAAGAGTGGATATATGTATGTGTATAACTGATTCACTTTGCCATACACTGAAACTAACACAACATTGTAAATCAACTATACCTCAATAAAAAAAATTTTTTTAAGTATTACAGTTTAGTCATCCCAATTTTTATAATTTCTCCATCACCTATTTAGGACCTTCTTAAAGTGAACTGGTCCCAGCATCATAGAGCTTGGAAGGGACAGTAGACACTACCCACTCTGATTAATCCCAAACTCTTGCCTAAACAATGTCCCAGAGGCCACCTAAGGGGACAAGTAGGAGGCTGAGAAGAAAGGCATTTGGGATCTCCATTCCCATTTTTGTTAGTATATTAAGATAAGGCTACCTGCTAGAATAAATAAACCTCAACATTTCAATGTCTTGGCAACATGGAACTTTATTTTTCACTCACATAACAATTTGATGTGGGAGTTTCTGGCCTGCATGTGGCTCTCCTGCACAGGAACCCAGGCTCCTCCCATCTTGTGGTTCCATTATCCCCCTAGGGCTGCAGCCAGGAGACTGGGGAAGGAAGAGGAGAGAGAGCACACCTGCTTCTTTACCACCTTGGCCTGTGTATTAGAGACTTTTCAGGAGAACAAAGTCCAGGCCAGGTAATCAGAAAAACAGGACCCAGGCCAGGCAATCCAATAGAGACCATTTAACATGGGCAATGACAAGAGCTTAAAAGCCAGACAGGGGACATGAGAAAATCCAGAGATTGGCATCAGCAAGAAGTCACTTCCACTCCTAGGACTGGAGGATCCAGCTCACTCACCACTTACCCCTCTGAACGACAGACATAGAAAGCTGCTGGGCAACTAAGACATGGAAGAGGGGCTGTTAGTTAAGAGCTGAGACTACAGTGATGTCACCTGAAGCAAAAAGATCAGGGCTGAAATACCCTGTCTTCTCCCTTTCTCCCTCCCTCCAGTCTCCTGCCAGTGCCCGGGCTGGCTGAACCTCGCCAGAGCCAAGGCAGGAAGCCTGGGCAACTGTAGTTTGTAGGATCCAGTCCTGTACAGAATGAGCAGAGTAGGGAAAGGGCAAGGAAGTGGATCTCAGGGCAAACAGGTTAGTGACAAACATGATCCCTAAGTGACACAAATCACTTTCACTCCCAGTTCATTGGTAAGGGGTAGTTACAGGACCACGTCAAGAAGCAAGGGCTGCTGGGAAATGTAGTCCTGGGAAATGTAGCACCAGGAAGTGCAGTCCTGGGCTGGACATCCACTTACCAGTAACATCATATAGTGGGCAGTTGGCCATCTCTGCCACAGTTAGGTTTGAATAACTTTTCAACCTGCCCAGCGGCTCCATTTTCACATGAGGTTCATGAGGGACACAACCACAGGAAAAAGACCCTGGTAACTCTCTAGGCAGCATTACTATTTCTCCCTTCTCATGCCATCCCTTAGACCTAGAGCACTGGTAGGAAGACAGGAAGAGGAGGAACCAACAGCAGCCGCTTGGTTCTCCTGAGAGGAAGGAGCAGAATGTCCAGAGATTCCTGGATCCTTAAACAAGCTGTTGATGACCAGAATGCCCTCATGGAACTTTGGGGGGAACTGGGGTATTGAAGCGTGAAGGAATTGGTACACAAGACAGAATTGGCTTCCGTCCTGTGGAGCATGTGATTCTGCTTTATTAGGAGTTGGACAATAAGTGCTCGGGATCAAAGAAATGGAGCCCCAGGATGAAGGAAAACAGATAGTCTTGCTCTGGGCAGTATCTCAGCCTCCCCACTGATATTTCAGCTCCGAACACTTACTTTTAGGCCAATCTCCTTCTGTCGTTATCTTGGAGGTGTGCTTACATTCTTAGCTCCTATATTTATATTCCAACCAACAGAGATGACTTCCCTGTCTTTAATCTTCAAACACTACAATCCATTCAGAGAAACTGCATTTCTGCCGCACTCCTGAACCCTAACTAGGTAGACTGAGGCCTCCCTCCACACTGGCCAGAGCAGTTCCACTCATTCCTGTTTTATATATTGGGCTGTTTATCTAATATGGATGAAAAGTTTGCAAGCCATGAATCTTGTTTAATTCCTCCCTTTATATGTGAGAAAGCAGTTCAGTGAGAGAAGGGGAATTGCCCCAAGACTGCACAGCTAGTACACCATGAGACAGGCCTAGACCTTCAGATCCTCGGGAAATTCTAACAAGAGTAGTTTCTAAAACACGTGTTCCTCGTGGAAAGTGACTAGAAACTCTCCACCCCTGAAGTACATCATGGAAAATGTTTTCAGTGTTCTGCAGAGCTGCCTATTTCCTCATGAATTAGGGCTCCTTTGGTTGCAAGCAACAGAAATCCACTGAGACGACTTTGGCCAAAAGGAGCAACTCTACTACAAGGGGCTAAGGGAACACAGAGCAGGAATGAATCCCATGCCAGGAATGCAGCTGGGCCCCAGGGATGAGCTGGAACCAGGGATTCAAACCGCTTTAGAAATCGCTCTCCGAATCCTGCTTTGACGTCCATTCCTAAACCAATCTATATGGCCAGAGCCAGGGAAACTCTACGACCTCCCCAGCTTGATCACGTGCCTGCTCTGGTCTAATCAACAGGATCCAGAACTCCAGGGCAAAATATGGCTGCCACCAGGACCCATGTGGTTGGGAAAAGGGCAGATCAGTAACCAGACAGCAGGGATTTATTATAGACTGGAAAGATAGCCTAATGTGTCCATGTACCCTGTAATCTGGCTCTACCAATTTAACACTTAACATTTTAAGCAATTAACTTGGAATATTACTAGGTTGCTTATTATTAAATGAACAGATCTTACCAATATTCAAACACAATTTTCCACACTGCCCAACAAAGTCCTAGTCATTCTTCCATGCCTAATCTACTAAAACACCATCCCCATTGTGAAGGCCTGGGGGACTCCTCAGACAGAGTTAGCACTACTATGGCACTTGAAACATATTTGTCTTCTCCAACAAACTATTAGCTCCTCATGGGCAAGAACCTTACCTTGTTTGTCTCTGTCTCAAAGACTAGTTTAATTCCTGAAATATAATAACTTTTGGTACTTGTTGAATATTGGGTTCATCCTATAACTATCTGCCAAGTATTGATTAAATAATAAAGAACCACTATTGGGCTTCCCTGGTGGCACAGTGGTTGAGAATCTGCCTGCCAATGCAGGGGACACGGGTTCGAGCCCTGGTCTGGGAAGATCCCACATGCCGCGGAGCAGCTGGGCCCGTGAGCCACAATTACTGAGCCTGCGCATCTGGAGCCTGTGCTCCGCAACAAGAGAGGCCGCGATAATGAGAGGCCCGCGCACCGCGATGAAGAGTGGCCCCCACTTGCCGCAACTAGAGAAAGCCCTCGCACAGAAACGAAGACCCAACACAGCCAAAAATAAATAAATAAATAAATAAAATTTTTAAAAAATAATAATAAAGAACCACTATGAAGACTCTCGAATTACTTTGCAGAATTTTTTACAAGAAAGATCATCACTTGAGATTGATGGCCAATTCACACTCGACGGAGAAAAAAATTAAGGTAGACAATCCAATAGCAATCTCACTCTGACTTTTCACCCTTGCCGGGGGGATACATAATTCAAATGCTTCCTTGCAGTCACGATGTACAAGGTTGAGCTGAGGCCCACTTGTTGAGGAATAGTTAGCTTTATCTTTAGAGTCCTGTGATCAGTAGAGTCCGCTACATTTAATCTTGTGTCATTCTTATTAACAGTACAACTCATACTTTGCTGGCACAGTTACTCAAAGAACAGCAAATATTAGAGGGGAAGTCTGTGGTAATGAACTATAGTAAATGCAACATTATTGAAAATTTACCCCCCAAAAAAGTGTGGCCTTCAAATGGAAGTTTCTGGATAGGACTTAGGGGCAGAAGTTGCCAAGAAGCAAAGTAGGAGCTAATCAAGTCAGAGTAATAAGAAGTTTAAATAGAAACTGTTGTTAAAGAAATGTATCTGGACTCTGCAGGTATTAAATATGAGCAAAAAGGCTATAGTTGTCACACATTCTTGGATTTGGAAATAAAACAATTTCTGAATGTTTAGAACAGGTCCTTTAAATAAAAGAATGTATAGGCACGGAGAAGAAATTTCCATCATAAAATCTTTACACAAATCTCAAGCAATGGTGGAAAGTGCACATCCTGCTTCCATTTCAAGTGCTAAAGGAGGCTTTTTGAAGGATATGAACGTGAGAAACAGAAAGGCTCCAGGGTTGTGGAAAGAACAGAGAGCCAACTCTCCCTGGATTCCAAGGAGCCTCTGCGGGTTCCCGTCATTCTGGAGTCCCCACACCTGCAGCCTTGGTTCCCGAAGAGCCCATCCCAGCATGCTGCATATTTGGGTAATCCTGGATGTCCTCCCTGCATGGGCAATGTTGTGCGTAGGTAAATAGGGTGGCTTCTGGATCTCTCCAGCAAGGACAAATGACTCTGAATTTAGAGAAAAACAGATCCACAGGCAATTCAAGTACCTGGATAAGAGGCAGAGGACAAGCAGAGAAAGATTTTTTTTTTAACTTGTTTGGATTTAGTGGAAATCAAGGACTAGCTGACTGAAGGGAGGGACCCTCCATCTGAACTGGGGTGGAAGCTGACAACAGGAGCCAAGTGTTGCTTCTTGGTGGGAGAGGACAGAGACTTCCTCAAGGTCCATTGTCCGCGAGATCCTGGACTTAGCTTTGAACTTTATGTGCCATCCTAGGTTGCAGTGTGAACTAGGACTTAACTCTTTTTTGCCCTTTTATTCATGGATTATGAATTTGTATTTTGTTTCTGTTTCTTATGATTTTTCTGCCATTTTGGAGTGGGAAGGGTGAAAGGAAATCAATTCTAAGCTCACTGGGCTCAAATAACAAATTTTCAAAGAACAGAAAATTTTATATGCTTGTTACTGGACTAACTTAGCCACCTTTCTTTTTTTTTAATTTTTTTTAGAATTTTTTAAAATGTAGACTCCTACTTAAACAACTGCTATTTTAGAAGTCCACAGTGTTTATTAAAATTTCATATTTTAATATCATCTGTGAATATGTTTTTGTTCCCTCTTATTTACTGGTTGAATTATTTACTGTTCAAGTTTTATAATGTAGATAACTTATTTACAAGAGTATTTCTCACACTGAGTTTGGGAATTCTGAGAGATTTCTAGAAATCAGACCCACTGAACAATCAATAGTTGTGTGATGCTGGTATCTCTCTCTGAGCTATCTAGATGGATAAACTGGCACTTCTGCTTCTAACTAAGAAACAGCTACCTAAAGAGCTACCTAAAGTTTTCCAACTATCAAAAGTCTTCTATCTCATACCATAAAATAAGTGCTATGGCTTGAAAAATGAAATCTAAGGGAGAGATATATGATCGGCCAATAAGCTCTCTTGTTTACTATGTCCAGACTTTTCATCTGTTCTATATATAAAACCCAACTGCAGGTGACTTAACCAAAAGTTTATTTGGTAGAAAGCAACTTAACCAAAAGTACTTTGACTAAAAGCAAAATAATCAATGTGAAAGAATTTAGTTGATATAAAAATTTGATTGGAAAATACTGACACCAGTTAACCAATATTTTTTTTCAAATATTACTTTGAAGCTACCCTCCATGGATCTCTCTCTTGAGAATTATTGAAGGGTCTTTTTTTTTTAACCTTAAAAAAATTCAAGTGCATTTCTAGTGAATCATTCCTTCTCTGTTCTGTGTATGATAGTGAAAATTTGGAACAACCTAACTCTCTAATGACAGGAGATGAGTCCCACATCTGAGCTGCTACTAAAATCCATGATCTCCATCCTTAGCTAACAAACTTTCACCTTGTCTTCAATCCACTCTAACCCCACCTCCTATACCCTCACTTTCAACAGATGGCTTTGCCTCCTTCTATATAGAGCAACTAGAAAACACCAGATATGAAGCCTCACATTCCTCCTTGGCCATCTGCAACCTCACCTCCACTCTTCTGTCTTAGCGATGGAGGGATCCTGCCTTTAGCCAAAGTTAATCCTTCTGTGCTCTGGGACTTGTGCTCTGTACTCTAGAGCCTCTCTCCCCTCCCCACTCCCTCTCACTCTCTCTCTCCTCTCCCCCATCACACTCTCTCTATCCTGTACCATCAATCTCTTCTTTACTCAGTCAGCATGTAAACAGTCACAAGTCTCTTCATCTTCATCCTAAAAAACAATAAAGACTCTCACCTGACACTTCGCTCCAGTCTTCTTTCCTTCCTCCCCTTCAGACCCAAACTCCACATGGGGTCATCAGCTCTTTCTGGTTCTACCTGCTCTCTTTCCATTCTCTCTTCAACCTGCCTCAATCTGGCTTTGGCTAAGATCACCAATGCCAATGGCCAGCAGATTGTCAGCTTCAATGGATATGTTTCTGTGTTTGTCTTGCTTGACCTCTCTGCAGTATTGGATGCCAACTTTTCCCTCCTTCACCAAAATTCCATTCCCTTGGCTGCCATGACAACTCTCCTTTCTGACTTTTCTTTTCCTTCTATGGCCTTCTATGGACTTTTCTATTCCTTCTTTTCCTTCTCTTCTTTCTATGACTTTTCTTCTCCTCCTCAGTCTCCTCTGGGGTTCTTTTCCCACTCACCTTTTGAGGACCACCATTTCCCAAGCCCCTTTGTTCAAACTTCTGCTCTTGTCCCTCCACCTCCTCTCCCTGGACCTCCTCAGACAACATTTATCCTGAGGACCTTCAGTAGAGCACAGTGGTTGAAGATGTGGACTCTGAGTTTGAATTCCTAGTTCCATCACTCACTGGTCGTTTTCCCTCCACCAAGCTACTCTCTAAGCCTCAGCTTCCTCAGCTTTGAAATGGAGTAACAAGACCTTTGCCATAAAGTTATTGTGAGGATCAAATATGATAATGCATATAAAACAATTAGCATAATTGGTATTATGCAATGCACTAATAAATGGCTCGGTTAATGTTAGCTATTGTTATTAACTTGCCTTAAGCTCCAAAACATCTGGTTAGCTAAAAAGGCATAACTCAGTACCAGAAATGATGCCATCTACTCGTTGATCACTGAGGCCAGAAGATGATGCAAAGCATCTCTTTTCTCTCCAGATTGCCTTCCAGTTGGTACACAGTCCACCTTGGATGTTCTTCTTTGGACACACACGATATATTTCTTTGCCCCGTCTCCAGTCCTCTTCCCTTTTCTACCCCTCTGTTGGAGCCCCAGTTCCACTCCGCTAGCATCACACCACGCAGGCGGGATTGCTACTGCCTCTCTCCTAAGTGGGCGCCTCCCTACAACCCTCCACAGGAGCAGGACTGGGTTTTCAGAGTCTTCCAAGGGGTCCCACAAACCTATCTCTAGTTAATAATGACTGCCTCTCACAGCAGTTTGATGTTTTTTCATGCTGTAAGATTCTCTCTGCACCTGGGATGAGCATTGAAGGGACAAAGAGGGGGAACAGGACAGAGAGACTTATTCTGCCACCACATTATTATTATTTTTCATAATTAATAATAAATTTTATAATATATGTCCAGAGACATGTATTTCGACCTGACATTCACCTGTACTAGATTGTATTCAAACCAGAATATAAAATATTTAACAGGCACTAAAACATCTTATTATACCTTGAACTCAAGATGCCTAATACTAAATTAAATATTTTTTTCTCCCAAAACTATTCCTTCTATTGTATTCACCACCTACCCAGAGGTACAAGCCAGGAACCCGTCCCTGGTTCTCTGTCCCAGCCTCTTTCTTATCCCTTATCCCCCTTATCCACTTCTACCTCCTAAATATCACCATATCACCTACTCTTCATCACCCCTGCAACTACTCATAACCCAGATCCCATCCTGAGTCATGGCCTACACCAATTCATTTCTGAATTAGATGACTCTCCTCTGAGTCACTATAGCAGTCTGTACTTCTCTCTATGCTGGTACTATCAGGCTGTGGAGTACTTGTGGGGCCTCAAACTTAACATCTTGATGCTTTCAGTGCCTAGAAGAAGGCCTGGCATCTAGTAAGTGTTCAATAAATACCTGCTAAAAGAAGGGAAAGATGGAAGAAAGGAAGGAAGGAAAGAAGGAAGGAAGGAAGGAAGGGAGGGAGGGAGGGAGAGAAGGAGGGAGGGAGGGGAAAGAGAAATCAAAGTCAATTACTAATCTTACAACTTTTTCTTTTGAGGACTATTTACGCACTTATATTTTGGGTATCAAATACTCAGGTCTATACATACTCTCTGCCTCTTCTGTCGGGCTCAGCTTGCTCTGCGGATTAGGGCTTCAGAGTAGTGTGAAATCCCATAGTCATTTACAACTTATGGAGAGAAGGTAATAATTGTCTCTTAATGCTTCTCCCTTTACCCTAAGTATTTCCTACTCTAACCTCTCCTTTAAGGCATCATGTTTAATTTCTTCAGGTTTTACTGGCCTTCTCCAAGCTTCTAGTCCTGGCCATCTGCTTCCTCTTGGTTTCTTATTTCCCCACAGGGAAGAGTCTAAATGGAGGACAGGAGGCAGGAAGGAAGGGAGGTTAGTGTTTAGAATGATTTCACCTGGAATAGTGGCGAGAACGCCATCAATGGAAAGACAGAGAGAGAGAGTTTCCGAAGACACTAGGGCAGGCACACGATATGAGTGTCCCTGGGAATTCTAATTCTCCGTCCCCGCATCCAGCTCCTCCTCATCTCCCAGTACATCTTCTTGCCTTTCATACTAAGATGATTCTCCACTGAATTGCCTAAAATTTCTCCTTAACCTGTCCAGTACACATCCAACTGCTCTCAAACTATTTATTAAAGGGACTTTAGCTCTTTCTTTTGAACACTTTAATAACATTTGAACAAATCAGAATTTTTTAAAAAAAAAAAAAAAAGCATACAATGTTCACCCAGTGAGGTACATAAAATGCCAATGCCCATTTGTCAGAGATTTGGGAGGTAGATTTAGGTGAAATTGGTATATATTGTGATTCTTTCAGCAGGCAATTTGCACAGTGGTGCTATCCTTATAAAAAACTGAAACTTACAATGGTAAAGAGAGACTTTATCACATATAACAGAACTGTTTAAGGAAGAAAAGCACTTTGCTTCCAAATATGCCAGCACAAGCAATATCAACATTTCAGTGCACACACTTTTGTGCTTTAGACATTATCTAAATATTTCCTCTGAGATCCCATGGATTCCCTTTTGCCCCTTGTGGTTACAGAATGGTGACCTAGTTTAGATCTGTCCTTACTCTTACACACACACACACACACACACACACACACACACATATACACACATACACAGTGTTTTATTGCTCATGGAAATTGAGATATTTTCTTACTAGAGGCTTACCATCAATAGGATCTTGAGCACAGACTACTTTTCAACGGTTTAGGTTATTCTAACAAGTATGAACTTGCCTAAATGTACTTGCTGGATGAGATGTCGAAACCCATTACTCTATGGAAATCACCAGTCACCACATGGCTGCCAGTTTTAACAGCCTCTTCCCAGTCCTCACCTTCATCAACCTCCACATAGCACTTGACACAGCTGACAACTACCTCTTTCTTGAAGGCCCCTTGATTTCTGTCTTGGGCGACACCACTCAGAGAGTCCTATTCCAACAGAAGCCAAGAGAATACAGATGGCACTGGGTCTGGAGGTTCCTGAACCTGAAATTGTCCAGGTGGAAATAAGAGACGTATCCTTTTGTCCAGATTGCATCCTTGAGCCTGTGCCAGAAAGCGGGTCCTTCCCCAGAGAAGAGTGACTCAGAAAGAGAGAGAAGGGTTAATATTCTCATCTTCAGGAATGAAAGCAGAGGGCAGAGATCAAAGGGAATTCCAGCTACTGTCCCAGCAAGAGAGTCAGGAACACAGACTGGGAATCAAAACCATACAAATTTTTTAAGATTCTCTAAATCTCATGGGTTTGTGAATTTTATTATTCCCGTTATATTAAGCAGTAGTGATTAGGAGTAAAATTTATTTCAAAAATAAATAGACAAGTAAATAAAAGGAGCTGGCAGTTTGTCTTCAGGGATCTGAAGAGGAATTAGAAGGAGCCGGGGGAAACCACATCCCTCAGGGGGAGAGAACCTCAGGGGAGTCAGAACTGGCCATGCCAGCACCCGGGAGGAGAGGAAGAAGGTCTCGTGCCCAAGACCTATTGCAAGGAGCACAGGAGAAAATAACAAACGCATCCAGTCTGGCAGGAGTGTGTGGAGCTTCTCCGTCTCCTCCGCCAGTTCCTTTTCCTTTACCTTTCCCTAAACACTTAAGATTCTTAAATCCATAACCCCAGCCACGCCCTCTCTCCTGCTCTAGACCCACACACCACGTACACTGCCACACCCCCAGCTGAGCATATGCAAAATGAACATCACCCTCTCCATTCCCAGCCCGTATCTGTCTCTTCTCCAGTATTCTTGATCTCGGTGGAAGACATCACAAATCTCCCAAGCACCAAGGCTACCATCTCAAACTGTCCTCCCCTTCGCCGTAAGCCATCAGCCATCAAGGCCCATCGGTTAGATAGCAGGTGCCCCATTCTCTTGCTTCTCAGTCCCTGTCGTATCTCGGGTCCTGGAGTCTCTCATAAGACTACTGCAATTGTCCCCTAGCTGCAGGAGTTCCACCTGCAATGTGTGGCAGGTGTGACTTTTAGGGGGAATCCTCACGACTCAGGTGAATTTACTTCCATACTGAACTGTGTACAGCTTGTGAGCCTTTATTTTTACTGATGGTGAGAAGCGTTGAACTTGTCACTTTAATAAACTTACGCCATCATCTCTGACCTAAAGCTCTTCCAAATCCCCCACTTCTGTTCCCTAGGATCCCTTCCCAAAACAAACTTCCCACATTCGAGCCCTCATCTTAGGCCCTGCCTTCCGGGGGAGCGCAGGCTACAACACCTTCCAGTCCTATGGTCTAAAAAGCTTCAAAGCTACATCTCCCCTCCTTTGCACCTGGTGTGCTGCGTGCGATCTAGGCTCTACCAAGCATCACATAAGACTCTAAGGGCCTAAGGGGCCATGCAGGTGGTGGTGACACAAGGAGATGGACCAGTGAGGCTGCCGAGGTTCTGTTCTTCTGTGGCAGCTGTGGCTGAGGTTCCAGTGTGCCCCCTCAGCTCACAGGTGCCAAGCAGTGGGCAGGGGCTCCAGTGGGGTCTCTGCAAGACCCATCACCTGGTTAGAGCTTCTCCAGGCTATGCTGCTCCTGGCTGGATACCTTCCATTCTCAGTTCTCTGGTCTTCCTGGAAATTCCAGAAGCTACTGTTGTAACAAGTTCCTTCCTATTAAAATTAGCCTCTATGATTCTGTTTTCTGAGATTAGGAATCCAGATCCAATGCAGTTATTCAAAGTCTTATTCAATGATATTGGGTTTTGTTATTATATAAGGGAGAAGCCATCCCTTTACACTTAGTATTGAGCAAAAATATCATGTATCAAAAGAAATTTTTACACTAGGAGATTTTGTTTATAGCTCTTATATTTCTACCTGTGAGGGTTCATTTAGACAGCATGAATCAATGCCTTGCTATTAATCATAAAGGCAAGAGTTTTACAAACCTTGAATACATAAAGTCCTGTTAATACTTCATGTATTTTAATAATAATAGCTACATTTTTAGTGCCTATTATGTATCAGTTATTGATCTTTTCTCAGTATGATATCTGATTAATCTTTACAACCACAGAAACTGAAGTTCAAATCACACAAATTGTAACTGATAGATTCAGTGTTTTAACTCAGGTTTTTCTGACCCCAGGCCCACGCTCTCTCCCCTATGCTATGTTCCTCCCTGACCAAAGGCCTCACTATAATCTGAGCCACACACTTCTCCTCTGGGCTCTGGCCCTCTGGCCTCCAGTTCACGTCACACTATCAGCTGAGCTCCCAGGGGAAGTGCTGGGCTCAGGAAACACACGTGCTAAGTCCTCAGTCCAGTTCACGTCACACTATCAGCTGAGCTCCCAGGGGAAGTGCTGGGCTCAGGAAACACACGTGCTAAGTCCTCAGAGACAGATGCATGGTCTGCCTCGTTGAAGTAAATCAGCAAAATACTCCCCTCAGCTCACAGTTGCTGTATTAATCAGAATTAGGTTCTGCTGTAACAGAATCATCCAAAATAACTATAGCTTAAATTAGTTTATCTCTTTCAAAAAATACAGAGGTTGGTTAGTCCAGGGCTGGAAAAGGCCTTCACACTCAGGAACCCAGGTTTCTCCTATCTTGCTTCTCCACTGCAGGTGGCTTCCATTCCCAAGGCGACTGCACAGCCCAAAAGGCTGATGGAGTTAAGCTACGCATCTACACTCTGCCAACAGGAAGAAAAGCACGCAGTCCCTTTCCTTTAAGGACGTCTCCTGTATGTTGCACTCACCACTTTCCTCTAACATCCACCAGCCAGAGCTCAGCTAAGACGAGTTCCATAGCTGGAAGGAAAGCTGGGAAGTACAGTCTTCGGATGGGGGTGGATCCTTGTGCCAAGCCAAAAGGGAGGAACAGGTATCAAGAGACAGCTGCAAACTCTGCAAGCAGAGTCTTCGATATAATGGTCTACTTTGCTTTGATAAACAATCTTTGTTTGTTTTTTTTTGAATTTTTGAATTTTATTTTATTTTTTTTTATACAGCAGGTTCTTATTAGTTATCCATTTTATACATATTAGTGTATATATGTCAATCCCAGTCTCCCAATTCATCCCACCACCACCACCCCCCGCCACTTTCCCCCCTCAGTGTCCATACGTTTGTTCTCTACATCTGTGTCTCTCTTTCTGCCCTGCAAATCAGTTCATCTGTACCATTTTTCTGGATTCCACATACATGTGTTAACATATGATATTTGTTTTTCTCTTTCTGACTTACTTCACTCTGTATGACAGTCTAGGTCCATCCACGTCTCTACAAATGACCCAATTTCGTTCCTTTTTATGGCTGAGTAATATTCCATTAGTATATATGTGCCACATCTTCTTTATCCATTTGTCTGTTGATGGGCATTTAGGCTGCTTCCATGGCTTGTTTTGTGGAGGAAATAAGAAATGTGTTTGTTTCTAAGAAAAAAGGTCAAAGCTTGAAGAAGTGGGGATATGAAGGCTTATTAATATTAGGTCAGAAGATAAAAATCTGGCAGCTCCTCTGTCACCAACTCAACTTTCCCAACTACCTACTCATTACATTTTCAGCTTTTCAGGATATCCTCTCCTTAATATGACTCCAGCCTCTGTACAGGACTTGCATTGAAGGTTCCTGCCGAATCTCAGACACAGCCTTCCTGCTGAGAGCATGGGACAAGCAGGGTGGTTATCTCAGTGACAGAGCCAAGCACAGGGCAGAGATAACAAACATCTCATAGGATCTCAGAGCCATTATTTCATCACCATGAAATGATTTCCCCTGGCCTTTCCCTTCCTTTTTCTCCATTTTTTGTACAAGAGTCATTTCACCCTTTACGAGCTAGCTCATTCGTTCAATAAACCGAAGCATTTTCCAGGGACTCCCTTAGGGAAGTTCACCATCCACTGCATGGGACAAACCCCTGAACAAATCATTGTGGAATCATGTGGTAAGTGCTATCTAGAGGAATAAAAAAGTTCTGTAGGAACCTAGAGGATCTCCAGGAGATATCTTGTGAGAGGTGGCGTATGAGGTGGTTTCTGATTCATCTCTGAAGCACTCCCCACCCCTGCATCCCCAGCACGGTGCCAGAAACACAATACCGTTTTCTGAATAAAAAATGGTACTATCGGGGCTTCCCTGGTGGCACAGCGGTTGAGAGTCTGCCTGCCAATGCAGGGGACACGGGTTCGAGCCCTGGTCCGGGAAGATCCCACATGCCGCGGAGCAACGAAGCCCGTGCGCCACAACTACTGAGCCTGCGCGTCTGGAGCCTGTGCTCCGCAACAAGAGAGGCCGCGATGGTGAGAGGCACGCGCACCGCGATGAAGGGTGGCCCCCGCTCGCCGCAACTAGAGAAAGCCCTCGCACAGAAACGAAGACCCAACACAGCCATAAATAAATAAGTAAATAAATAAAAATAAAGGAATTCCTTTAAAAAAAAAAAAATGTTACTATCCTCAGACACTTGGTTCTCATAATCTTTATGATGAGAATGTGACTGTTCTATTGTTCTACAGAAGCGCTCAGCAAGAAATGCAGCAACCCTTTCCGGAGATGTTCAGGCAGATGAACAGCAAGTTATTACCCCCGACCCCCAACACACACACACACACACACACAGACACACACACACACACAGACACACACACACACATACACACAGAGACACACACAGACACACACAGACACACACACAAAGACACACACACATACACACACACACACAGACACACACATACACACAGACACACAGACACACACGTTTCTTTATCTATTCTATTTAAAGATTATGTAAAATCATGTGCTATTGTGCTTGATCATCCTTATAGTAAATAAGAATATCCGTCTAAAATGAACTTTGTCTCTCCTACTGTAACTCTAATTCATTGATGATTTTAAAACCTACTAAAATACAAAAACAAAAAGTATTATAAAGACTTGTTTGTGGGTGGCTGTAGGTACTTGATATAGGTTACTTTCTTTCCATTCCTTAGTTAAGATCACAATCTGGTCAAAAAAACAACTGGGTTGGAAATGAATAAAATTTTGCAGAAAGGATTTTTGCCCATTTTTCAAAATTTGGGGGGTGGGGGAAGGGCAGGATGTTTCTACTTGATTTTTTTTTTTTTTTTTAAATTAATTAATTTATTTATTTATTTATTTTTGGCTGTGTTGGGTCTTCGTTTCTGTGCGAGGGCTTTCTCTAGTTGTGGCAAGCGGGGGCCATTTTTCATCGCGGTGCACGGGACTCTCACTATCGCGGCCTCTCCTGTTGCGGAGCACAGGCTCCAGATGCGCAGGCTCTGTAGTTGTGGCTCACGGGCCTAGCTGCTCCGCGGCATGTGGGATCCTCCCAGACCAGGGCTCGAACCTGTGTCCCCTGCATTGGCAGCCAGATTCTCAACCACTGTGCCACCAGGAAAGCCCTCTACTTGATTTTAATTAATTTTAGCCAAGTGTGTTTGCTCTAGTTTTCTTATAATAATGATTAGTTGAAAAAGTAGATGTCTAACAGAAGGGAATTGATTAAAGAAAGTATAATGTTACAAAATAGTATGTATAATACATACAAAAGTTACAACATAAACTGATTACTGTAAATTGAATTTTCTAGTATTTAGCAAAATATTTTATTGCATGAAAATAAACCAGGTAAAATAACCTAAAAATAAATTAGAAAGTTTTTTTAAATCCTAGAACCTTTTCTTTTGTTTTACTATTTTGGGGATTTTTTTCTTTAATACAAATCAATGTATACTCATTTCTATAATTTACAAGAGGAAAAAAAATGTAAAGATAACCCATAATTACATATATCAGAAATAACCACTGTTAACAAATTGGTATGTATCATTTTTTCATGTATCTATCTGCAAAAATGAAATGATTTCAAACATATTGTTTTATTACCCTCCAAAAACTACTTTCCCACTTCTCCTTCCGAAAAAGACACTAACATGGTGACATAATTAATGTAATAGCTTATCCTCAGAAAGAGCTTGAAGAAGGGCTAGAGGGAGGTGTGAACTCCTGGACCCCTGTGACAGATCAAGGATTCATCCCGCAGTTGGAGTTCTGTACTGTGCTGCATGGAACATGCTAGAAACAAAGGCTCAGTCCTTCTAAGCCTTCATTTCCTTGCCCACCACATGAGGATAACGATGCTTGTATCTCACAAATACTCTAACAAATGGGGTCAACTTTTAAATGAGCTTTGAGTTTTGGAAAAATAGCGGCATAGTATTTTATTATGTTGCTGCCTGCTCGTTATTGGTATTATTATTATTCAATTACCTGGCTTTGAATTTTAAGCACTCTCTTTTAGAATATCTCTGCTGATTAGCCCTATGGCACCCTAATCAATCCTGGACTCTGCTGTTGTTTTAAAATTTGTCAATTCTAACTTACTTGAATAAACATTCTTAAGCCTTTTCCATGGAATTTTTTGGTAAATTCCCATGTGGACAGCATGGTAGGGGTTGAGTTTTACTTTGTATTGGTATTTCCTGCACCATCTCTCTGTTAACCCCCAAGCCCACATCACAGTGATATTTACAATGTCCAAGTCCATGGTGGCTTCTCCATGTAGGGGAGACACTGTCGTCCCACAAGCTTCCCTTTGTAGAGGAGTGGGAGCTGCGGGCCACTGAGATTCTCGTGGGGGGTTGTCCAGATGGGAATTGTCAATGCTGGGAAGTGAATTATGCTGCCAGGAAAGATTGCTGAAGCCAGTAAGCCCTTGCTGAAGGTTGCCTGAGGCCACTTCATCAGTAACCCCTGCTGCAACACAAGGACTGAGAAATGGCCAAAAAATTAACACAACCTCACCCTATCCTTGGCCTCCACCTCAGCCTTTATAATGTTGAGTCCTCAGAGCCCACAAACAAGGGAACCTTTATTGAAAACATGGCTATGCCCTTGTTCATTTAAGCCTCACTGTCTTTTACCAAGTACCGAGAAATCTACTCAGGGACACACAGGACACACAATCTTCCAAAACACAGGTGCTGGTCTCCTAAGGACATATAGGATTTTTCTAAACTAAGATTTTTTTCCTCCTCTACCTCTGTATGTGTTTTTCTTCTAATTCTGATTTTAATTCTTCTTCAAAACCTTACTTTTCTCATTCTCCATGAATTCCTCTTTCACAAAATGGACAGAAGACACCTTTACTAAGAAAAAAGTCCGTGAACCATGCGTAGCCTCACATGAATTCACAAGCAGGCACTGAGATGATGGGGGTCTTTCACAGACACTTGGTGATTTTCTGTCCCACGGGACAGACAGCCTGACCCTCTGGCCCCCACCTGCACACTCACAACTATTCAGGACCAGCCAGGGAGCCAAGCTTTGAAAATAACAGGCGAAAAAACAGGTGTCTTCCGCAGAGCCTGGTGCTTCCCAGATGGGAGAAGCGATTAAGGAGAACAGGAAGTGCTCTCTGCAAAGCTGGGGACAGACTGAGCGCTGTGCTGCTCTGCTGAAAGTGCCAAGGTCATTAGTGAATGGTTGGAAACTATTGTTCATAAAAGGAACTTGCACAAACGTGAAACTCTCTTAACAGCCCTGTTTAAATCTACCTCAAAACAAAGGGTTGTCAGTGAAGAGTTGGACTGCTTCCCCGCCCTGGGTTTACCCACACGCAGACACCTCGTAAATCTCCCAGCTCTTATTCTGGGTGCTCCCCGAGTGACAGCCACGTCTCCTCCCTGCCCTTCCCTGAGTGCGCCCTGAGCCCCCAGAGACCCCACTTCAAAAATACACAAAGGCTGGGCTTCCCTGGTGACGCAGTGGTTGAGAATCTGCCTGCCAATGCAGGGGACACAGGTTCGAGCCCTGGTCTGGGAAGATCCCACATGCCGCGGAGCAGCTGGGCCCGTGAGCCACAACTACTGAGCCTGCGCGTCTGGAGCCTGTGCTCCGTAACAAGAGAGGCCGCGATGAAGACGGGCCCGCGCACCGCGATGAAGAGTGGCCCCCGCTTGCCGCAACTAGAGAAAGCCCTCGCACAGAAAGGAAGACCCAACACAGCCAAAAATAAATTAATTAATTTTTAAAAATATATATATATATAAAAAAAAAATACACAAAGGCTGAAAAGCATCCCCACCTTGGAAACTAGTCCCTAATTCTCCACTATGGAAATTTAGGAACAATGATAAAAACTAAGTTACTAAATTTATTTCCCTCTAGGGTTCTGTGAGGGTCCAGCACATTTTAAAACAGCATTTTCCAGTCACCTTCCTGCTTCGCCCTTTCCAGGGTGGAACCTTCAGCGCACTGACCTCACCATCTCCCACTGGCAGGAAAGCAGCCGGATTCCCTGGGGCACAGCAGGGCCCAGTGAGGAAGCTACACAAGGTGCTGCCCGTGTAATGCCTGGCCTGGTCTGGATTACTCACACTCTCTCTCTAATAGGCCGTATGTTACAGGAAACTGGTCCCAGAGCCTGGGTCTCAGGGCGACTCCCACTCCCCAATACCTGGGTCATGGGTAAGGCTCCCAGGGGCAGGAAGCAGAGGGCGGCTGGAGTTTGTGCTTTCAAAAGACCAAAGAGACAATGAGGGCCCAAAGATGGCAAAGTGGTTCTGATGCCAAAATTCATGACTGTATGTGCCATCCGACATTTACAGTCTCCACATACTGGGGAGATTGAAGTTTGCTCCCACTTACAGGCTGGAGAGATACTAGCTCCAAGGTTCCCAAACCCAGCTGCCCAACAGAACCCAGCAGGGTGCTTTTTTTACTGAAACATAAATTCCTAGGTCCTCAGAATGACTAAGTCAGAATTTCCAGAAGTGGGGCCTGGAAACTGAATTTTTCAGGCCCTGGAGGGGCCTAGTTGCAGAGTCAGGTCTGAGAATGGCTGCGTGAGATGGCTTTCTGTGCCCCCTTCCCCAAGCCTAGAGACCTGGACACATTACTGAGTTTCCCTGGAATGCGTGGCCTGCCCACACGCTCCCAGATACACCACTAAAATGCACTTCCTTGGGAAGAAACAAGAGAAAGAAAATGAAAAACAGAAACACAAATTCATTCTTAGCATAAACAAAAACACTGCAGCCCGGTCCTCCACTTCTGCCCAAGATGACTCTTCCCCAGCTCACAGGGCACAACTTTGAGGAGAGCGAGAGAGAAAGGCAGTTAGTTGCAAGGCTGATGCTTGAAGCTTGAAGTGGATTCCACGCTGTAGACCTGTGCCACAGCCATGCACCCACTTGGTATGAGCCACTGTCTGCATGGGTATCCCACACAACTCTTGAGCTACTTAACTCTTCAGTAATTCCTCGAGAAACAGCACTGCCTGCTCACCTCCTGCAATGCATGGAGAATCTACATGCCCATGCCTATACACACATGCTGAGCTCAGCACAAGGGGCTACCCTTCTCGGGAGAACAAACTCTCCTGGTGGGACTGCCTCTGCCTTTAACCCAAACCCAAGTGGTTCTCCTGCCACAGCACCGGACCTCAACCCCAATTCTGTACCGTTCGTGATACAAAGGGCAGCCTCGATTCATGCTTTAGAGAGGTCCATACAGTTTATGACCAAAGGAAGAATAGAAATGATACCATTTTCAAACTGAACTGGATCCCTTCTTCTACCCTCTAGCTCAAGTTCATTTCTCAGGCCCTCCTCCAAAAAGATCATCAAAAAACAAATGCTCTAAACGTCAAAAGGTTCTAGAAGAGAAGGTACAGAAGTCCATTCCCCTCTCCTCCAGGAGCATACCCTGACCCAACGCACACATACTAAAGGTAAACGTGCAAAAGATATAACCAAAATAACCAAAAGTTATTTTTATGCGCCATCCCTTAAAGAAGAAATAGAGACAGTGAAAATATTTACATTATCCAACTTGGACAATACAAATCAATATCCATCTAAAAAACTGATTTTAACCAAAGAATAACTGTAATAATAGTCATTGCCACACCTCAGATGGCTCCATTGTTTTGTTCTGTGATAGCCACTTGAAAAACAAATTATTTTATAGGCACCTGGCTCATTATGTATTACAAATTAAATCTTCATTTATCTATACGCTGCAAACGGTACCTATCCATCGCCATCACTTAAAAACCCATTGCCCTTCTTTCTAGCCTTGTTAATTTCCAGATGCTAATTAAATTTAAACTCATAAAAGTATCTGTTTAGCATGCATGACAAGATCATCTCAATATCCATTACCCACTGTATATTCCAGCATGTTTACCCACAGTTTTCTATTTGCTTTGTCATCTATATGCCTCAATTTCAAGGGACAGACTGGAGATTTAACCTGGAATTCAATCTCTCTCTTATTTCAATTCTACCCAAGTTGTACCCTCTGCTTGATGGCTTCATAAGCAACTTTCTTTCAAAATTGCTAAGAATGACTTCCACATAATAGCACTTAAATATGGAACAGAAGGATGATAAAGAAATTCTGGGGGAAAGCTATATTTCAGCCCCTTTTCACCAGGACATTACACAAAAAGAGAAGACTTGCAGTCTCTGGAGACCCACAGCCACTTATTGCCCTAATAAGGCTGACAGTCTAAAAGCCACACAGATAATAAATGGTGTTGTTCACGATCAGCATCTAACATAAAACATGCTACCATCCCACAGGAGTGTCCCGAAGGCCTGGGAGAGGATTCAAAGTATCACCCAGCAGAAATGATATTCACATTCTCTCTTCTCACTAACACAAGTCCACACAGCAGGCAAATAGCAGAAAAGAGAGAAGAGCTCTGCCTCAAGGTGGCTGTGTTCTGTTCAGAGGTGTCTCTGCTCCGACCTACCTTTCTCAGCTGGAGGGATGTTCTCTCGAGGACTTACACTGGTCCTTCAGATGTGTCTGGCCCATGTGAGGACGTCCACGCCTCCATGCCCATGTCAACAGAGAAAGGGAATGTGTCACCACAGGCCCAAACAATTACCCTTTGCATCAGGGTATAAGTGAAGGCTCCACAAAGATAAAAACAGGCTGTAGTACCACCTCACCTTCATTTAGCCCAAGAAAACGTAATATAAACACTTGGAGTCACAATTCCACACAACAGAGCCTTCCTTATCCCCTCCAGCCTTTATCACAAAGCTTGACAAACTTTTCTTTCTTTCTTTTTTTTTTTTTTTTAATGAAACTCTCTAGGAGTTAAGCCAGCATTTTTATTTTTATTTATTTATTTTTGGCTGTGTTGGGTCTTCGTTTCTGTGCGAGGGCTTTCTCCAGTTGCGGCAAGCGGGGCCACTCTTCATCGCAGTGTGCGGGCCTTTCACCGTTGCGGCCTCTCTTGTTGCGGGGCACAGGCTCCAGTCGCGCAGGCTCAGTAGTTGTGGCTCACGGGCCTAGTTGCTCCGTGGCATGTGGGATCTTCCCAGACCAGGGCTCGAACCCGTGTCCCCTGCATTGGCAGGCAGATTCTCAACCACTGCGCCACCAGGGAAGCCCGACAAACTTTTCTATAAAAAGCCAGATAGTAAATATTTTAGGCTTTGAGGGCAACATAAAATCTCTGTTGTATATTCTTTTTCTTCTTCTTCTTCTTTTTCCAACTTTTAAAAATGTAAAATCCACTCTTAGCCGGTGGTCCATACAAAAACAGACCATAGGCCAGATTTGGCTTATGATCCATAGTTTGACAACCTCTATCTTAATATAAAATATGAAGTAAAAAAAGTATGAGTTCTTCAATTCATGTAAAATACAAACTCCTTTTTTTTTTTTTTAATTTATTTATTTATTTATGGCTGTGTTGGGTCTTCGTTTCTGTGTGAGGGCTTTCTCCAGCTGTGGCGAGCGGGGGCCACTCTTCATCGCCGTGCGCGGGCCTCTCACGGTCGCGGCCTCTCCTGTTGCGGAGCACAGGCTCCAGACGCGTAGGCTCAGTAGTTGTGGCTCACGGGCCTAGTCGCTTCATGGCACGTGGGATCCTCCCAGACCAGGGCTCGAACCCGTGTCTCCCGCATTAGCAGGCAGATTCTCAACCACTGCGCCACCAGGGAAGCCCACAAACTCCTTTTAAAGAAAAAAGAATCCTCATTGTCTTTTTTTTTAATATAAATTTATTTATTTTATTTATTTATTTTTGGCTGCATTTGGTCTTTGTTGCTGCACGCAGGCTTCCTCTAGTTGCAGTGAGCGGGGGCTACTCTTCGTTGTGGTGCACAGGCTTCTCATTGCAGTGGCTTCTCTTGTTGCGGAGCACAGGCTCTAGGCGCGCGGGCTTCAGTAGTTGTGGCATGTGGGCTCAGTAGTTGTGGCTCGCAGGCTCTAGAGCGCAGGCTCAGTAGTTGTGGCACACGGATTTAGCTGCTCCGCGGCATGTGGGATCTTCCCGGACCAGGGCTCGAACCCCTGTCCCCTGCATTGGCAGGCAGATTCTTAACCACTGTGTCACCAGGGAAGCCCCTCATTGTCTTTTAAGTGTACATCCACAGACCCCTGGGTACCACAAATCCCAAACTGAGGACCGCATTAAAATTAAATCTGTGACTCTGAGGAATCCCATATCACCAATGCAGATGAATATACAAAATAAATTATCAGTACTATTATAAGGTGGTAGTGGTCAGAGGATCCAAAATAGCCTTATATTAATGTTTTTAGATTGCCTTTGAAATGAAAATCAACCTTTAAAAATTATTATCTAAACGAAATGGAGGTATTTGTAGTGAGGTGGATGGAGTTAGAGTCTGTCATACAGAGTGAAGTAAGTCAGAAAGAGAAAAACAAATACAGTATGCTAACACATATATACGGAATCTAAGGAAAAAAAAAAAAAGGTCATGAAGAACCTAGTGGCAAGACGGGAATAAAGCCACAGACCTACTATAGAATGGACTTGAGGATATGGGGAGGGGGAAGGGTAAGATGTGACAGGGTGAGAGAGTGGCATGGACATATATACACTACCAAATGTAAAATAGATAGCTAGTGGGAAGCAGCCGCATAGCACAGGGAGATCAGCTCGGTGCTTTGTGACCACCTAGAGGGGTGGGATAGGGAGGGTGGGAGGGAGGGAGATGCAAGAGGGAAGAGATATGGGAACATATGTATATGTATAACTGATTCACGTTGTTATAAAGCAGAAACTAACACACCATTGTAAAGCAATTATACTCCAATAAAGATGTTAAAAAAAAATATTATCTAAAATATAGCTGTGCACTCCCAGAGGTCTACAGTCAGTACCACACATTGAACGTGTAACACATTTCTATCATTGGCAAAACTCTGGTTAACACGACAACGATCTCACTGAAAAAAATGTGTGGCAAAGTAGTATTTGCCCCATCTTGCCCCTCCCCCACCTCACACTTCTAACCTGTTTGAATTGACTGCCATCCTTAGGGGTATGAAGTAGTGAGGGCGGTATTAGTTAGCATGCTGAGGTCAGAGGACCAATACACTAAATTCTCAACTTCTAAGTTCAAAAAGCCTTATTACAGGTAAAACACTGATGATGGCTAGGAGTCAATGAGTTCTAGCTGAGTCAAGTTTTTCCACTTTCTGCTCCAGCCCTTCATTCCAGACTGAAGAAAAAACAAAAACAAACAAACAGAAAAAAACCCTTTGAGTTGAGTTAAATTAAGGAAGGAAAGTTTGGAAAGGGGGTTAAGAAAGATTAGAAAGTTAGACATGAGTATCAGAGGGGATCAGAGGGAGTTATGGAATCTAACTTAAGTTTGAAGATCCCAGGATAGTTGATTTGTGCTTTGACTCCTGTTCAGAAATTTGAAAGGTAGTTGTATCATGGATGTGTCCTTTCCATAAGTGCATAGGGTGGAGGCAATAGAAATAGACCCAGGGATAACACAGATATTGGAATTAGCCAACAAGGACTTTAAAACAACTACCTCAATCTGAAGAGACATTTTACCAAAGAAGACATAGATGGCCAATAGGCACATGAAAAAATGCTCAACACTGTTAATCACCAGAGAAATGCAAGTTAAAACCACAAGGAAATATCACCTCACACCTGTCAGAATGACTATTATCAAAAAGAACACAAATAATAAACGTTGGAGAGGATGTGGAGAAAAAGGACCCTTCATACACTGTTGGTGGGAATGTAAGTTGGTGCAGCCACTGTGGAAAACAGTATGGAGGTTCCTCAGGAAATTAAAAATAGAACTACCATATAACCCAGCAATTCCACTTCTGGGTATATATCTGAAAAAAATAAAAACACTAATTCGAAAAGATACATCCACCCCAATGATCATAGCAGCATTATTTACAATTGCCAATGGAAGCAACCTAAATGTCCACCAACAAATGAATGGATAAAGAAGATGTGACATACATATATATAATGGAATATTACTCAGCCATAAAAAAGAATGAAATTTTGCCATTTGCAACAACATGGATGGACCTAGAGAGTAATTATGCTAAGTGAAATAAGTCAGATATCACTTAAATGTGGAATCTAAAAAGTAAAACTAGTGAATATAACAAAAAGACTCACAGATATAGAGAACAAACTAGTGTACCAGTGGGGAGATGGAAGGTGAAAGGGGCAAGACAGGGTTAAGGGATTAAGAGGTACAAACTCTTAAGCATAAAATAAATAAGGTACAAGGATATATTGTACAATACAGGTAATACAGCCAATATTTTATAAATAACTATAAATGGAGTATAACCTTTAAAAATTGTGAATCACTATGTTGTACACCTGAAACATATATATATTGTACTATATACCTCAATAAAAACCAAACCAGGGCTTCCCTGGTGGCGCAGTGGTTGAGAATCTGCCTGCCGATGCGGAGGACACGGGTTCGGGCCCTGGTCTGGGAGGATCCCACATGCCGCGGAGCGACTAGGCCCGTGAGCCACAATTGCTGAGCCTGCGCGTCTGGAGCCTGTGCTCCGCAGCCAGAGAGGCTGCGATAGTGAGAGGCCCGCGCACCGCGATGAAGAGTGGCCCCCACTTGCCGCAACTAGAGAAAGCCCTCGCACAGAACCGAAGACCCAACACAGCCATAAATAAATAAATAAAATTTAAAAAAAAAAAAAAAAAACCAAACCAAAAAATAAATAAAATTTAAAAAAATAAATAAAATGAAACAACTACTTCAAATATGTTCAAGAATTTAAAGGTGAAGATGGACATAACAAGTGAACCAGTGGATGATCTCAGTAGATAAATAGAAACTATTGAATAAAACGATGGAAAGTCGAAAACTGGAAAATACAATATTTGAAATGAATAATTCACTGGGTGAATTTTTCAGCATATTGGTCACTATAGAAGAAAAGGTCAATGAACTTAAAGATGCAGCAATAGAGACTACAAATTGAAGCACAGAGAAAAAGAAAGCTTAAAAATATCAACAGAGCCTCAGTGACAGTATCAAGTAGTCCAACATACTTGTTATTAGAGTCATGAAAAGAGAGCAAAGAGAATGGGGTAATATAATGAAATATATTTGAGTAATGCAATGGAATAATATAATGAAGATATAATTCTCCAAACTTGATAAAAACAATATATCGACCCACAGATCCAGTAAGTTCTACAGACTCCAAGCAGAATAAAAACAAAGAAAACAATACCTATTCACATCCCAGGAAACAGCTGAAAACCAAAGTGAAAGAGAAAAAATTTTAAGCAGCTAGAGAAAAGAAGATACATTACATATAAGAGAAAAACAACAGAGATTACTACTGACTTATCATCAGAAAAGGTGGACTACAGAAGACAATGGAATGACATTTCTAAAGTGCTCAAAGTAAAAACTGTCAACCTAGAATTCTATACCTTGCAAAAATATTTTTCCAAAATGAAGGAAAAATATCAAGATATTTTCAAATTTGGGAGAATTGGTCCCCAGAAGATATGTGCTGCATTTAGAAATATTAAAATGACATTCTTGAGGATGAAAGGAATTACACCAGATAAAAATTTGGTTATATGTAAACAAATGAAAAGTTTCACAAATAAAAAACACATGGGTAAGTATACAAGGAGCATTTTTTTCTTGTTTCTTAATTTCCTTAAAAGATAATTAACTAGTCAGGACTTCCCTGGTGGCGCAGTGGTTAAGAACCCACCTGCCAATGCAGGGGACACAGGTTCGAGCCCTGGTCCAGGAAGATCCCACATGCCGCGGAGCAACTAAGCCCGTGCTTACTAGTAGCCACAGCTACTGAGCCTGCGCTCTAGAGCCCGCGAGCCACAACTACTTAGCCCGCGTGCCACAACTACTGAAGCCCACGTGCCTAGAGCCCGTGCTCTGCAACAAGAGAAGCCACCGCAATGAGAAGCTCAAGCACTGCAACAAAGAGTAGCCCTCGCTTGCCGCAACTAGAGAAAGCCCGTGTGCAACAATGAAGACCCAACGCACCCAAAAATAAATAAATTTTAAAAAGAAAGATAATTAACTAGTCCATCAACAGATGAATGGATAAAGAAAATGTGTTTTATATATATATACAATGGAATATTATTTAGCTTTAAAAGGAAATGAAATTCTCATACATACTACAACATGGATGAATCTTGAAAACATTATGCTAAGTGAGATAAGCCAGACCCAAAAGGACAAATTTGTATGATTCCTCTTATATGAGATACTTAGGCAAATCCATAGAAAAAGAACAACTAGAAGTTACCAGGGGCTGTAGGAAGCAGGGTATAGGGAGCTATTGCTTAATAGCCACAGAGTTTCTGTTTGGGATAACAAAAAAGTTTTGGAAACAGATAGTGCTGATGGTTGCACAACATTTTGAATGTAATTAATGCCACTGAAATGTACATTTAAAAACAGTTAAGTTCCCTGGTGGCCTAATGGTTAGGATTCTGGGCTTTCACTACCATGGCCTGGGTTCAACCCCTGGTCAGGGAACTAACTTTTTTTGCAAGCCATGTGGCAAAAAAAAAAAAAAAAGTTAAAATGGCAAATTTTGTTATATATGTTTTACCACAATTTTTTAAAGTAATCATGTAATACACCAAAAATCAATGAACCATGTACTTTATATGGGTGAATTTTATGGTATGTGAATTTATATCTCAATTTAGCTGCTTTTTTAAAAAGACAATTAATTGTATAAAACAAAAGTAACAATGTATTGTGGTGTCTATTACAGGTGTAGAAGTAAAATGTAATACAACAAAAACACGAATGATGGGAGGGAGATAAATGGAAGCTTACTACTCTAAGAGTCTTACATTTATGTAAAGTAGAATAATATTAATTGAAGGCAGACTGTGACAAGTTAAGGAGGTATATCGTAATCCTTGGTGCAATCAGTAACGTACATACATACGTATATACGTAAGGCATAGCTGACAACAACAAAAACAAAGAAGTAAACAAAAGTGATGGAAAAATCCATTTGCAAAACAACCCAGGTTCACGGTAGTTAAACTTTGTTCCCTAAGGTAATTTTCTCCTGAATCACCTCCTTCAATTGTTCAGGAAACACTGCAGTGCCATCTGTGAAGGCAGAGCTTCCCAGCCAGAGCTCGTCGGTATGCCACAAATGGGTTATAGATACTCTACAAATATTGATCCCCTCAGCCTTGGAGGTGACAAGAGGGTATGTGGGGTGACCCATGCCCACAGGCAGGTCACCCCTATCCTCAGATAGCCTCATCTGGTGCTCCCTAGAAAGTGGCCAGAGTTGAGCAGAATCCAATGGCATGCTGCACGGTCCCTGCAGGCAGCAGTCTCAATGAGCACCATCTAGGCCTCATCACCTGATAAGATGCGCTGAGAACAACCAAGGAAGTGCTCTACCCCGGCCATCTACAGAGCACACATTCACTGCAAAGCACACCTCTGTCACAGTGAACATGGGGCTTTTGCAGCTACTAGGGAATTTCATGTTCCAGATGTCTAGGGACTGCAGCATGCAAGCATGCAGCCCGTGATGCAGCTGGGCAGTGAGGGTCACTGTCGGGGCTGGGAGACGGGGGGGAGTCTCCTCAGAGACACACTTCAGGCAGTGGCCCCAAATCTCTGTCTTTGTATATATAATGAGCTATTTCTCCCCACTTGTGGCTTATGTGCCATTTTAGTAGTGTGCAAGTTACTGGCAAGTGATTGCTCAAACCATGTATGCAGTTGATATGCAAAAGTTCTATTGGATTAAAAGTCCATTACAATTATAAGATATTTTAATAATGCAGTTGTCAACAAAAATAAAAGAAGAACTGTCAAATCTTGTAAACATAATTTAAGCTGTGTTAAAAAGGTTGTTTAAAAATTTTTTTAATGTTTTATCACTTAATTGTGTAAGCAAATTTTTTGTCAAGTAGCTCTCATAATTGAAGAGATCATGATTTTTAAAGCCTTGGTTAGGAATTGCATGTAACCGCTTCAAATATAAAATATGAAATTAAAATGTTAATTTTAATCAAGCTTCTCATTTAAGCAAATGAGAATTTATTTATTAAATTTCTGGAAAGATTTTATTTGTAACACTTATATCAATACAAGTCTTATATTTGATATCTTCCCTAATACTTTTGATTTTTTTCATATGATAATTACAAAAATACATAATAGATTTTTTCACCAAGCCCTATGTAGACACTCACGAATCTCCATAGTCTATCTCAATGTGCTGTACAAATAACATTTTCTGTGTTTGCCATGATGTGACAAAAGTTGGGAACCAGTGTAAAGTGAGGCTGTCAAGTCTGAAACTACTATAGCCATTGGGTTACTAATAGGAGAAGCTCTGGAGAAGGAATAAAGGACAAAGGTCACACACTGGAAGGCAGGTCAGGAGACAGAGGGAAATCTAGATCATGTGAAAATGTTTTGATAATGTTAATGTATTTCTAATCCAAAAGAAAGTTTCCATATCAACATGAATGCACTGTTAGAGCAGTCACACTGCCGGCAGCTTCCACACAACTGCAAGGGCACTTTGGGTTGGGTTTTTGTCCCTGGCAACCAAAATACTACTAAATGATCCATTCCTGGTAGGAAGGGGATCTTGTAACCTAGAAAGTAGATATACTTGAAAGTTACACTCTCAGAGGGGCAGCTACTATTTGTAGGAAAAGTTTATTGCTTAAATCAGGGGTCAGGAAACTTTATACAAAAAGTGCCTGATCGTGAATATTTTAAGCTTTGTGGGCCACATGGCCTTTGTTGAAATAGTCAACTCTGCCCTTATAGCATGAAAGCGGCCATAGACAATACATAAAAGAACGAGCATGGCTATGTTCCAATAAAACTATGAACACTGAAATTTGAATTTTGTGTAATTTCCACATGTCACTTAATATTATTCTTCATTGGATTGTTTTAACCATTTTTAAACATAAAACCCATTCTTAACTCATTAGCTGTAGAAAAACAGGCAGTAAGCAGGATTTGCCCTACAATTTGTAATTTGCCAACCCCTGGCTCAGATCCTCCTCGCTAGATGAGGTGATGGCCCTCTATCGCCCTTCCCAGGGCTGGAAAAGTAAGAGGTCTCCCTGGCTTCAACTACAAGGAGGGCAAACAAAGTGGAAGGGGCTTTTTATTAGATTTCCTCCAAGGCTAACTATGCTTGGATGAGAGAACAGCCCAATGGCAACAGTAAAGAAATGCCTGCCCATCTTCTGAACTTCAAGTGTGTTTGTGATTGGCTACAAGTAAGCTTATGCTCTTTCTAATAACAGACTCTTCCTGTCACGCGCCTCCAGACACCGTAGGATTTAGAGGTAAGATTATAATTCTTTCTTAATCCTGAACATTCTTGTACAATGAGATCCATTCCAATCTCTCCACTCTGTGAAGACATTGAAGGGAAAGACCTTCTTGGCTAGTACGCAGTAGAAATTCTCTGAAATGGTGGGATGGTCTTAAAGCAGAAGGGGGAAAAGGTCTCAGTGTAGGTAGAAATGGGAATGGTACACTCTTTCCCTCCCTAGAATTAGACTATGGCTCCTGAAGAAGGAAAATTATTACCTAACACAGGCCCTTCTAAAGCAGTGAGGGGTCTTTGGGGGTTGGAGAACTTTGCTGATCAGAATTAAAAAAGGAATTGGGGAAGGAAAAAGGGCAAGCATATTTCACAAACATCAAGTTGCCAGATTTAGAAAATAAAAATACACCCAGTTAAATTTGAATTTCAGATAAACAATACATCAGTTTTGTGTGTGACTACGCCCCGAATACTACATCCTGTATTCTATCTGTCAGCGCTTCAGGCTGTGGTGAGAGAAGGAGCTGAGGGCTCCGGCACTGTCTGCAAAGAGGGAATTGGGACTTTAGGAAGCAATGGCTTCTGGGGACCCCAAATGGCTGTCAGGGGCTTCTGGGGACTCATTAATCGTCCCTTTTTAGCTCTGATCTCTTACACTACCAAGCAATTTTCTAACCTTCATTTGGAATAAATGTCTGTCATTTTGTAAAGGCAACATGTTACTATAAGACTTTTATGCCATGTGTACAAAAGCTTGTGGCCCCCAATATCTTAAAGAGCATGGAAGACTGCGGCCTTAAACTCCACTGATTCCCTCTGTCTCTGTCCTCCTCACCCTCCCCTCTCACCCCCTGCACGTATGTGTCTATGGAAGCGGGGGAGTGGGGCTGTCTCTCTCTCTCTCTCTGTCTCTCTGTCTCTCTCTCTCTCTCTCTGCATTTTGGATACAATCTTAACTAGTTCCTGCTTAAATCACTCCTCAAAGACTTGAGGAATCTCAAAATTGGACTACTTAGATGGGTAAATTCCTTTTACGTCCCCACTGAGTTCCAAAGAACACTGATTCTTTCATTGACTGAAACAAGACTCTCACTTCTTCCAGCTCTGAACTAGCTATTCCCAAACTATAAATGTTCAATTACTTCCCAGACAGCAAATGCACGTTTTTCTTCCTTTGTGCCATATATTTTGCATGGTTTGCAGCATCATTTGCTAAATACACTTGGACACTCTTTTTACCTCTGGACACATCTCTCAGAGCTTTGTGTGACTTCTCACCCTCTAGGAACAGCCCAAGTAAATCACTGCATAGCAATTTAGCACACACAGAGGAGAAGATTCCAATTTTCCAAATAGGGCCATTTGTTTAATTTATTTGGCTGCTAGGGAGTTGTGGGAATGGTGCTGATGAAACCATCAAAGCCCTTCAGGTTTTGTCTCTGATGGGAGAGTCCAAATATTCTCACCATTTCCATTTTGAAAAATGCATGTCTTCTATTCCTTCAACTGAGTGGTAGGTTAATGAGTCTCTATACCTTACACATAAATGATAAATATTCTTGACATCTATTCATTTTTTAATAAAAAAAAATTTTTTAATGAAAAATCCATCTCCCACACACAAAGAAAGAAATAAAATGTCTTAACTTTTATGCCAACTGGAAAAGGTCTCACTTTGCAGAAAGCAAGTCAGGTGGTTAAATTTATCATACATCCAAGAGACAGATCATTGCACTAGAAAATTGGAGACCTGAGTTCTAATCCCAGGTTTGCCCCATGGATAAGGCCATTAGTCAAAAGTTCCTCCAAGACAAGAATTGTGTTCTGTACACTGTTTCCCTTTAGTTAATTGTTAACAAATAAATTATACATATATATGATTTATTTGCCTAAAATATATAATATTACAAATATAGATGAAGTCCCCTGGACCTCTTCAATCCTTTCCCCCACCAAAAACCAAGAGATAACCTCTACTATAATCTGACATGTATCTTTACTAGGCTGTTTAGCTATGCCATAGTAAATACATAGTATTAATTTTTGTGGGGGTTTTTTTTCACCTAAGTGGTCATAAAATACATAAAACTCCGCAGCTTGCTCTTTTCACTCTATGATATATTTCTGAGATCAATCCAAGTTGATACGGATAGCTCTAACTCTTTCCTCTGTGCAATATTTCACCATCTGAATATACTATGTCCTATATATCCACTCTGCGGACATTTAGATTGTTTCCAATCGTTCTTGATAGAAACAATTTTAATAGACGCTGTCAAATTGCCCTCCAAAGTCAGAAATCATTTAGCATTCCCACCAGAAGTGCAGCAAAGTAGTCCTTTCCCCACAACTCAACAACGCTGGATATTAATAAACTTCATTTTTGCCACACTAGAAGATAAAAATAAAGTAGTAGCTTGTGGTGATTTTAATTTGCTTTTCCTCACTAGCTTAGTGAGGGTGAACATCTTCTCAAATGTTCTTTAGCCTTTTATGTTTTTCCCTTCTGTGAATCCCATGTTTATATCATTTACTCATTTGTCTGTTGGTTTATTTGTTCTTATTAACTTATAGAGTTCTTCATAAATTCTGGATACTAATTCTTTGTTGTACATGTTGCTTTTGTTCATTTTTTGAAACTCCAACACATAGCAGAGCATCTGACTCTTACTAAGAGGTAATAATTATTTGTTGATTACATGAATAAATGAATGTTGCCTAAAAACCATGTATTGGACAATCACTTTGTAGCTCACAACAGGGCTATGGCACTTTCATTATTTAGCTATGAAGACCAGGCAAGTGGGTACATTAAATATGAGCCACTAAATGGTGTGCCCTACTCATTTCTGAATCACCAATTCTTAGAGCAGGGCCTTTTATAGAATAACAGCTCAATAAATGTTGAACAAATCAAAGACCAGAATAGAAGAAAGCAAAAGCACCTCCTCCTTGATAGGGATAGAGGATTAAGAAGTACAAACTGTTATATACAAAATAAATAAGCTACAAGGATATATTCTACAACACAAGGAACATAGCCAATATTTTATGATAACTATGCATGGAGTATAACCTCTAAAAATTGTGAATTACTAGGTTGTACACCTGTAACTTATATAATATTGTACATCAACTATACCTCAATAAAAAAAGAGCCTCCTCCCTCTCACATGCCTGAGAGACCAAATTTTCCATCCCATAATAAGCTAACAAAAATTATAATAAAATCTGGCATGCAGCCAGTACAGAAGAATGTATTCCATGTCTGCTCTGTTCCAAATCTCTTGATCTCCACAGCAAAAATGGGAAATTAGAGCCAAGTGGATACCTCACAAGAAAAGCAAATAAAGACAAAATGAATGCTTCGAGCCATCAGACTCAACTTAGGTAATTCATGGTAAAATCTGACTGCTTCGTCCACTGCTTCTTCCCCTGGGGACCAGGGAAAAGACTGAGGGGCCAGAACTGCTCCTCTCCCTTGTCCATCTCTTCCTCTTTCTTCCCCTCACTTCCCCATCTCTCCATTTCAAGATGCTCTCTTCTTTTTCTTTCCAGATTGTTGTTATTCTCTATAGAGTGTTGATCCCTGGATTTTCCTGGATTGTCATGATTTCTGTTGAAAGACTCTCACAGCAGAAACACCACCCATATTTATATACATAAAAATATGTTTCTTTTCTTCTGCTTTCTTGCTCCATCAGGGCTCTGTGGAGCTATCTGGTTTAATTACTTCTGGCACTTTGCCCATCAAAACGTGCAATTCTTCAAAGGGATGGAAATGACAGTGAATCTGCCTCTTCTCGAGCAATCGAGGTTTTTTCCTTTGAATCCAGTTGTCTTGGAAACAAGCAAGTTTCACTGAACATACACCTACTGTAATGGTTAAAACATTAGCTAGAGGCATGACCCCCCCACAATCCATTCTCTGTTTTGCCCATCTCACAGGCTGGTTGGCTGCTGGCGTAGAAATGGGCTGTGAGTGAAGACATCTGGATTCTAGCCTTACCTCCGAACCTATCCACATGGCTTTAGGCAAGTCAAATAACCTTTTGGAGCCTCTATTTCCTTACGAAAAAAATGGGAATAATAAAACCTCTTCTATCTATCTCAGACTCATTCGGAAGATCGAAAGAGGAGATAGACATGAAAAAGCACTTTGGAAACTGCAAAAAGCTAGGCAAATGTAATCACATACTTGAATTATCATTTTCCTCTTGCTCAAAATGCATCATGAAATTTTAGCTCAGATATGTATAAGTAAGTTCTCCGATTATTATCTTGTCCTAATGATAAAACAGACCACGCTTAAAGACCTAAGCACCTAAGAGCTGAAAATGATCATCAGTGACCAGTGGTTACTCCCACTGTGGTCCATTCTGCTAAATGAAAAGTAACTCCACGCAGACAGGAGAGCTACGCCTGCTGTTGTTGACTGCTCAGGGTGTAGAACCAGGAACAGCCTAAAGTTACTTCTGTTTTAGTCATCCCTGGCTGCATAACAAACCACTCCACTCCAGTACTTAGTGGCTTCAAGCAATCCTTTTCTTTTGCTCACAATTTTATGAATCAGAAATTCAAGAAGGTCTTGCCTGGGGCAGTTCATCTGGGCTACATCCGGGCAGCTAGGGCTGGAGGATCCACTTCCAAGATGGCTTCTTCACCACACGTCTGACGCCTCAATGCTCCTTGGCTTCTCTCTCTCTCCACTTGGTGTCTCAAACTCCAACACCTTTCTACATGTCTGAGGGCTCTCACAGCACTGTGGTCTCAGGATAGGTGCTTTTATTACACGTTGTCTGGTTTCCAAGAGGCAGGAAGCAGAAGCTGCTGGGTCAGTTAAGGGCTACGCCTGGAAATGGCACAGCATCACCTCTGCCATGTCCTACTGGTCAAAGCAGAAACAGGGCCTGTCCAGATTCGAGGGAATGGAGAAACAGACTGTATCTTTTTTTTTTTTTTTTTTTTTTGGCTGCATTGGGGTCTTCGTTGCTTCTGTGTGCGGGCTTTCTCTAGTTGCGGCGAGCAGGGGCTACTCTTGGTTGTGGTGTGTGCGCTTCTCATTGCGGTGCTTCTCTTGTTGTGGAGCACAGGCTCTAGGCGCACGGGCTTCAGTAGTTGCAGCATGCAGGCTCAGTAGTTGCAGTATGCGGACCCTAGAGCTCACGGGCTTCGGTAGTTGCGGCGCGTGGGCTCAGTAGTTGCAACGCATGGGCTCAAGGGCGCATGGGCCTCAGTAGTTGTGGCTCGCGGGCTCTAGAGTGCAGGCTCAGTAGTTGTGGTGCATGGGCTCAGTTGCTTCACAGCATGTGGGATCTTCCTAGACCAGGGATTGAACCCCTGTCCCCTGCACTGGCAGGTGGATTCTTAACCACTGTGCCACTGGGGAAGTTCCCAGACTGCATCTCTTGATGGGAGAATGGCAAAGTCACATTGCAGAAGACCATGTGGAGTGGGAGATAATGTTGCAGCCATCTCTGGGAGACTCTGCCATATCTCCCTTGGCATTTGTCATCCCTAGCAAGGTATCCCCTAGTTCCCACACCAGGATTAGAAGTAACAGATTAATAAAGCACCTACTGAGACTTTGACCACTCTCAGACGTTATTATCAGAGCTTGGTGCTTTCCAGAAGCCAAAGGAGCACCTACAGATCAGATTCAGGTTCCTAGGAAACTCCAGTTTGGATCATTCACATTTGGAAGAAAATGCGGTACCCCAGGCCTCTCCACATATAAGCACATGTCTAGGAGTACCGTCAACACAGAAACCAGCCTGATACAATGAAAAATGTGATAGCAAAGGCCACATTTTGGTCTTGCTCCACACATTTAACATGTGTGTCATCTTGGATTAATTATATAACCTCTCTGGGTCTCAGTTTCCTCATCTGGACAATGGGGGATTTATACCTCTACTAGTTTACCTTTCCACAATTGTTGAGATTATCAAATGAAATTATATAACGTGCTTTCTTAGTTATGAAGCACTATGTGAATGTCAATTATTAAATCAGAAAGGTAATAGAGGCAGATGCTGGCTTTGCCTCTTCATGGATGTGTGACTCTTAAGCAAGTTTACTTTAACATGCTGTGCCTCCATTTCATCTTCAAAGTCTGGTTTGGCATGCCAGATTTTAAAAACACATCACAAATCAACAGTTAAATGCAAAAATGCCAAACCATGCACCAAGAGAAAATTAATGCATGTTGTAGGCACCGTGGGGTAGACTTATTGGTGTGGTTTTTCATTTAAAATATTAAGCCACACATGGGATGGCTAATAGAGTAAAATATATCTCCCATACAGTGGCTTAGAGAGGGCTCTGGAACCAGACTTCTGGATTTAGATCCTGACCTCAGCTTTGAACAACTGCGTGATCTAGTGCAGAATACCTAACTTCTGCCCTCTACTTCCTCATCTATAAAATGAAAATAATATCACCTACCTCATAGGGTTGTTGTAAAGATTAACTGACTCACTGCTCTGAAAACAGTATGTAAAAATACAGTAAGTATTAGTAAATGCTAGCTATTAGTATTCATCTCAGTCTTTTTATGTCTGCTATATATCTGTTATATATAAAAAAGTAGGAGGTATCCCCACCCAAAGTTCAGTTCCAGTGTCAAGACTATGATGCCACACATCAAGAGGGTATGAACAGGTTTATTGCTCACATAATTGAGGTCTTGGTAGGGGGACAGCATATGGTAGGGCTCTTAAGCAGGCCCAAAATTACTTGAGAGAACAAGTAAAGGAAACAAGTCTGGGTTTTTACCGTGTTTGGAGAGGGGTGGGGTAGCCTAGGATGTGTATTCCCATATGGGAAAAGGGACAGTCTCCCACCAGCGCCAAACGAGGATGCACTTTCTTATCAACTTGCCCAGATGTCTGGCATAAAGGGAAGAGGGACAGGTAAGGCTTAAAAGCTGTCAGAAGTTAAACAGTATCAAAATATGGCTAGGTTTCTCATTATAACATCATAAAGGTCCTTTACATTTCTTATTAACATACAACTAAGCCCATGGAAAAGATTTTGTTAGTGGTCACCTCTGTAAACTCTATTACTAGTTTTAATAGTTTTTCAGCTAATAGTCATGGTTTTTAGAATAGACAATTACTCTAACTGTAAATAATAAGAATTTTCTATTTTCCCTTTCTAAAAATTATAACTTCTATTTATTTTTCTTGTCTTAATGCATTTTCTAGAATATACAAAATTAAACATAATGGTGACAGTAGTCATTCCTACCTTGTTCCTGGCTTTAACGGGGATGCCTTTAGTATTTTACATTAAGAATGATCTTAGACCACAGCAAACAGACAAAAAAAAGAAATAAAAGAAATTCAAATTGGAAAAGAAGTAAAACTGTCATTGTTTGCAGATGACATGATACTATATATAGAAAATCGCAAAAACACTACAAAAAAATTAGAACTAAAAAATTAATTCAGTAAAACTCAGGTTACAATGTTAATACACAGAAATCTGTTGCACTTCTATATGCTAATAACAAACTATCAGAAAGGGAAACTAAGAAAACAATCCCATTTACAATTGCATCAAAAATAATAAAATACCTAGAAATGAATCTAACCAAAGACACTGATGAAAGAAATTGAAGACAACACAAACAAATAGAAAAATATACCATGCTCATGGATTGGAAGAATTAAAATTGTTAAAATGACCACACTCCCCAAGGCAATCTACAGATTTGATGCAATCCCTATCAAAATTCTAAAGGCATTTTTCACAGAACTAGAGCAAATAATTCTAAACTTTGTATGAAAACACAAAAGACCCCAAATAGCCAAATTAATCTGGGGAAAGAAGAACAAAGCTGGAGTTATCACAATCCCCAATTTCAAACTATGCTACAAAACTGCAGTAATCCAAACAATATGATACTGGCACAAAACCAGACATGTAAATCAATGGAACAGAATAGAGAGCCCAGAAATAAACCCGCATTTATATGGTCAATTAATCTACAACAAAGGAGGCAAGAACATACAATGGGGAAAAGACAGCCTCTTTAGTAACTGGTATTGGGAAAACTGGACAGCTGCATGCAAAAGAATCAAACTGGACTATTTTCTCACACCACAGACAGAAATAAACTCAAAATGGATTAAAGACTTAAATGTAAGACCTGATCATAAAACTTCTAGAAGAAAACAGGCGGACTTCCCTGGTGGAGCAGTGGTTAAGAATCCGCCTGCCAATGCAGGGGACATGGGTTCAATCCCTGCTTCAGGAAGATCTCACATGCCACAGAGCAACTAAGCCCATGCCCCACAACTACTGAGCCTGCGCTCTAGAGCCCGCAAGCCACAACTACTGAGCCCACACGCCACAACTACTGAAGCCCACGCACCCTAGAGCACATGCACAGCAACTACTGAGCCCACGCACCGCAACTACTGAAGACCGCATGCTCTAGGGCCCGCATGCTGCAACTACTGAGCCCGCGTGCTGCAACTACTGAAGCCTGTGCACCTACATCCCGTGCTCCACAACAAGAGAAGCCACTGCAATGAGAAGCCTGCGCACCACAATGAAGAGTAGCCCCCACCCGCTGCAACTAGAGAAAGACTGTGTGCAGCAACGAAGACCCAATGCAGCCAAAAATTTTTGAATTTAAAAAATAATAGGCAATACACTCTTGGACACTGGTCTTAGCAATATTTTTTTGGATCTGTCTCTTCAGGCAAGGGAAACAAAAGCAAACATAAAAATGGGAGTACATCAAACTAAAAAGCTTTGTGCAGTGAAGAAAACTATCAACACAACAAAAAGACAACCTATCAAATGGGAGAAAATATTTGAAATGATGTGACCAATGAGGGGTTAATATCCAAAATATATAAACAGCTCAAACAACTCAATATCAAAAAAGCAATCAACACAATTAAAAAATGGGCAGAAGGGACTTCCCTGGTGGTCCAGTGGTTAAGACTCCACATTCTCAATGCGGGGGGCACAGGTTCAATCCCTGGTTGGGGAACTAAGGTCCCACATGCCTCACAGATTGATAAAAAAATTAAAAATTAAAAACTAGTTTTTTTTAATGGGCAGAAGACTTGAATAGACATTTTTCCAAAGAAGACATACAGATGGCCAACATCACTAATCTTCAGAGAAATGAGAATCAAAACCAAAGTGAGATATCACTGCGCACCTGTCAGAATGGCTATCATCAAAAAGACCACAAATAAATGTTGACAAGGATGTGGAGAATAGGGAACCCTCATACACTGTTGGTGGGAATGCAAACTGGTGCAGTCACTGTGGAAAACAGTACAGAGGTTCCTCAAAAAATAAAAAATAGAACAACCATATGATCCAGCAATTCCATTTCTGGGTATTTATTCAAAGAAAACAAAAACACCAGTCTGAAAAGATATATACACCCCAATGTTCACATCAGCATTATTTACATTACCCATGGAAGCAACCCAAGTGTCCATCAACAAATGAATGGATAAAGAAGATGTGAGATAGATAGATAGATAGATATGTATATATATACACATATATATATGTATGTATATCACAATGGAATACTACTCAGCCAGAAAAAATAATAAAATTTTGCCATCTGCAACAACATGGATAGACCTAGAGGATATTATGCTAAGTGAACTAAGTCATACAGAGAAAGACAATTACTGTATGTTATCACTTATATTTAGAATCGAAAAAATAAAACAAACAAGTGAAAATAACAAAGAAGTAACAGACTCACAGACATAGGGAACAAACTAGTGGTTACCAGTGGGGAGAGGGAATGGAGGAGGGGCAACATAGGGGTAGTAAATTAAGAGATAGAAACTATTATGTATAAAATAAGCTACAAGGATATATTTTACAATACAGGGAATATACCCAACATTTTATAGTAACTCTAAATGGAGTATAATCTGTAAAAATTTTGAATCACTATGTTGTACACCAGAAACTAATATAATATTTTAAATGAACTATACCTCAATTTTAAAAAAAGAACGGCAACAAGTATTTATGTAAAACTAAAATTTTATGATAATAAATAAAACAGATGTTAGAGGTGTCTGACAATTCTTAGGAGTGAAATGGCTGAAAAGAAGTTCAGAAGCCAAGCTCAAACCATCGTATATCCATGCATTCATGCACAGAGTAGCATATGAACCTGAACATTTAACAAAAATTGTCAGAAGTCATCCTGTGGATATCAGCACACTTAATGGAATGGAAATCATGATTATGGCAAGGAAAGTCCATGCCTTATCCACAGGAAATGGAGAAAGGATGGACGATAACGACACTAACCAAGAAATAATTCATCTCTTGCAAATACATAAAACTGACAGAGAAGAGTGATAAAAAATTTCAGGGTGAGGATAAATTAGACAGACATAGATATGATATATTGATGGAGAATTTGGAATATTGGAAAATTCTTAAAAGGAATAATTATACAAAGAGAGATCCAACAGAGTAAGGTTGTTTAATTATAATAACTTTGAAACAATAACTTTGAAGTAAACTAAAATTTTGTATTAATTAATTAATTAATAAGCAAGCAAGCCACGAAGATTTATAGCATAAGAAATATGGTCAATAATATTATAATAACTTTGTACACGGACAGATGGTTACTAGACTTATCATGGTAATCATTCCATAATGTACACAAATGTCAAATCACTATGTAGTACACCTGAAACTAACATAATATTGTGCATCAATTATTTTTTATATTTATATTTAAATATCTCAATTTTAAAATTAATTTAAATAAATGGGGGGAAAAAGAATGACCTTAGCTATTAGTTTGAGATTGACTTTTTCTACCATATTAAGAAAATCTCCATGCAGTCTTTTAGTTTATTAATGGATACTATCAGAAATAAATATTAACTTGTATTAAGTGTCTTTGTGAAATATATCATAATGGACTTACATTTTAACAATTTGTTATGATCTTGAATACAGTGTCTTCCCTAAATGAATGGAATGTTTCTTCATTCAAGTGAATATTATTGGACATAGAATATAGGAAACTTGGACTTAAATCTTAGCTCATTTTACACACTAGATCCAAAATTTAAGACCCTAGTGTACTATTCACTAGGACGAAAATTAAGGAGAATTTTCTTTGTACCATATTTCAGGTGAGGGGAGAGCTACAGGAGCTATTTATTTTAGATCCTCTTATAATCTATTGTGGGATCCAAATGAACGTTTCCAATTTTTCATTTCTAATTATTCTAGGACTCACTTGAAATATGTTCATTCAGATTTTTACAGCCCGTATAAAAGTCTTCTAAAAATTTTACTCCTTCTCAGTTCACAGTTTTTTAAAAGCTACCAGCAATTTGCCTTATCTTTCTTGTTTAACGTAAAAGAAGCCACTCCAGCCGACATAAATGTCATGAAAGTGAACCAAGGATTGATATCATTTCCTGAAGGCTAGTTGAAGTCCATAGTATATGGCAGATTTTTCATCAGGAAGTTTGCTGAAAAGTATGCTTTCTGAAATAATAGGGGCAGCTCTCCAGAAGCACCCTGCATATTCCCATATTCCGTCAGCCCCTCCCCTACCTCCTTCCCATGGTCTTTAATTCCTCCAGCGATTCCTCAATTCCTCTGGAATGTGAAGAGGCTGGGAAGGCAGCCTCTCCCTAGGAATAAAAGCTTTGGATAATTGTGGTTACTTGCAAATGCTTGTAAGGCCTTCAGTGGTTTTGTGATGGTTAATTCCATGTGTCACCTCGACTGAGCTAAGAGATGCCCAGATAGCTGATAAAACATTATTTCTGGGTGTGTCTGTGAGGGTGTTTCCAGAAGTTATTAGCATTTGATTTGGTAGACTAAGCAAAGAAGATCCTCTCACCACTGTGAGTGGATATCATCCAGTCCACTGAGGGTCTGAACAGAACAAAAAGGCAGAGGAAGGGTGAACTGGCTCTCTCGGCTTCAGCTGGGGCATTCATCTGCTCCTGCCTCGGACACTGGCTCCCCTGGTTCTCAGTCCATAGGGTTTGTACTGGAACTATACTGCCTTCCCCGGGCCTCCAATTTACAGAGGGCAGATCATGGGACCTCTCAGCCTCCATACTCATGTAAGACAATCCTTCATAATAAATTTCTTTCAATGTATCTATAGATATATATAGATAGATAGATAGATAGATAGATGATAGATAGATAGATAGATAGATATAGAGATATAGATATAGAGAGAGAGAGAGAGAGAGAAAGAGGTATAGATATCCTATTGGTTCTGTTTCTCTGGAGAACCCTGACTACATACAGAGTTCTAGTGCAAAGATATCTGGCCACCCAGACTGAAGAATAAACTTAAATAGGGGCCAGTCAAGGCAATCCAATTCAGTTTCTTACTTTGCAGTTCACTTGCCAAGGAGGTTTAGAACAATCTTGCACCTGGCCTAAGCATCTTCTTTTTTCCACATTAAAAATATGGGTAAATCTTAAATTGTTTTGTAAAGACATTCTCAATTATAATAAGACGAAATAAAGTGTGTATAAAACTGAACCTTCTGATGCTCAGATAGAAGCAGGGGAAACAACGTCATTAAGGGGTGGTTTTGGTACAGAGGACCTGACTCTTATTTTTTAATACACATGGAGAGAACAGGGACAAAACCCCTAAACTTGCCTCTAGGACTGAGCTATGGTTGGCCTCCAAGAATTCTAAGAAGGAGTAAATATTTTCTTCCTGTAGAAAGGTAAAAGTGATAGACCACCACACACACACAGAGGGTGAGAATCATTGGCCCCAGTGACCACACCATAA